>NC_063447.1:37512018-37831081 GCF_020379485.1 Brassica napus | reverse complement strand
TGTTACAAGCGACAGTATAGTTTTTGTTGACACACGCAGAAATAGTAAATAACTGAAACGAGTTGTTTGTTTCTTGTAAATTTGCAAGTTCATATGGTTGCCTTGTTTGGAATATTAGGTTCTAAGTTTTGAAGTTCGTTAGTAAACTTAGAAGTACCTGGATGAACTCTGAGTAAGATCGCATGAGAATATCAGAGAACTGATCAGGTGTATTTAGGATGTTGAGCAGCGGATTGACGTAATAGTTCTGAAGAAAGTCGCTAGATCCCGCACTCAAAATATGGATAGATTTAGAGAACATAGTGCGTGCTCTCTCCCTTCCGATCATGCTCCTCACTCTGTTTTGATACGTCCTGTAATAGCTCAACTGTCGTGGTAAGGGGATCGCGCCCTGCAAATGGAAGAGCAAAGCCTTATGGATCATTTCATGGGTATGTGTGTGTGTTAAAGTTTTTAGTGCGTTGTCTCCCTTACAAATGGAACAGATGTGGCATCATAGTATCCTGAAGACGCTGATGCAAAGTTGGCACCAATCAAGAAATCCTCGTTTCTTGCTTCTCTGCTTAGGTATGCAGGTGGGTATGAAGGGAAGCCAAGGTACTCAGCTACGCACAAGTAGGAAGATAAATCCAGTGAGAGTTAGGGAGAGAGTGTATCAGAGAGTGATGTGGTTTGTGAATATAAAGTGTACCTGAGAAATCTACAGCGAGTTTACCGTTGCAGAATCTTCCTGTGGGTGTTCGATTGGTGAAGTCTCTGCCATAAGGAGGGAAGTTTGACTTGACAATGCTGAGTAAGTTATTGTTGTTGCCAACGTCAACAATGGAGTCACCGAACATGATGAGTGCAGGAACAATGGCTCCTTTGGATTTGCAGATTAAACAAGAAACCAATAAAAGAACCCAAAACCCTGAAACTCTCATCTCTTGCATTACTTTTCCTTCTTGTCTTTCTTGTCTAATGCAACAGAGAGCCGAGAGAGAAGGGGAGATAGCTAATGATTATTAGTGGAGAAGAAAAATGGAATTGAGTACATGATGAATGTCATACAAAGATAATCATTCCCATTTTAAGATAAAGAAAAAGTATTTGTTAGTGCAATAGAGTAGGTGGAAACTGTATGATGCCAGTCTCTTTGGTCGGTCATTGATCTTGGACCATGGGTAACAATACTATGGGAAATGCAAGGAAGTTTTTGCTCTGTTCAATCTGAATCTCATACTGATCAATTGGTCGGTTTGAACTTTGAAGGGTAGTAATATTTATAAGCAGAAGGGTATTGATAGATCATATAATATTTTCATTATTTGATTGCTCAGTTCTTGATTAGTACAAGTTGTTTCTTGTTTGAACCGTTGGAGGCATACATAGATGTTCTTGACAAGAGATGATGAAAACAAAGTTGAATATTGGCAAAAAATAGCATTATAAACAAAGTGTGACCTCCACCAACTTTTTTTGTTGTGGTTATGATAATGTCTCTAGTAATGTGGCATCCACTTTGCGCATCTCAAAGATTGTGTTTATCTATTTTTTCTGGTATCCTTTTAAAGATTGTGGTTAAGCAATGATGGTTCTTTTTTCCTTATACTGTGCTTAAGCAATCATCGCTATTTTCTTATTTCTTGTATATTCTATTAGAGTTATTTTTTCTACTTGGCAGAAGGCCCTAATTGTGTTAATTTTGGCTATATTCGTGGCCTATAAAACACGAATTATGGGGCTTATTCTTGTGTAATTTAGAAAAAAAAATGTTTCTTCTAAAAACCAGTCAGAACATGTATAACCTCACTGAACCATCAGTAACATGTCGCAGACCCGCTTCTACCGCATCAAAATATATGGGATGAGAAGTAACTTCAACGTCATGTTCATTCCGAGGATATACCCCTAGTTAAAAGAGTGTGAGAAAATAAGCTTTCACATCGGGAGTTTAACTGGAACATGAGTAATATATAAAGGGTTGCCATCAATTCACTTATTACCAATGGTTTTAAGTTGAAAGCTCATGCTCAAATCTAACATGATATCATAGCCCGAACACACCTTACCCAACTGAACTGAAATCGATCCGGCTCATTGAAAGAGGCCCGATCGATTTTAAACCGATCTGGCCCGAATGCTCCGGCAGTCTAACCGAATTGAATCCTAGACTAGGATGTTATCGAGATTGATGGTAATAAGAACTATCATTTCGAGGAAGAGTATGAGAATATAAGCTTCCACATAGGGAGTTTAACTGAGACATAAGTAATATACAAAGGGATATGACAAATCTACTTATCACCAATTGGTTTTAAGTTAGAAGCTCACAACTAGCCCAAATCTAGAGAGGGAGGCCAAGCTTATTCTCTACACCAGATAAACCAGTTTGGATCTTCACAAAAGATGTAGAGTACTTTGTCACATCTGGATATCATCAACAAGTCAAACCTATCACCCCAAACCCTGACAACAATAGCAAGCATCAGAAACTATGTAACAAGATCTGGGCACTGTCAACACCTCCAAAGATTCAACACTTTTGGTGGAGAGTTCTTCAGGATATACTTCCTACAGCAGCAACTCTGCAAAAAAAGGAAGTTGAAAGTCCTACCAGATTGTAATCTCTGTGGAGAATCCAAAGAGACAACTATTCATCTACTCTTTCAATGCAGTGTATCCAAAGAGATCTGGGAGCTAGCAGGAATTGAAATCCCTTCAGGTCAACAAGCTACCTCTAACTCTCTAATGGATTACCTTTCAGTTTTTAATGTCCAGATATAAAGATCATCCTATTCCTACATTCCCATTCATTGTCCAGAGAATACGGAAAGCTCGGAATGATCTAATATAATATAATGCAAAGAAATGGTCTATACCATAGATTATCTATAAAGCTTTTATGGATCATGAACTTTGGTTGGAAGCTAAAGCCTCACTTGACTCTAATGATCCAGTCCAAATAGTCTGTTCTTCCCAAACTCAACTTGCTTATGCATCTGATCATATTCCAGAATATATAGTCTACCGTTACACAGATGCATCTTGGTTGGATGATAAACAAGAAGCAGGAATAGTGTGGGTTTTACATGACTACGAGCACAAACTATTAATTCAGGTCCAGCTTTCAGTTTTAGAAGCAGAAGCTCTGGCCCTGGAAGCAATAGTTCAACTCAACCGTCTCAACTACAAGAAGGTAATCTTCTTTGAAGATAGTCAGAGTTATACAACACACTAGCCAGAATGAAACACGACCAGTCTGGATACATCAGCATAAAATAGTGAAATTCAAACTCATCTAGATGACATCAAAAGACTTACTGGACATATTAAGTCTATTTACTGCGTCTTAAACAACTAGACTAAAGCAGAATTTTGCAAATATGTGGCCGGAATTTCTTCTTAAAACTGTCGGCCGGAAGCATGGGCTTCATTGGCTTGGCCCAAGGGCTGGCTCTGAGCTTGACAGTGGTCTGTTTGATACATGTACCTCATAATTTTCTTTAGGTTCTACTATGTAAAATGTTTGACAAAAAAAAACATTCTGATTTTGACAAAATTGGTTGAAAGTTCAATCAAACAAAAAATTGGGTTGGTTCCATTTTTTGTTAATTCAAATCGGTTTGGTTAAAACAAAATTCAAGGTTCAGTCAAATTCCTTAACATCACAAATAATAATTGGCTAATAAACACTTTGTGTGGCATGTGTTCAATTCGACATGTAGTGTAATAGTAAATATTAGTGATTCAATAAGGGAGCTTCTTATTGTTTTTGACAAACTTGTGATTAGTTTGAACAAAGACATCACAACCATATAGGAGTATGTGACTGGGATTGGTAACATCTGTGGAGAATTCATTTTCAGAATTTTCATCTTATCACGACAGAAACCATGATTGTTCAAGAATTCACTAATTATTTTCCTAAATCTTATCTATTATTATAAAGTACAATTTTCTTTTTTTTGGGCGCGCCACGTAGATAAGTCGCGCGACCGGGAGCTGACACGTGTCCCATCCGCACAAACCACTGCGTTTCATTTATTCTCCTTTTTGTTGGGCTTTGGTCGTTTATTGCGCGATGGGCCGGGAATTTGGTCCATTTTTCTGGCCCGGATAGATGGGGTTCGCCTTCTAACCTAAATCTGCTCGATCGAAGAAACATAGTTCGTCTCTGCTCTACGTGTGGCAGCGAGTCCGTGATGTTTGCGGTTCTTCTCCCGACTGAAACAGTCTGATTAATTGCTTCGTGATTAATCTCATTGATTAATGCCTCCACGATGTGTCTTCAAAGCGTTGTTTGGATCTGAGAGCCGGTGTGGTTTCAGTATAAATATGTGTAAGGTCCCTCTCCTTGAACTCAACTTCTCTTCGTATCTCTTAAAATTCATCTTCTCTTCAATCATCAATCTATTTTTTTGGAAAGCTTGAGTTTAGATGATTCTGGTTTCGTTTTATTGATTTAGAAAGTTTTAGTTTAGATGGTTTTGTGTTCGTTTATTGATTTTATTCAAGGTTTATGATGTAAGATGATGCAAAATAACTCGATATTTACTTTATGCTGTTAGAACCGATTAATCGATTAGATATTTGTTGTAATTTGTTTCATCTACTCCTCTCACAGGCAACACTGTTTACCGTTTTAACTCCTTCCGACATATCTTGCAAGAAGGCTCGATTTATGAGTTAAATGGTTTTGATGTTCCGAGAAAGCAATCCAACCTTCAAGTTTGTCGTTTCTGAGAGATACTACCAAGAGGAGAGTGAAAGAAAGGTATTGACTTTCTGAGCACAGTTGTGATTTCTCTTAGGTTGAAGGAATACAATGTTCATTTGCATAAACAGACATGGTAAACTTATCACCTCCTTTCTGCTTCTTTGGGTAGGCACAGATTGAACAGATGGGTGGTCAGATAGAGAATTATCAAAAGGTTGGTGTCTCCTTACTTAATAGATCAAAAACACAGTTGTTATTTACGTTAGTGTCAGAAATGGCATTTGAAGTCGATTATTTATACATTTCTATGACCAGAAACTTGAGGAGTTGCATGACAAATACACTGGTCAAGTGCGGGAGTGCTCTGATCTGACCTGCAGGCTTGATAGCACCGAGGCATTGGTTCATACCTTTTGTTGGACTTTAATGCTAGATCAATACTGCTCTGAAACTTTTAATGTGCTATCTAGAAAAACCTGAACCAAACCAGCAAAATGCTTGCTTCCACAAATGAGGAATTGAAGAAATCTCAATATGCCATGAAGGAGAAATATTTCATCATTTCAGAGCAGAAAAAATCTGGTACTTTCTAAATCATTACTCTAACCAAATGCTTGAAACGTTGTCTCTAACATGCTTATGCATTTTGCCAAAAAATGTGCTGGTTCAACAAGCTTTTGTTTTACAATCTAACTTGGAGAAAGCTACTAAAGAAAATGCTTCGTTACACCAAAAAATTGGTATTTGTTTTTACTATTTTGGACGTCTTTAAGCAATATCATATGATTTGTTTATATATGATCGATTTGGTGATGCGTAGGAAGAGAGAATAAGCTCAGTGCGGATAACAGAAAAGTTGTAGACAATTATCAAGCAGAACTTTCTGAACAAATCTCCAACATGTTCAGTATGGTTGCTTCGTGTCTGTCCCAGCAAAATGCACAGATTTATGGTGTTAACAAACTGTCCCAATCTCGGTTAGAGGCGCATAACAAGGTATCAAACTCTTTTGTTCTTTAGTTTCCTAACAATTAATGAGTGAATGTTTCTGTAAATTGGTCTGAGTAAATACTATTTTCAAATTTTGTTTGTTCAGGCTATTCTTGAAATGAAAAAGAAGGTTCGAGCACAAGGGATTTATACAGTTCTCACTTGGAGGCAGTGCAGAATGTATTAAGCTTGCACAAGGCAAACTCAAATGCTTTTCTTGAAGAAGTTTCAGCGTTAACAACTGCAAGTGCATCTTCCATTGATGTAACCCCTTTGTCAACTTCTTTCCTTTTCTTTTGATGTGTTCCAATAGTAACTGTCTTGTGGATTTCAGTTTCTTGCATCAGGAGATGAGACAACATCATCGTTATTTGATGAACTTCACAATGCTCTTACGTCCCACCAGGGAGAAATGGTTCTCTTTGCAAGGGAACTGAGACAGGTCAGTGCACTGATCTATAACATTTTCTTAGAGATTTACAAAAGCTATTAATGGATTGTTTTTCCTAATAAGCAGAAGTTCCACACAACGATGGAGCAAACCCATGAGATGTCTGAATACATAAGTTCATTCTTTCAAAAGCTTATGGAAGAGTCTAAGAATGCTGAGAACCGTGTAGCAGAGGCTAATGATAATCAATTAAACAGCATTATCGATTTCCAGAAGACTCACGGACCAGACAGCTTTCGTGGAGGTCACAGACACGACTAAGCTGATCCTGAGGGAGAGCTCCAGTATGTTGGTGCCAAGTTTATTGTACGATGAGATACCTCTTTCCAACCATTTCAGGGACAAGCCTGTCTGCCTCAGTGTTTTGATGGCCTTGCTCTGGCTGAATCCCTGAAGTTACAGCTGTAGAATATTTGTTTAACGACTCTGCTTCACTTTCTTTTTATCAGGTGCGTTTCTAGGCACAGTATTTTTCTGTATTTGGGAATCACCTTGGGCAGCAAAGTCATGGCTTCTGCGCCATGTCAGTGCTCTGTTGTAATACATTCAACAATTGTTTCAACCAGTTAGATGTTTAAATATCCATCTGAAAGCTAAGAACATGTTTTACAAGTTTGCATTGTGCATCTTCTCAACTGGTCATTGATTCGACCCTCTGTTTCAGTGTGCTTGACGGATAAACCAACCACCTTCCCTAAAGTTCGAATGTTCGGGTTTGGAACCAACAACCAAAAAAAAAATACTTTTTGGCTAATAATATTTTGAGAATGTGTTTGTTGTGTTGTCCAAATATGGGAATCATATGATATAAATTGATGAATGATTCTTCTAGAGGGGAGGAGGAGATGAAGAAATCCATCTTCAAGTTCGCCAGTTTTTTGATCTGATTCTTTCTGATTGCTCATGTTTATTAACTAGAAACATCAAACTATTTTATACTAACCAGAGAATCCAATATCATGCGAGCTTTCACATCAATGGGTGCTTTCACACAACGCACATGCAGATACACATTTTATAAGAATTATAACATGTACATCTACTTACTAGGGTGTTGAACTTCTGTTATATCCATCTATTTGCGTTAGAGGACCTATATATTTGTGACAAAAAAAGGTATTAAATCACTTTTAATGTTTGCCACGCCAGGTTGTCTGCCAGGGTTATGGAGATGATAAAGTTCTAAGATAATAAAGAAGAGCTGAAAAAAGCATTAAGAGAAAACGTGTACAGGAAATCAAAAAACAAAACTGAAATGTTTTCTAACCATAACAAAGAGTTACTTAGTAAATATTACATATAATTTCTAGAAGACAGAAGGTTCTTTAGGCTACATTTTGGGCAAATGACTATTGTAGATAGAACTCTCTGAATACTTGTGGCACAATCAAAGTATCCAAGATTTAGCAAAGTATACACTCCACATTCACCTAATGAATCCTACTTTTGCGGCTAACAAGTAAAGGTCAGGTAGTCTTTTTAGAATTGCCAGATTCATGATCTTTAGCGACTTGAGACTCTTCTTTGTCTGCCTGAATTCTTGCACCCGTCATGGTAACCCTTTATAAAGCTTGCAAGAGCATCTTTATAATTAGGCTTTGAATTATGTACACACGATGAAAGGTAGGCATTGAAGTTTCCATGCCACCTATTGCAGCTATACGGCTGTACCGAACGGTAACAAAATAAACAAACAAGTGATCGTGAATAAAATCATAAACCATGAGTACAGTAATTTCTAAATATAAATTACTTGCTTTGTAAGAAAATGCTTTCAAAAACTGGAGAGTGGTTGGAAGAGATGGAGGTAACAAGCTACTCTTGAAACAGCCATCGACCAATGTAGTTTTGTGAGATTACATTTCTTCTGAGTTTTAAAGAACGTAAAGACGTCACAGATTTTTCCAGATTACATTTGATGATGTCTCCAAATATATATATACTTTAAATATACGGGACAAAATGAAGTGTTTCTATTTTTACTGACAGGAAAGAAACTTTTTTCCAACAAATAACAGGAATCCTAAATATAAGAATAAGAGAATCTTTTTTTTATGCACAAAAAGGAACACATCTTGCAACCAAAACACCAAATGGCATAAAGAAACAACGGCTTAATGAAAATGAGATCAGAGCCAATACTTTTTTTGTAAAAAACTAATATTTGCATGTATATATTTAAATTTAACTTATTTCCCACAAATATTTAACCCACAAATATACTAGAAATGTAAGGACTTTCTAAAGAAAAATAAAATACAAGGTGATACAATACTTTTTTTTGTGTAAAAACTAATATCTCCAATGGTACACAAAAATTTCCTCTATATTTCACTCTAAAAATATATTTCACTCTAAAATAGAGTAGCTCTATTATTGAGTTGGATTTTCTCCAATGGTTTACTCAATAATAAAGTGAAATATAGAGTAATGTGTTATAACAGTAATGGAAAAGTCTATCTTTATTCATAACATAGAGGTTCCTTATATAGGAGATTACACCGTCATAGATAAATGGAAAGATTACACATCATAATCTCTTGGGTATGAGCCATCCACAATCTGGTTCATAACACTCTTCTTTGGATGCCATAACCATTTAGAGCTTGTAATGTGCTTTAATGTTGCCTCATTAAAACCTTACCAGGAAAACCCAATTGAGACAAAACCATGGTGAAGGAAAAAGAGTACAACACACATTACTCCCCCTGATTTGGACATTACTGAAGGTCCCTTGGATCTCTCCAATTTTCTGCAATCTGTGGGTGATGAAGATCTTGGGCAGAATATGCTTCGTCCTCGAACATGATAGTTGGTTCTTCTTTACCATCAGCCATGCCACAATCTGATCGAACATATTGAGTCATCGACCTCAAATACACACACCCGAAATCTTGGATGATGTTGCTGTGATATGCGTGTACCACCATGTGTAGGACATAACCTGTCTGAAAACAAATCAACAAAACCAAATAACCCCTCTTTTGGCTGGTTAGTATAAAATAAACCAAAATCAAAGGCTTCTTCATCGTCCTTCTTATGGACCAATCAGATCAGTGTCTAAAAAAAAGACTTCTGCATCGTCCATCTCAGGACTAAATGGACTTCTTTATCGTCCACCTTTGGACTGAATGGATCAGTGTCCAAAACAAGTGATCTCACGCCCATGTACTAGATAATGGGTGAGACTGGTCCATATTAAATCTCTTGAGTACCCTTTTCTGTATATACTATTTGATGCACAAGGATTTCATTGTTAATGTACTCAAGCTGTAATCCAAAACAAAACTTTGTTTTCCAAGATCTTTCATCTCAAACTCTTTCTTGAGATATTCAACTGTTTGGAAAATTGTATCTAGAGGTTCCTAAGATATTCAGATCATATACTTTGATGATTATCAATATTGTTCTCGAGAACTTGTTGTATTTTCAGCTCAATACCCTCTAGTACTTTCATTATCCAGTGGACCATATAAATATGCAGTCACTACATCAACTTGCTGTAAGTCTAATTTTCTCTCTTATATAGCCAGACTTATGAGAAATCTAAAAGTAGTTGCATCCACCACATGGGAGTATGTCTCCTCATAATCTATTACTGGTCTTTGTGAGAATCCTTGTGCAACATCAGCTTTATATCTCACGATTTATATTCCTCACAAGACCCATTTATATCCACTGGTTTTAACATCATAAGGCGTCTTAATCATATGGCCAAATACGTCTTTCTTCTTTAAACTATTTAACCCCACGTTTCTATTCAATCCAATATGTTCTACGAGTGCGCACTCTTATATTGACGTGGGTTCATGATCCTCGCTTATATTCATAAATTCAAGTGCTACCTTGTATGCAAATAAATCATCTTATGTCGACATTCCTTATTGGTTCCATTATGTTTCAGACATGATATAATCGATTGAGATTCATTATTATCAGGACCTTTAATACTTTGCAGCTTGGCGTCCCAAGCTACAATGTTTGCTACCTGTACCTTAGAGCCGGCCGGCCTTATCTCCATGTTTGAGATGGCTTCCTTAGTAACCTCGGATTTGGACTTTGATTATCATTCTCTGCACCTTTCTTTTGTTTCCGAGGATTCTTATCTTTTGGAACCTATTGGTCTACCACGTTTCATACGTTGTCTAGACTCTGTAGCAACTTGACTGTGTCTCTTCTTGGACATCAAATTCGTTGGTGCTTTACAAGCTGGTTTATATATGACTTAGTCATTCTTTTTCGGGTCAGAAAATGTGTTGTAGGCACGGGGGGGGGGGGGGGGGGGGGGGGGGGGGTAACCCACGAATTGATTGAATGGTGGATCCAAGGCTACAACCTGAAAACAAAGAGAACCGATTTTTATGAGTTTTAGAGTTTTTATAATGAGAACATAAACAAATATGAATATGAATCAAAATGATAATATGAATAAAAACAAATTGAAAAGGGATATATTGATGGAGATGAGATCTTTGTTGCTGGATGTGTATCACTCTCAACAAGGATCGATGGATGGAAGATGAATGAAGATGGAACCGGTCTTGTTGGATGTGTATCACTCTCAAGATCGATTAATGGATGGAGATGGGAAGATGGACGCCACAAAGATCTATGAAAGGGATCCTTGATAAGTCAAGTTGCTCCAGAGTTGTTTCTCACACAATCAAAAGACTTAAGACAATAGTTTTGACAAAACTAGAAAAACTGATTTTCATTCATAAAAGTTCAAGGGTGATTTACAAAGACAAACTAATTGAGCTTTATAGGATCTACTACTGGGACTCTCTAACAGTCATAAAATGACATAAGGAAAGAAACAAAATCGAAATAATAAACATGAAAGAAAAGAAATTGATGGCTCCATGAAAACTAGCCGTTGGAGGCTTTATGATGAGAATGTTGGCCAAATGAATGTAGATGGTGTTCTCCTTGTATCTGGACGGTTTGAGGGGGTAAGTGAGCTTCCTGGGAATCTTCTTTATGGTCTGGAAGGTGCTGATGTCGTGCATAGACTGAAGTAAAAAGAGCTGTTGGAGTTTAAATGCTTGAGACTCCAAATAAAGCAAGTTGAAGTAAATGAGAATCCTCCTGATCCAATGGTTGTTGGTGCATGGTATGAACATGTAGAACTCCTCCTGGACACCTAAAATACCTACTGATTGTTTGAAATGATCTACTGGTCGCCAATTCCTGGTTTGAAGCTGATTGAACCGGTTAGCTTCCAATTGAGGTAAGTGAAGAATTGGTTTGGCCGGTTTTGGAGATTGGATCATAACTTCTGATTTCCGTGTCCATTTCTCCTGATATTGGGCTTTCTGAAAGGCGGATGGATCCCTATTTAATCCTATGATGGGCTTTGGTTCAGGCCGCTCTTTCCTTGGGCTGGAATCTCCTTCTAAAGTCGGGTACTCGCAGATGGACGGGCTGGGAAACCTCTGACTTGTAAAATTCATAACTTCTTGCTCCGTGAATATTTTGGCTCGATTCCAATTTGGATGAACTCATTCTTTAGTTTATAATCCAATAAAATTGGTTTCATATTGAAAGACCTTCTGGTTGTGGAGATATACGCGTTGGACTGAACCTCGGTCGCTGGTACCTCCTAGATGGCCGGTTTGGACGGTTTGGTGAGACTCTGGTTGAACCATGGATTTCGTGACCACAACATCCCATCCCTCTTGACAAGGTTTCTACCTCGAAACTATATAACCTGCATCATGATAGAGCAAGTCAGGTTTCATTCTCTTTTGAGAGTTTAGAACCTTACTTTGGTATAATTTCGGTTTGGTGATGCATGGTGCATCTGGTGGCTCTTCTTTGGGAAGATGTGAAAGGATCACACCTCTGCTATGGTTATGGCCATTACATCTCTTCTGGAGTGGATGGTCCTTCAAAGTTTTGGTGGCCACGTTTCTGATCTTCCTTGGAGTTGATTCTCCTAGCAACATAAGATTATCCGGTGGGATTTCTTTGAAGCTTTCTTCTTGGCAACCTGAAATAATCTCAACACTCTGGACAAAAAGCAAGTGCATTATATATGTCATGGAAATATTAAGAACATGCTGATCTAAAATTAATCTTACCATAGGTTTTGGAATTTGAACAATCCATTGTTTAGATTTTGGCTTCCACTTGTGAGGTGGTTCATGACTGAGCTTATGGTCTGGTTCCTTCTGTGGAACTTCAGTAAGCATATAGCTTTCATTTTTACTCCCTACATCAAGAACACACACGTCAGTACTAGTATCTCTAGGTGGTGTTAGACACTTACCTTGGTATGATACTTCATTTACTGGTTTTGCTTCTTTAAGCAACATGGACTGCATTGTGTCTTGAACCATCTTCTGGTCCATCACAGGTGTGGTGCCTGGTGGCTCCTCTCCTTTGAATTCATGCTACTTAGTTCCTGTTACATCATCCTTTGACAAAGACAAGTGCATTATACATGAATTTGGAACAAACAAATCATACTGAATAAAACTATCACTCATTTTAAACAATTCAGATTTATTTTCTAGTGATGTTTCTTTCAATACTTGTTTAGTTGGACAAGGTACAGCAAAGTGTCCTATTTTATGACATCTAAAACAAGTCTGATCTTTCAGAATTTTAGAAGACTTACCTTGGCTAGATGTTTCCTCCTCTTTTGGGTCTAAAATGTCCTTGTTCCTTGGACATAATTTTTTGATAACTTTTGGTTCCAACAAGGATGTGGAGGTCGGTTTTTGTTGGACCTCAGGACCTGTATTAACATTCTTGGACAAAGACAAGTAACTCATACAAGTGGGAGATGATTTATAAACAAATTTATCAAGTATAGGACTTACCTTAGCCTTTACTTGGACAATAACAGGTTCTGATTTTTCTTTGGAACCATGAGTTAGATACCTCCTTGGGTATATCTTTTGTATTTTAGAACTTGTGAGTTCTGGTGCAAATTCATTCCTCATGACTTCCTTAAGATCTCTCCACGTTTTGATAGCTGGCTCCTTGTAAAACCATCTATCATCTTCTTCTTGTACCCACCATTTAAAGGCATTACCTCTTAGTTGATCAATGGCATAAGATAGCCTCTCTTCTTTCAGAATGTTGTTGTAGTAAAACCATTCATCAAGGTTCCCCTCCCATGTTAGGTAGCTTCTTCCTCCTGAAAATGTAAAGAGTTCAGTTTTATCAGTAAAGGAATTGTAATCAAACCGAGAATTAACAACATGAGAGTTGTGTGTTTTAGAAGTTGGAGTTTGATTGATCCTTGAAGGATCTGGTGGCTTGGGCTCGACATAGACAGCCTCAGGTGCATTTCCAAAACTTCTTTTTCCTTTATGTGTACGTTGGCCTTGTGCCTTGTTTCTTTTCTCCAGCTGAGCAATCTGATCTTGTACTCCTTTTATAGCATCCAATAGCTGTTTTTGAGAGGCTATTAAAGCTTGGCCTTGTGCTGCCTCTTCCATTTCTTCCTGCAACCAATCTAAAAGAGGAAGTGAAAGTATGGGAAGTTCTGGTCGAACTAAAATAAAACAAGTGTAAACTCCAGTTAGAGTAAACCGAGAAATATGCAACTATTGAACCGAAATGAAATAAACTATGTAAAAATGATTTTTTTTTCTTTTGGTTTTTCTGAATGTAAACTCGAAATGAAGCTATATGATATGATAAGAAACACAAATGGAAAGAAAATATGAAAAGCAAACTATCACTGATTTTTTTTGTATTTTCTTAATATGCAAACTCTTAAAACAATATACTAAAATGATGTAAACTATGCTTTTAAATGTTTTTTTTAATGCAAGCACGAAATGAATACAATATGAAATGATAATAAACACTATGGAAAGAAATATGAAATTCAAACTAACACTGATATTTTTTTTTTGAATTTTCTTATGCAAGTTACCGAAAATGAAAACAATATATATGCTTGAACCCAAAATGATATAAACTAAGCTGAATGATTTTTTTTTTGAATGCAAATAACAAACTAATAAAACAAATATGGTATGCACGGAATTAATAAAATGCTATGCCTTTTTCTTCTTATTTTTATGCAAGATTCAAACAAGAAACAAATATGGTATGCAGATTTTTGTTTTTTTTTTTTAATGAATGCATAAAATCTAAAAATGGCAAGTGGAGCTGGGGGAATGAATGCAAACAAGCTAATGAATAAAATTTGAATCCTATATGATCTACACGGAAATAAACTTGTCTTCCTTTTTTTTATATTTTCTGGTTTTATGAATGCAACAAGAACACAAAAATGCAGAAACTGTTTTTATGGCTTTTGATTTAATAATGGAAAAACAAATGCAAACAAGATGAATGATGCAAGGATAGAATGGACCTGATTCAGGAGCTTGAGCTCTGATACCAAAATGTTGTAGGCACAGGGGGGGGTAACCCACGAATTGATTGAATGGTGGATCCAAGGCTACAACCTGAAAACAAAGAGAACCGATTTTTATGAGTTTTAGAGTTTTTATGATGAGAACAGAAACAAATATGAATATGAATCAAAATGATAATATGAATAAAAACAAATAGAAAACGGATAGATTGATGGAGATGAGATCTTTGTTGCTGGATGTGTATCACTCTCAACAAGGATCGATGGATGGAAGATGAATGAAGATGGAACCGGTCTTGCTGGATGTGTATCACTCTCAATATCGATTAATGGATGGAGACGGGATGATGGACGCCACAAAGATCTACGAAAGGGATCCTTGATAAGTCAAGTTGCTCCAGAGTTGTTTCTCACACACTCAAAAGACTTAAGACAATAGTTTTGACAAAACTAGAAAAACTGATTTTCATTCATAAAAGTTCAAGGGTGATTTACAAAGACAAACTAATTGAGCTTTATAGGCTAGACTACTGGGACTCTCTAACAGTCATAAAATGACATAAGGAAAGAAATAAAATCGAAATAATAAACTTGGAAGCAAAAGAATTGATGGCTCCATGAAAACTAGCCATTGGAGGCTTTATGATGAGAATGTTGGCCAAATGAATGTAGATGTTGTTCTCCTTGTATCTGGACGGTTTGAGGGGGTAAGTGAGCTTCCTGGGAATCTTCTTTATGGTCTGGAAGGTGCTGATGTCGTGCATAGACTGAAGTAAAAAGAGCTGTTGGAGTTTAAATGCTTGAGACTCCAAATAAGGCAAGTTGAAGTAAATGAGAATCCTCCTGATCCAATGGTTGCTGGTGCATGGTATGAACATGTAGAACTCCTACTGGACACCTAGAATACCTCATGATTGTTTGAAATGATCTCCTGGTCGCCAATGCCTAGTTTGAAACTGATTGAACCGGTTAGCTTCCAATTGAGGTAAGTGCAGAACTGGTTTGGCCGGTTTTGGAGATTGGATCATAACTTCTGATTTCCGTGTCCATTTCTCCTGATATTGGACTTTCTGAAAGTATGATGGATCCCTATTGAATCCTATGATGGGCTTTGGTTCAGGAAGCTCCTTCCTTAGGCTGGAATCTCCTTCTAAAGTCGGGTACTCGCAGAAGGACGGGCTGGGAAACCTCAGACTTGTAAAATTTATAACTTCTTGATCCTAAATATTTTGGCTCGGTTCCAATTGGGATGAACTCCTTATTTAGTGTAGAATCCAATAAAATTGGTTTCATGTTGAAAAACCTTCTGGTTGTGGAGATATACGCGTTGGACTGAACCTCGGTCGCTGGTACCTATTAGATGGCCGGTCTGGACAGTTTGGTGAGACTCTGTTTGAACCATGGATTTCGTGACCACAACAAAATGTGTCTGGAATTTGATTAGCTAGATTTGTAAATGTATAATCTTTGGACGTCTATTTCACATTCTTTAGTCCGAGGATCTTGCCAAGACATTGATGGTTGATTCTTTTCTATTTCTTTTACCATTCTTTTACCAGCTTTATTATTTTTCTCCTCCTGGTCTTAAAATAATCCGTGTACCTGGCCTCAAATATAATCACCCATAGTTGGCTCAAGGTACTTTATTATTGTGGGAGAATCATATCCAACATATATCTCCATCCTTCTTTTGAGGTCCCATCTTAGCTCTCTGTGGTGGAGCAATTAGTACATAGACAACACATCTAAATGTCTTATGATGGGGTATGTCTGGCTCTTGACCCGTTAATAATTGTGATAGGGGATATCTATGCTCACCAAATGGCCTGATGCGTATTAACTTAGGTGTATGTAAATTTCGTGTGTCCCAAGCTGTGAATGAGAGTTTTGACCTCATAAGTTATGGTCTATCAATCAGTTATTTGCGTTTTAAAAGATTTCGGCCAAGCCGTTCTTGGTATGGACATGTATCACAGAATTGTCCACACTTACCCCCATGGACATACCATAATCATTTAAACGCTTGGGACATGTATTCACCAGTATTATCTAGACATATAGTCTTTATTCATGAAAAAGGGGCTCGTAGCCGTTTTACTGGTGATGGCCTAATGAGTTTCCCTTGTGTACATGCTACACACGTGAGATTCTTTGGAATAACTCTTCTTATCTTTTAATGTGTGCCTTTTGAATATCAATTTTCGCATCATGTTTGGACCAGGATGGCCAATCCGGTCGTGCCATAAAGTGTATATTTTCGCAGGCTTTTAGCCTCTATCATACTTATCTATGCATAGTCTAGGTCAGTAGAGAATGCAGGTATAGTCTTTAGGACTTATTATGGCCTTGGGTGATTTTATACATCTGAAGGAACTCTTTGTTTCATTCGCCCATTGTTTTAATATGGAAACCATTCATTCTTGTATCTTTAAAACTCAATAGGCTGCTCTTGCTCTTAGAGTTGGGTGAATATAAGTTATCACTGATTTTTAGATGCATACCCTTAGACAATAATATATTGGCCTAGCCATAGTCTTTTTTCAGACCGGCGATACCTGCTTTAGTACTTATATTGGCGTTTTTCAGTATACTCATATAGAAAAATCATTCATTCATTTAATCTAAGCAGACAATGTAATAGAAATAAATTCAAGGAGATAAAAATCAGAGAAAGCATACAAGCAAAGCAATCACACAAGTTTGATGTCGAAATCAGATTATCAACTTGATTCTTTTAGGGAATCATAAGTCTCATATTCCATAAGATCATCTTGATCATGTTCGAAATTATTTTCACCATCTTTATAGACCAAGTGGGTTTCAGGATTCTTCCCTTTCAGACTCTCTTTGGGAGTCCTTCATATCTTAGCCCAATGGTTCTCCATTCCACATCTATGGCACACTGATTTGGTCGAGTTTTGTGGTGTAAAGGATATACCACGGCCACTGCCTTGACCATGGCTCAAATTGGGTTGATACCCACGGCCTCTGCCATAGTTATTCCCACAATCAATTCTCAAAACAATCAAACCGATTTTGAAATTAGGGTTTTGGGATTTTCGATTTTGATCTTAGATCAAAAGGAGTTTGTTTTGAGATTCAAAACCATTAGAGATTTTGATTTTAATTGATCAATAGATCAATCTCGATTTAGGGTTTGGGGTATCGAACTTTTGAGCTTCGATTTACTCAGTTAGGTTTTGATCTATTACCCTATGGTTTTGATTCATAAAGATTAGAGTTTTAGGGTTTCATTCTTTATCAATCAATCCATGTTCGATTATGGGTTCTTAGGTTTTGAATTACCTTTTAACCTTAGATGATTGTTGAATCGGACCACCAAATGAGTTGAGCCGCGAGCTGGACACGAACGGGACGCGAGCTGGAATGGATTGAGTCGCTTCTATCGGGTCGCGGACGTCCTTTGTTGCTTGATCGGGAACGCCTTGATCGTCGGACGCGAGCTGTCTGATGCTGTCGCGAACGAGGAAGAGGTCGCGTGCTGGAGCTGCTCTCGGGTCGTGAACGTCTGAGCTAGGATCAGGAACGCCTTGGGCTAAAGCTGATCGGGGACGCGAGCTGGAACAAATGCGGGAACAAGAGACGCGATCGGGGTTTAGGGTTTCGTCGGATCGACGGCTAGGGTTAGGGTTTTAGGATTTTTCGATTTGGGTATTAGCTTAGGGATTTAGATTTTTGTGCTGATAACGTGTTATAAAAGTAATGGAAAAGTCTATCTTTATTCATAACATAGAGGTTCCTTATATAGGAGATTACACCATCATAGATAAATGGAAAGATTACAAATCATAATCTCTTGGTTATGAGCCATCCACAATCTGGTTCATAACATAATGTTATTTTTTACTTTATATTTAGAGTGAAAAAACAACATTACTCTATATTTCACTCTATTATTGAGTGAACCATTGGAGCAAATCCAACTTTATAATAGAGTTACTCTATTTTAGTGTGAAATATAGAGAATTTTTTTGTGTCATTGGAGATGCCCTTATTTTTTATAACCTCAGAATTAATGATGTGTGAGTGAAATAAAATTAAAATATTTATAAAATTTTATTCTTAAAAAATGTCAAAGTAAATATCCTAAACAGCTCGCTTGAGAAACATATTAACAGTAAAACCATGTATTTAAATTACCATTTCAAAAAATATTTTTTAAAAAATGGTGCATAGTGCCGGAAAATTCATAACTAATAATATTCTGCTACATAACAAAATTAAGAAAAAAAGTTAATGCTTACGGAAAGAAAACAATAGATTTATAAAAATTATACAAGAATTAGATGTTTTATTTAACAAAAACTAAAATATCATATCCCGCGCGTAGCACGGACCGACCCTAGTTTATTATATTCAAAAGCTTGCAAAAGAATTGCATTGAAACTCATCTGGAAGCTTTTCACCACGTCTGGCTCCCTTTGGGTAGCTTGGGTCAAGGAAAATATATGGAGCAATGATTCATTTTGAGACATAAGGGAGTCAGCTAAGGGATCGTGGGTATGGCGGAAGCTCTTGAGGCTGAGGCCGTTGGCTGCTAAATTCATCAGGATGCAAATTAAAAATGGGCACAGAACTCTATTTTGGTCAGACCACTGGCTTCCTGAGGGCCGTCTTATCGGCATAGCGGGGGATAGTGGACCACAACGGCTTGGCATTGGGAGATATGCCAAGGTTGCTGATGTTGCAAATGCTTCTGGTTGGCAGTTTCGAAATCGCAGAGACCAAATGCTACGGCAAATAATCACGAGTGTTACAAGGGTCACAGCGCCAGTTGATGGTGATGAGGAGGACGGTGCTATGGAGGTCAGGGCCTGATGCATACAAGTGCGAGTTCTCATCCTTCCAAATATGGGAGCAGATACGACCGCATAGAGAGAAGCAAGATTGGAGTAAAGTGGTATGGTTGGCTCAAGGGGTGCCCCGGTTTGCCTTTATTACTTGGTTAGCAATTCGTGATAGACTTGCAACTGGAGTTAGAATGAGGCAGTGGGGAGTAGTACAAGGATGTGTGTTCTGTGGAGAGCCTAATGAGTCCAGAGACCACCTCTTCTTTGCTTGCCCATACACCTTCACTGTATGGTTGGCAGTTGTGGGAGACTTGCTGGGAGTAAGTGCTGATCCAGATTGGGAGATGACATTAAGCCGGCTGGTAGAGCACGACTACGATAAACTGACATTTATATTACTGAGACTGGTGTTTCAAACTTCTATATACTATCTTTGAAAGGAGAGAAATGACATGAGACATACTGGGAAGTTGAAACTGGTGGGGCAGTTAATAGCTCTCATTGAAAAAACAGTCAAGAACAGGATTATGTCAACTCGGTACTTTGAGAAACCAAAGCTTCTAGGACTGATGCAAAGATGGTTCAGGGGGCACTAGCTTATTGATATAGACTTAGAAGCATAGCTTATTCTTATGATTCTTTGTACATAACTTTCAGTTATCTTTTAATATAAATTTAACATTTTACCAAAAAAAAAAAAAGCTCGCGAAATTTCAACCAAAAAAGGAAGGTTTGAGCCATAGCATCATTGAATTTTCTACTTGACATAAGGTCTAAAGTGTGTGAAATAGGCTAGATATGTGACCTATAACCATGAATTAATGGGCTGATTCTTTTGTAATTTAAAAAACAAAATATTTCTACTAAATTCGGTCTAAACATTCTGATTAGGCCAAATTGGTTTAAGGATCAGGAAGGAAAAGAATTCAATGAGTTTTGTGTCAAAAAGTTTTTTGAAAACAAAATTATATCAAATTCATAAATAGTTTGCAGGTATTTTCGGTTTCTAGGTCGGTTTAGCAATTATATGTTCAGTTAACATTAGATTTTTTTATATTCAAAATTATTCTATATATTTTTTTAAAATAAAAAAAAATTCTAAAAAAGATAGTTTAAAATGTTTAAATTATCTGAAATCTAGTAAAAACTACACAAAATATCTAAAAGTATTTAAATACATGCAAAATATCCAAAACACCATATGAAATTTACATAACATTTTTTAAAATATTAAAAATATCTAAACTATAAAAAATCAGATAAAAATAAACCAGGTAACTTTGAATTTTTTAGATACTAATTTAAATTTTGACTGTCACTTGATATCTAAAATTTATGTTTAATAACACAATGGTTGACGATCTAGTCTTATTTGATAGTTTATAAGATTACTAGCTCAGTCTATTTGAGAGATGGTAAATGTAGTATTATCGACACCTAGTTTCAGACATTAGGAGTTTATGAACCCAATGTTTTGTGAATTTTTGAATGCTGAAATAAACTAATATATATTGAAAGCTTTAAGATTTATTTTCTGTGACCAAAACAGTTTAGCTGAACAGTAAAATCAGTTAATCACAGAAAAAAAACATTAAAGGTCCGATTGTTTATAACTTTCAAAAAAATTACAGTTAAAGGTTTTAAAATTTGACTGTTAAAACTTTACACTTTTAAATAATGGAAGTGGTTTTAGAAATATTAGAAGTTAGGAAATATTAAATTTTTAAAAAATAAGGTAAAAAATGAAATTAGTAATTTTGGTTTTGAGAATTTGAAAGAAAGTTTATAGGACTTTGGTAGTTTAAAGCCTCCTTGTAAATAAATTGACTTCCGAAACTTCTATATTATTAAAAGAGAAGTACCCGTTTGAAAATGTTCTTACTTCATTAATTAAACTTCCTATTTTTTTGCTTGTCTTTTTCAGTTGCATTTATGAAATATCCTTAAACGAATAAAACTGCCTAATTTATTACTTGTCTTTTCAGTTACATTAATGAAATATGCTTAAATGAATTGAAACTTCCTATTTTATTGTTTGTCTTTTTCAGTTACCTTAATGAAATATCCTTAAATAAATTTGGACATAATGTCATTTAATCAACAAAAAAAAACTCATGAATTATCCTTACGTGCATAATTTTAATAATGGAGATTTTAAAAAACGTGCATCATTAAAATGTTACCTAAAACATACAGCATTAATATATAACATGCATCAATAAAACTAGAATTTGACTCACACAATTGTACGGATATTATTTTCAGTTGATTTATTCAAAAAATATTTAAGAATGGCTATGTTTTTAAAAATTATATGGTATTATTTGCTCATAACTCATTTGTCATTTGCTAAATTGTTAGAAATAAAATTTTACCATAATATAACTCAGTTGTCATTTGCTAAATTTATGGTTTTTATTTATATTTTTTATTATTTAATTATAATATTTTCATTTTATATTTGAAAGAGAAATGAATTTTTTTTCAAACAATATTTTTGTAAATGTATTTTTTAAAAAATAATCAATTTAAATTGTTATTATCATTGAATATAATTATTTTTGATATAATTTGAGTTTTCGTTTACATCAAACTTATCATATTTTAGGATAATTTTAATTTAAAATGTAATTTTCATATTTTTCAAACAAATTCTAAAAATATTTTTTAAATATTTTGTTATAATTTTTTAAAAAAAATTGAGTTGCATTTCAAATAAAAAGGTAAAGATATTAAAAATATTCTAATTAAAATATGTAAAATTTAATATAGTTTTAAGGAAATGGTCAAAATAAAAAAAAATTACACATAAAAAAAGTCATGATTTTTGTTAACTGGACGGATCATTATTTATATGATATCGCAAACGAAAGAAAAATTTATTTTTTTACAATTATCTAATTAACTATGTATACTCATTTTTTTTATATTTTTTATATGATATCACACATTCGTAAAAAAATAGATAGTTTAAGATGCAAAAAAAAAAATTGCTTAATGAATATAATATGAATAAATTTTACAAATACATCATTTAATAAAATAAATAATTAAAAACTGAAAATTCATATTCGCGCGATTAGGATCTAGTTAGAATTAAATTAAACTCCAAGCTACTAAAGTCAAAACACAAATCAATCAGACCCTAAACCGGAATTAGTGATGGGAATTGGTAACCAAACTTAAACCGAATTATAATACAAAAGGAAACTTTGGTTATTACTCTTGTCAAAAAGGAAAACTCTCGAGACTTTATAGCAGCCGCGAGTGATCGTGCACCAACGAACACGAACGATAACCCAATCTGCTCTTCTTCTTCCTTGTCTCACTCGCGGATTCGCAGCCTACACAATGTCGGATACTGTAGAGAAAGTCCCCACCGCTGAAGCATCTTCATCCTCAGTAGAAGCATCAATCACCGGCGAGAACACAGAGCCCACTACAACAACAACGGAGAAGACAAAGTGGGGCGACGTTGAGGATGACGACGAAGAGGAATCAGACGCAGTCTCAGAGCTCAAATATTTAAGTATCAAGGAACCTGAATCTATCCTTGACGAACCCGAAGACTCAAACATCAAAGCGGTATCTACTAGCTAGGTTTCTTCTGATTAGTGAATTGTGATTGTGTTTAGTCTTCCCAATTGTGCTTAGATCCACTTATGACTGGTAAAGTTTAGGTTTTTCTTGATGGGTTTGATGCAAAAGTAGTTCATGGATGATCCCAACATCAGTCTAGGGTTATTTGGATGATTTTGATTTTGATTTTGATTTTGATCTGGGACGATGTGGACTCTTCCCAGTCGAGCTTAGATCTTGGTTTTTCTGGAAAAGATTAGGTTTTTCTTGCTGGGTTTTGATGCAAAAGTACTTCTTGGATGATTTTAACATCAATTTAGGATGAGTTTGATTTTTGAGTCATTCTTTCTTTGTAGGTTACTTCAGGTGACACACCGTATACATCAGCGAGTAGGTTTGAAGATTTGAACTTGTCACCTGAGTTGATGAAAGGCTTGTACGTTGAGATGAAGTTCGAGAAACCCAGCAAGATCCAAGCCATCAGTTTGCCCATGATCATCACACCGCCTCACAAGCACCTCATTGCTCAGGCGCATAACGGATCTGGCAAGACCACCTGTTTCGTTCTTGGGATGTTGAGTCGTGTTGACCCCAGTCTGAGACAGCCTCAAGCCCTTTGTATTTGTCCCACCAGAGAATTAGCAAACCAGGTTAGTTTAGTTACGCTACTACTGGTTAATGATCTGAGAGTCATTGATTGTTGAATGATTGTTTAAATGAATGACAGAATATGGAAGTTCTTCAGAAGATGGGGAAGTTTACTGGGATCACTGCTGAAGTTGCGGTTCCGGAGTCGAATCAAGGCGTAACGACTGCAAGAAGAGCACCTGTGTCTGCTCAAGTTGTGATTGGCACCCCTGGGACACTTAAAAAGTGGATGGCCTTCAAGAAACTTGGTCTAAATCATTTGAAGATTTTGGTTTTTGATGAGGCTGACCATATGCTTGCTACGGTATGCTCTTTAATTTTTGTTTTACTTGGCCTTAATTTCTTACTTTCTGTATATAAGTTTCTTTTCATATGTTGATATTTGAGGTTTCATTGTTGTTGCAGGATGGCTTTAGGGATGATTCCTTGAGGATAATGAAAGACATTGAGAGAGTTAATCCCAATTATCAGGTACGTTAAACTGGTCTAATTTAGTCATGAATCGTGAACTTTAAGTAGTGTGACTATTGACTTGTAAAAGATATTCTACTTGACGCTCTTTAGTGAATAGAATCAGCTCAGCTGTGTTTTCTTTATTGAACCAGAGTCCCTTATGTTAATAAGACATATCTACGTGTTAAAACGATGGTTGATATGTTGTTCACTGTTAGAAAGCTATTCTGGGCTATTTCATTTTCTACATGGCTGTTAGTCTCAGTTTAAAAGAAATTCTTTGCTTTTTACTTTCTTGTGCTAAAATTGATCATGTGTTTGTGTTCTTGACCTTTTTTTCTAACAGGTTCTCCTGTTCTCAGCAACTTTTAATGAAACTGTCAAAGATTTTGTTCAGAGGACAGTCAAGAGTCCCAACCAACTCTTTGTAAAAAGGGAGGATCTGGCTTTAGACTCTGTGAAACAGTACAAAGTGGTTTGCCCAAAGGAGCAAGACAAGATCGAAGTCATCAAGGATCAGATCATGGAGCTCGGGGATATTGGGCAGACCATAATATTCGTGAAAACGAAGGTATCAGCAAGCAAAGTGCACAAAGCTCTTGCGGAAATGGGGTATGACGTCACCAGTGTTCACGGTAGTATGAGTCAAGAGGACAGGGATAAGATAGTGAAGGAGTTCAAAGACTGCCTTACTCAAGTCCTCATTGCAACTGATGTCCTTGCTAGAGGTTTTGACCAACAACGGGTAAATCATTCTTCAACCCTATTGCTTTCATCTTGTTGTTTCCCCTAAAATGCTTCTTAGTTAATAATGACTCTTGCAGGTGAATTTGGTTGTGAATTATAACATGCCTACTAAATATGAAACCGGGGAGCCAGATTATGAAGTCTACCTTCACAGAGTTGGACGAGCTGGCCGGTTTGGTCGTAAAGGTGAGCTTCCTTTTTTGAGTGCGTTACCATCAAGTTAGACATTAATGATAATCAACTTATAAACTGTGTATTTGTATGGCAGGGGCTGTGTTCAACCTCCTCCTCGACAATGGGAACGATAAAGAGGTGATGGAGAAGATAGAGCGCTACTTTGGAGCGCAAGTTAAGGAGATCAAGTCTTGGAACTCAGAGGAAGAGTACAAGAGTGCACTCAAGGAAGCTGGCCTGCTTGATGAGTGAAAAAAACTCACCGATGAAGAAGACAATTTGTTTAAAAAACGTGAAAACTTTTGTTTTTTTTGTTTCCTGAGATTGTTGTAATTTATTATATCAGATTGCAAAGATTTCAGCCGTTTTTTCACGAAAAATTCAAATTTTGTTTCAATTGTCAATCATATCTTTTACAACATCAGATAAGTGACAAGACACAGAAAAAGACTTTGGTTATGATTTTCCGTTCAGTGTCCACAATAAGCTTTTCTTAGTTTCAAGTTTCAACAGATGGTTGAGGTTTTAGCAGCAAGATGAATCAATGCACGTCGGTGATAGATAGTACGCAGCTTCTTGTATTTCTGCACAAACGCTGCTGTATCAATCTCCTTCTCAAGGAACTTCTCTTGCAGAGCTTCAGATTCTTCATCCACCTCATTCATAGCCTCTGCAAAACCTCCCCACAAAAGTTGCGGTTTAGAAATGATGACACAAGAAACTGTACACATGAAGTATTGCACTTGTATATGAGTTTTACCTTGAAGTTTATTCAGAAGAGAACCAGGGGAGTAGAACTTGAGGATCTCTTCTTTCTGTCTTTCCAGCTCATTAAGCTTTTCTTGCGCAGTTGCAAGCTCAGTTGTACGGATGATTTTGCACTGTAAAACGATGAACACAAGGTTCTTAAGAAGAGATATCGAAAAAGCTTGTTATACATGGTGAAGTGAACAAGGAAGTGTGGTTCTTGATAACTCACTTGGTTTCTGAGCTCCATTATTTGTGGCTCCTTCTCCAAGTTCTCTCCTGTTTACATTTTGACCATAATAAGATTTCTAGATGATACGGAAGTCTCTCGCCAAATGACATGAAACAACAGAGAACTTACTAGCTAGCTGCAATGTTTCTCTGCGGAGCTCATCTTTGATCTTATGGACAGAAACCAAAAACAATGAGCACCAGTGAATAATCTCAATACATAACTAATGAGAAAGCTATAAACAACCGCCGTTATCCAGAAACAATTAGAGTGTTTTTAAGACTTACATTGTTTTGGATTTTGACCTGGTCAAGAGAGAGCAGAAATTGCTGATACGCATCTTTGTCAGAGAGAAGCTTCCTGAGCTCGTCCACACTACATCAAAAGTATACAAAGATTCAACAAAAGAAAACATACAAAAAACCACATCACAGAACATAAGCATACAAAAAGAATAGAGAGCGAACCTTTTGTCTTTCAAGAAGGTAATAATGCCAGCTGCTTCACCTGGTGAAACATGTGCTGGAATCTGACCAGATGTTTGAGGGCGGGATGAGGAGCTTGGAGAGCTGACTAGAGAAGGAGAGTACCATGGCTGCTGCTGCTGGGAAGAAGAAGAAACTTCCGGAGGAGGACGAGATTGACCTTGTTGGTCTTTTGATCCCCTTTGATGAAAACCAAAGAAACATTATCAAGTAAACATGTCAACGATATATATATATATATATATATATCTTTTTTTTTAGTTTTTAGGGACACAGCTGAAATAACACAATACTTCTTCTCGTCAGATGCAGAACATCAAAGTAGAAACGAGACACAACCAGTAACAAGAGACTACAACATTCTAAATCTAATAGCAGCAAACCCTGCCTAAATCAGCAACACAGTGCTCAATTCAACTGTAGATAACTACATAACAACCAGATTTGCCTAATCAACGAACATACTTAATGTCCTGAACACACGTATCTGATTATCATCAAATTGAAAATCTTGACAGCATACGATACAGCTAGCTAGTCTCGAACAATCACGGAACACACAAAATTAAGATTTGGGTATTACCAGAAATTGAACATCGTTTCTAGAATTCGGCGAATAACCAGAAGAAGCTTGTGTCTTGTCGGAAAAAAAAGTCACCTTTTACCGGATCGACCAAATTAAAGAACTTTCTATAAGATCGAAGACTCGGGAACTTCGGTTAGAAAGCGTGTTTGTCGACGAAACTTTTTACTTTCGTATTTCGGTTCCTAACACGATTTGGTTTTGGTTTTCCCCTGACGGGCCGTATTCTTCTGAAGGCCCAATACGAACAATTTAAGAATTTAAAATTTTAAGGCCCTTTGCTGTTGAAACGACATTATTCACAGTCAACGGCTCGCGTGAAAAACTCATAAAATATCTGTACACCCGAACATCATCTCCCATATAAATTCTATAACTTCAAATATAGAATTTTTTGCTCTTCAAAACTTCAAATTTAGAGTTTTGATAAGTGAAACTTCGAAAAGAAACTTCAAAACTTCACTACTCAAAACTCTAAATTTAAAGTTCCATCTTTTTATTTGCATCTTGGTCCTTATAATTAATTATACATCACATTTATGATTCTTAAGTATTTTTTCATTCATAGTTTTAATCTTTAAAACTTTTGTATATTTTAAATATTTCAAATTTATTTTTATAAATTAGAATTTTACATATAAAAGTCTTTTTTAAATCAAAATAAGATTTATGATATTTTAAAAGTATAATTGGACAACAAGAATATTACAAAAGAAACTTAATAATTTTTTTAAGAAGATATATACATGAAGACATAATTATTACACAAATTTAAATATTACATCAACACTAATAGTGTAGTAAATTTTCTCCAAAAATGGAGCATTAATAAAATAATTTTATGTAATAATGTTGTATTTTTTTATAGTTTAATATTTAATTGTGTATTTCTATTTATAATTTTATATTTTAGTCTAAGATTTTATTAATTAATATTACTATAATATTTTTATATATGTTCTAGTTATCTACAAAAGTTTTATATTAATTATGACAAATATAAGGAGCATAGTGTAAATTACAAATAATTTTGAAATTAAATTTGAAGTTTTGATTTTGGAGAAGAACACCTTAAAACTTCAAATATAAAGTTTGCAAAGCTCTATAATAAAAAGTCTATTTGGAGATGCTCTGAGATTTGAAATGAGCTCATCAAGTACATGTTTTGTTACAAAATATATAATCAAGTATAACATTTTGCTATAGGATAAAAAAAAGGTTGATGATTTGTTTCCACCAGATTCGTACCGTTTAGTGGAGGGCTTAGAAAAATGCTTAGGCGATTTTGCATTCGTGGAGGCCATTATGTCACTCGCGGTCTATCTCCAGCACCTAAACGTTGGGATGGTTCCTGATCAGACCATTAGCATGACCATTGGAGCAACCATACACATTACTAATGAATGAAAATGTTTTCGAACTCCAAGATTATTCAGAGTTTCTGTTTTGCTTAGAAGGATTTCAATTTCTCTGAAGGTTCTTTTTTTATGTTACTGCTCGGATTGTTTATGAAGGTGAGCCAAATGTAAGCCACAATGTCGAAGATGAAGTTCTAATCTGTGTTTCATCTGTCTTATGATATTTTTTTAAATTTGTTACCATCATGATTCATTGTTGTTGATGGACTTTGTTGCGATCTTTTGTACTATATAGTATTACCACTGAATCCTAAATTGAAGGGCTTAAATGGAAATGGAGAGTTTATGATGTGTAACTGTGTAAAATTCGTATCTAGCCCTTTTTAGTTATTTTGTTGTTTTCTTAAACAGAAGATACTCCGATCAATAAATCATGTTAAGAGGAATGTTGTTTATCACGTTTCTAACCTAATTCACCAAAACTGAATTCATACTAATAACATGTCCTCACTCATACAATAACAGTTTCATGATACCGAAACAATATGAATCACCCTCTTGGGTCATGAAATATAAGAACTACATTATTTTTGCTGCCAAAATAATGTACCAATAACATGCATTCCACCAGCCCCACAAACGACAAAACATATAGGAAACTGGAGTTAGGTAAAAACAACTCAATTATTCCATGTCTTGGGTCTAAATGCTAACAGCTCAATTGATGTTGGTTCAATTTGGATTAAGCTTCCTAAGATCTATATGAAAACATGAAAGGAACTTATGTAGCAAAATCTATATGAAAACATGTGAATTTTTTTGTTGTTGAAAATTTGCTTCTATTTTATAATTATGATTGTGCACTTATCCTCCCTCATCATATATTTGTCCAATAAAATTTTACAATTTCTTAAACTTTTTGAGTGTATTATCTCTAAAACGGTATGCCAACTAAACAGTTCAGCCACAACTGCAAGTATATATATTTTTCCACTTGGAAAAGGAAAAAAAGGGTTTAGCAGTAAAATCAACCATTCTTAAATCTTAACTAGTGAGTAGTGGCTTATATTAACGTTCTGCTACATTCTTCTGAATTCCTCAATCCAGCTAGCACCTCTTAGGCCCTTATGTTGTACTCTAAGAACTTCTCAGTGAGAAGTGAGAAAATCCCAGTCTCGAAGTCGAAGATAACAAACAGAGATGTTATCTCACTATTTGCATACACTTGACATGTATACCCTTTTCTAGAAACTAATCATGTTTGAGAAGTGAGTAATAAGCCCTCTATCATCATTTTGGATTAAAAGTAATTGTCTCTATAAAATTATACCTAACATTTTTATGATATCTCAACGAGAAAATCTATATAAAAACAAAACTTCAACCAAATAATTCAATAGTTACAGTTTTTTCTCTGTCCTTTTTTTATTCTTTTATCATGTCCTTTTTTTTTCTTTCATTTACCCATATTTCTTTTATTCGTTTCACACCTTCTATATTCCATTATTACCATATAAACCTTTGATTTGTATTTACATGTGAGGATACAACTATACAATACCATTTGCCCCATTGCAATATATAACCATATCATTTATTTCTCAAAAAAACAGAACCATATCATTTACCTTAGCGGAGTCTCTCTCATTCACGTACCAAACAGAGAAAAATATGGAAAACGGAAGCTCCGAGAGTAGAAACAAAGCTCGTCTCGCCATCATGGAGCTCGCTAACATGATCAGCGTTCCAATGTCTCTCAACGCCGCCGTGAGGCTAGGCCTCGCCGACGCTATCTGGAACGACGGAGACAACTCTCCTGTCTCAGCCGCTGAGATCCTCCCTCGTCTCCACCTCACGTACCAAAACGGTACCATCGGCGGCGATCCCGAGAATCTCCAGCGTATACTTCGTATGCTCACAAGCTACGGTGTCTTCTCCGAACACCTCACCAACGCCGGCAGGAAATACTCTATCACCGACGTTGGAAAGACGCTTGTCACCGACTCCGACGGTCTCTCCTACGCCGCTTACGTCCTCCAACACCACCAGGTTTCCCATATTTTATTTCTTTCATATTCTTTTTTTTTTTATTATTTTACCGTATTCTAAAAATGGCAATATAGATATAAATTTATATGTTCATTTACTTTAATATTTTTAAAAATGTATTTGTTTTTATAGTTTGAAACTATTTACATGTGTTAAACATTTATTGTAAGAATATTTTATTTTCAGTTTTCTAAAACTAATATATACACACATTAATTTTGTCTACATAAACAATATTATTTGTAAGAAAAAATTCGTCTCCTGCCTAGCTAGTAAAGTCTAGCGTGTTTTACAACACTGATTTTTGTAACTTACTTCTTTAATATTTTACGAAAGTGATGACGTTTACAGGAGGCGTTGATGCGAGCATGGCCACTTGTTCACACGGCGGTGGTGGAGCCGGAGACTGAGCCGTACGTGAAGGCAAACGGCGAGGCTGCGTATGCGCAGTATGGAAAGTGCGAGGAGATGAACGGTTTAATGCAGAAGGCCATGTCCGGCGTATCTGTTCCGTTCATGAAAGCCATATTGGACGGCTACGATGGGTTTAAGTACGTTGAGCATTTGGTTGATGTAGGAGGAAGCGCAGGAGATTGTCTCCGTATGATCATTAAGCAATTCCCTAACGTCCGTCAAGGGATTAACTTTGATCTGCCTGAAGTTGTTGCCAAAGCTCCCAAGATTCCTGGTCAGAATAAATATTTGGTTTTATTTTCATCAAGATTTATCTATTTTTGGAAAGATTAATGCTATTTTTAGCTCTTTGATTGTAACTAGTGTTGATGGTGTATGAGTAATTAGGAGTGACTCACATGGGTGGAGATATGTTCCAATCAGTTCCGAGTGGTGACGCAATCTTCATGAAGGTTTGTGGTAACATTGTTGTCACGTGAATACTAAACTTTTGTTAGTTGGACGTATATTGATTCATATGTATTGTTTTTGGAGTTTATTGACAGCTAGCTGCTCACGAAAAATCTTAGTCTAGGTAGGTACATAACATAAGTTGGTGCGGTCCGTGCGGACAAATTGTGTGGACCTGACTGATATAAGCATAGATCATGTGACTGTCACTTTTATTTATTGAAGATATTTTAAATACTAGTACTAGATCTGTCAATATTTTTGTTTGTATATACACTTTATTGGAATGTTTATTTGGGTTGGTTTAATTGGTGGAGATGAATCACACATATTAGACTTTAGTGTATACATATCTCATACAGTCATATCGGTATACAACTTCAATTATTGAATTTATTTGCTGATAAATCTTCTTTTTTTTATTAGGACCTGTATAGGATATCATTTTTTATAGAACAACACAAATAAACACAAATCTTGAGCCTATGATGTAGTGAAAATTTTTAGGTTTGGGAATGCTCTTGTGGATACTTTAAAGCTTCTTATGATTTAGAAATATTCTTTCTCGTGCTGTAAAGATCGTTTAAAAAATTATTTCTTATTAAACTATCAAAAACTAAATACAACTCTATGAATAAAAAATCTATTTATATGAAAGCCAGATAATTTAAAAATTATTAAAAAAAATTATGATAATTCCAACTAATTAAGATCAATATCTAAATAAATAATAAAGTAGATAAACATGACTCTCTGCATTCTCTATCCCAATTAGTTAGCTTGTAATTGACCGTGTGTTGTTTGTGTGCACAGTGGGTGCTAACGACATGGACGGACGAAGAATGTAAGCAGATAATGAAGAATTGCTACAAAGCTTTACCGGTTGGCGGTAAACTAGTTGCGTGTGAGCCTGTTTTGCCTAAGGAAACCGATGATAGCCACCGTACTCGCGCTTTGCTAGAAGGCGACATCTTTGTTATGACAATCTATAGGACCAAAGGTAAGCATAGAACCGAAGAAGAGTATAAAGAGCTTGGTCTCTCTGCTGGATTCTCTACTTTTCGACCTTTCTACATCGATTACTTCTACACCATCTTAGAGTTTCAGAAGTAATATTAAAGCAGTTATCTTCTTACTATCTAAAAGCTTCCAGATTGTCGTAGACCTCTTTGTTGATCTCTAATAAATACATTTTTCACTAAGATGTATTAATCTAATAGTTTATTTCTAATTGGAATCCTCAATGGCATCGTTCATAAGTTTCATCTCTCGAGAAGTTGAAAAAATATAAAAATAAAGTAATGATTCAAGAATTTTTGAACATTACACATTAACAGACTAGGATAAGATTTCACGTTTTATCTACTTTCCTTTTTGTTTTCTTTTTTTTTTCCTTTTTCATTTTTTTTATCTATAAGAGACTATCTTATAAACCCTCGATGAAGATGACCTTAATTTTATCTCACACAATCCAGAGATGGCAAGAGTAGGGATGGATGTCAATTGGGCATGATGACCATTGGTTACCTCATTCCAAATTAAAATGGTTTTGATTTGGTCATGCCTGAAACCGAAGTAGTTCGAATGGACAGAAACCCGTTAACCTAAATAGTCCCGTTAACCTAAATAGTGCAGATTTTTATTCATTAGTTAATCAACATTAATTTTTTGCCAATTATAAAATCAAAAATATAAAATAACTCAATTTTGCATATTGTTAAACGTTTGATTTAGTTTGTTTTACTAAAAAAAATTATTTTAGTTTCAATCGGTGGAAAATTGCGTAGCCAGAAACATAATTCAAAGACATGTTTCTGTGAATAAAATAATTATTTAAATCAAAATAATAAAAATATATTACATTTATTGTCACTTAACTTTTCACTCAATATAATTATTTTACTGGATAAAAAACTCTTTTTATTTTAATAAATAAAAATTCACTTAATTTAGCCAAACACATAAAAGAGTCTTTTTTATTAGTTTATAAAATCAGTTAGGCATGAACATTGACTATCATTTAGGTACAAGTTGCTTTTTTCGAGTATCATTTTTTTGTTTTGAAATTAGGCCCAACTTAAATATTATAAATTTATGTGTGGGTTTTGAGTTGAGTCCTTCTGTGGGACTGGATGAGTATGGTTCTGATGTATATGAACCTAAAAATATCTAAATAATAAATGTATCTGAAATGGGTTCCAATATTTGTACCAAAAATAACCATATTATCCGATTCGGTCTAGGTCTTTTGAATACAATTAGTTATATTACAACTCATCTAAAATATATAACACTGATTATAAAAAATAAATATTAATGTGTAAAAATGTAAGAACCAATACATGCGTGGATGCGCGAATCAATCTCTAGTTATTAATTAAGAGATGATAATGATAAATTATTGTTTATGTTTTCTTTTGAAAATTATTATGTATTATAATTTTTTTTAAATTTCTTTGTATACTATATTCATCAGTAATAAATTAGTCTTAGAAATCACTCAATATTATCTTTTCAATTATATAAAAATAAGAATTTTACTTCGTTAATACTTTGTTTTATGTTTTCTGTTTTTGATTTTTTTTTATTAAAATATATATTTTAAATAACAAAACCATATTTATAGGAATTCTCTTTTTATTTTAAAATATATTTTATATTTTTGATAGTTCTTATTATTAATTTTAACCACTTATATTATTAAAAAAAATTCAAATTCGTTATTATTTTAGCTAATTTATATATTTTATTCATTAAGGGTATAAACAATATTAACCGATTTAACTTTTAACGTGAGAGCTCGAATGCGAAAAATAACTTCGTAAATAATAGTTCTGAAATATGTTAGAAAATAAATATCTTACTTCTGAACATTTTCATGTAGTAATATTGCAACTTTTCTTGTTCTAAACAATATTAAGATGTCCTTTCGTTATTATATAACTTAGACTGTTCTATTCGAGACTCAATTGGTCTAAGACATCTTGGATTAAGGATGAAACATTACTACTCGAAGATCCTTTCAGTTCCACAGCCTTTCTCGCCATTACTGCAATTTCTTGAATACGTGTCCTACGTCTCAAGAATTCACTATCTTCAGTTGCATGTTGACAATCTTCGTCCATCAAAAGCTTTATAGCTTTCACAACATTATGTTTCTTGACCAACACTCCAAGTCTTTCCTCGTCTCCCCATCTCACCGGGATCTCCACCCCAACCCTAACCCCAACCTTTAATACCTCCACAACAAGTTTCTCATTGAGAAACTGTTCAGCAAACAATGGCCATGTGATCATTGGTACACCAAAACATATCCCTTCGATCGTCGAGTTCCAACCGCAATGCGTCAAGAACCCTCCAGTAGAGCCATGTGAAAGTATCATAGCCTGAGGACTCCAACCCTTTATCACTATCCCTCTTCCACTAACTCTCTCTTCGAACATTTCGCGTTTCATCCATTCATTTATCTCATTCATGTGTTTTTCCTCCGTCTTGACCACCCAAATAAAGGGCTTACCAGATTCTTCTAACCCTAACCCTAGCTCTATCAATTGATTAGGTATTAGCCTACAGAGGCTACCTAGACAAACATATAATACTGACCTTGGTCTCATCGAATCAAGAAACTTCAAGCATTCTGTCTCGCTTATAGCTATGTTACAGTTGTTTCCTCTATCAAACAAGTCCACCATACGATCGTTACATAAAGAAACGGGTCCAACGAACCATACCTTCTTCTTGATGGCCTCAGCGTAAGCCTCTGCATAGCCAGGCTCCAGTTCTTGGAAGCTATTAACTATCACCCCAAAGGCTTCTGATTCAGCTTCACGCATCTTCTCTCTAACGTCATCCATATTTGCTAACTTTTGAAAAGCACCAGGTAACTGAGCTCTAGCTATCTCGACCATATGTGGCATTCCTGGTATAGAGAAAGGCTCTAAGTCTGAAGCAACCGAGAGGTGAGGGCTATGAAGATGGACGTTGTGCGAACTCAAAAGAGAGAAACAACACATTCCATGGAACACAATCCTCGGGATTTTGAACCTTTTAGCAGTTGTTGACGTCCAAGAAAAGCATTTATCGGAGATTATGCAACTTGGAGGGGTTTCTTGTCCCTCAAGGAACATTTCTAATGGCTCCTGAAGTTTATCCACAGCGTCATAGAATTGTCGTAGGAGGTCTTTGGAGGGCAAAGTGTCAAGAGTCTCACAATTTTTGGGAAGACCGAACTCTTTGTAAGCAAAAGGAAATTTTACAACGTTGATCTCGAGACCTGACTCCGATCTCGCCCTATCAAGTGTCTTCTCAAACCTAGAAGCATTCTGAGGTGTTGAAATTATGGTAACAATGATGCCTTGTCGCGCAAGAAGCTTGGAGATATCAACCATGGGAATCAGATGCCCTTGAGCCATGAGAGGGATCAGAACAAAGTGAAGTCTTTTGGCTTTTGAAACCATTTTAATTTCCATTTTTGGGTTTAGCAAAAGCTTATAAGTAAAGATACATATAGGGATGTAGAGAGGATAGACAACAAAAGTGTAATATGTATATATATATATGTATATATATTATATACGTAAATGTGTGAATGCATCTTGTGATAGATCTTATTTAATTGGTAAGTCTTCAAAAGCTGTATATTGACTTTGAATAAGTCATAAGAAAACTGCTGCTTAGAGAACCAATTACGCATCATCACTGTTTTAATTTTTGATAGATGACGGTAGTGAACTAGTCATTATACCATGACGATGGTGAGCTACGTCACGTTATCAAGAAGTATATGAGGTAATTGAAGTTTTTAGAGCACCTCCAATGAGGTTTTTTCCATTGAAATTCTTAATATATGTGGTATGTATATATATATGTATGTATATATTATATATGTATAACTAAGTGTGGAATCTACAATTTTTGTGGAACCCCATAGGTAACAGCATCTCCAACCCTACTTCATAATTTACCGTAAAATAGAGTGGAAAATGGAGTGATAAATAAACAAAAAATCAATTACTCCATAAATTATGGAGTGGAGTTGGAAATGCTCTAAAGGTTTTTAAAAGAGGGTTTACGTATATACATAATATATATATTAAAAAAAGTTTTAAGAGACGGTTCTTAGTTTTTTTAGTTAAAAGTTAAGAGACAGGTTCTTATATTCCGATAAGAACCCCACCTTAAGAACCTCCCAGTAATCATGCTCTTAGAGCATCTTTATCCAAGGATACTAGAGGGATTCTTAGCGTGTGGGTTCCGCGTAGGACCCACTTTTTTTTAAGAAACCGGTGACCAAAACTACCAAATAGTAGTCGGTCCTTAAGGATTTCTTACACTGTTCGCGGATCCCACTGACACGTGGCGGTCCGCGATTGGTTCGTTTTTAATTTTTTTTTTCTTCTAAATTCGAAAAAGTAAAAAAAAAAAAAAAATTAAGAAACTCCAAATGGAGTTTCTGGGATATAGATGCTCTTAGAAGTCAATGAGCGTATCTGAAAAGATGAGATTACTTGTACATAAATCTAAAGGCTGTTTGGGCCGTTAGATTTTGACCCTGCCTAAAGGCTAAAGGTAGATTTTCTATGATCATCACATCGTTTAATTTATATGTTTTTGTGGTGTAGTTTATCAAAAGAGTGTTCAAGAGATATTCTTTAACAAAAATGAATTTCATTTAATCAACATATATTTTTGTATCTTAGCTCATGCCGACTTAAAATTGAACACAAGAAGAAAAACGAAACAAAGTCTAACTATTTCCTTGATCGAGTTTGTAGAATAATGTCATTTTAAACATTCGCAGTTACCAATCATTATTGCGATTTTGGCGTAGTTTGAAGTTAATGAATTGGTAAACGTTATTTCCAAAAAAAATTCATGATACGAAGGTAAATAATCATCAGCTATCTCAAACTCAAGGTGGAATGAAGGAGATTATGAAGACCATTTTCTCTTAACTCTTGTTTTTGAGTTTAATTATATGTCTCAGAAGTTTTTTTTTAATATGTCTCAGAAGTTGTTGCCTAAATATGTACAAATCATAGAACAGAGACTTTGTTTTTCCTGGATGACTAGCAAGTAAAAACAAGATGATGAATGACCACATGGATATCTTTTTGATACTGATGTGTCAATATTGTAATTACATAATATTATGTATTGCTTCAACTTTTTGTTGGTCACTAAAAATTTAGAAAAAGCTTTAGGTCAAGGGACTTCTGCAAACCAGTTAAGGAACAATATATACTGCTAGCCAGCTCATATCAAGAAATTTAGATAGTTATTGACATTCAACTTGTAAATTTTTATTATACTAATTAAATAAAATAATCCTCAAACATCATGGATATGTTTTTTTCAAAAATGTATGTTTTGAAGTTTTCACGCGTATTAAAGAATATTTTAAATTATAAATATATTATTTTGTGATTAATTATTTCTCATAATTTTTAACCGATCGAAGTTCAATAATCACAACTAATTTTTCAAAGTTTACAATTTATCATTTTTACCTGATAAAAAAAAAGTGAAAGAAATTTTTTTTCTAAAACATAGATAAGTTTTGAAACGAACTGAGTATTTGTTTGTAGGTTTTTTCAAGTGAGTTCCATTTGCTTTGAACCTTTTTTTTGTTTAAAAGAAAAAGGTCGCTTTGAACCTTTTTTTTGTTTAAAAGAAAAAGGTCACTTTGAAACGTTCAATTATGCGTCGGTGGTGAACGAGCCAACGTAGAAGACTCGTTCAACTTTTGGAATAATAGATCATTGACGTACATTTGCCTCTTGGTTAACCTGATCTCTAGAATAATATCCTTAGAATAATACTCGAGATTTTTAGCCTGTTGTAGACTTATATCTCAGGGCCAGTAATCATTTTCATATATGGCGTCTCTATGAGTTTCTTTTGGAGGGCGGTTTAGCTATCAGTGGTGTTTTAAGTAGGGATGTTCCCTAACCCTCTGAAACCATTTGTAGCCCTAACTCTTATTTATGTAACAGGATTTAAAAATGGCTGATCCTAATAGATCTAGGGTTTAAATCTTAACCTTTTAATTTTGATTCACAAAATTATTATAAAATATTTAAATATATACTGAAATTTTAAATTTGTTAGATAACGCAAAATAGAATTTTTCCGTAAAAATTTCAAAAACAAAAAAAAATCAATTTTTTCTGCCAAAACGAAAAATCAAGTTTTAGCTAAAACAGAAAATCGAGTTTTCCCGAAAAAAAACTAAAAATCAAGTTTTTCTCCCACAGCTAACAATCAAGTTTTCCCGCCAAAAACGAAAACTGAGTTACGAAAAGTGAGTTTTTCCCGCCAAAAACTAAAACTCGAGTTTTTCTCCCACAGCTAAGAATCAAGTTTTCCCGCCAAAAACGAAAATGAGTTACGCCAAAAACTAAAAATCGAGTATTCCAGCCAAAACCACAAAGTCAAGTTTTCCCGCCAAAACAGGAAAATTGAATTCGCAAGCCAAAACCACAAAACCGAGTTTTTTTCCTTCAAAAAATAAAAAATGAATTTTTCCGCCAAAACCACAAAATCAAATTTCCCGCCAAAACCGAAAAACCTCAATTTTGAGTTATGGCAGGAAAACTCGATCTTGCGGTTTTGGCGGGAAACCCCAATAGTGATTTTTTTCCGAAAAACCTGACTTTTTGTTTTTGGCGGGAAACACAAATTTCTGTTTTTGGCGGGAAAACTCGGGTTTGCGATTTTGGCGGGAAAACTTGGGTTTGTGGTTTTGGCAGAAAAACTCGGGTTTGTGGTTTTGGCGGGAAAACTCATTTTCCGGTTTTGGCGAGAAAAAAATCAATTTTTCGGTGTTGACGGAAAAACTCGGTTTTGTGGTTTTGGCGGAAAAACTTGATTTTTGGTTTTGGCGGGAAAACTTGATTTTGCAGTTTTGGCGGAAAACTCGATTTTGTAGTTTTGGCGTAAAAAACTTGATTTTCCAGTTTTGGCGAGAAAACTCGTTTTTGTGGTTTTGGTGGAAAAACTCAAATTAGGTTTTGGCGGAAAAAACATAATTTTTGTTTTTGACGGAAAAATTTTATTCTTAGTTGTGGGGTAAAAACTCGATTTTGCGATTTTGTCAAGAAAACTTTTGATTTTGATGCTCAACAAATTGGAGGAAAGAATCATATCATATCTTATTTTTTCTAATTTTATCTTTAAAATTTAAGAACAAAAATAAATGAAATATTTTTTCAATTAAATGAATTAACCCTAGTACCAGCCCTAACTCTTGATTATAATAGGGTTAAAATACGGCCGGGTTAAAATATGACTGGACTTATAATAAACAAAACATGGCTGGGCCCTAACCTGTAGTTGACATCCTAGTTTTAAGTTTTGCTATGAAGTATACATACACTGATACACATGCAAGTTTATTTTTCTTTCATAAGAAAATACTGAAAATACTCACGTATTTGTCTCCATTCATTGTTTACATGATCTTCATAAGTAAACTGACTTTTAATTAATAAACTAAAATATGAACAAAACTTAGGTTCACCTCTTAGGGTGAACCTTTAAATTCATCTCATTCTTTAGAACCAATTAAAGTGACACAAAAATTATTAATTAAAAAATATTAAATTAAATAAAAAATAGCTAAAAAAGATAAAAAGCTAATTTTAACGACGCTAACGCCGCTAGCGAAACCCTAAACCCTAAAACTTAAATTTCAAACTCTATACCCTAAATTCTAAACTCAAATCCAAACTCCTAAACCCAAACCCTATACCCTAAACCCTAATCCTAGACCCTAAACCCAAATTATATACCTTAAACCTAAAAAGTAGACTATAAACTTAAACCTTATACTCTAAACCCAAGTCTTAGACCCTAAACCCAAACCGTAAACCTTAACCCAAACCCTATAGCATCTAAATTTAGGGTTTGGGCTTAGGGTTTACCGTTTGGGTTTTGGGTCTAGGATTTGAGTTTAGGGTATAGGTTTCGAGTTTAGGATTTACGGTTTGGGTTTAGGATCTAGCGTTTGGATTTATGGTTAAAGTTTTGGGTTTAGAGTATATAATTTGGGTTTAAGGTTTACAGTTTGGGTTTAGGGTCTAGGACTCGGGTTTAGGGTATAAAGTTTAGGTTTATAGTCTTGTTTTTGGGTTTAGGGTATATAGTTTAGGGGTTTGGATTTGGATTTAGGGTATATGGTTTGGCTTTAGGGGTTTTGATTTGGGTTTAAAATTTAGGGTATAGGGTTTAGAATTAAAGATTTAGGGTTTAGGGTTTAGCTGGAAGCGTTACCGTCGTTAAAATTAGCGTTTTTATTTTTTGTAGCTATTTTTTATTTAATTTAATGTTTTTTAATTAATAATTTATGTGTAACTTTGATTGGTTCTAGAGAGTGGGGCGAATTTAAAGGTTCAGACAGAACTTAGGTTCACCCTAGGATGAACCTTTAAATTCACTCCACCATTTAGGACCAATCAAAGTGACACATAGATTATTAATTAAAAAACATTAAACTAAATAAAAAATAGCTACAAAAAATAAAAACGCTAATTTTAACGACGCTAACGCTTTCAGCTAAACCCTAAACCCTAAATCTTAAATTCTAAACCCTATACCCTAAATTTTAAACCAAAATCCAAACCCCTAAACCCAAACCCTATACCCTAAACCCTAATCCTAGATCCTAAACCCAAATTATATACCCTAAACCCAAAAACTAGACTATAAACCTAAACTCTATACCCTAAACCCAAGTCGTAGACCCTAAACCCAAACCGTAAATCTTAAACCCAAATTATATACCCTAAACCCAAAACCTTAACCATAAGTCCAAACAGTAAATCCTAAACCCAAACCGTAAATTCTAAACCCAAAACCTATACCCTAAACTCAAATCCTAGACCTAAAACCCAAACGGTAAACCCTAAACCCAAACCCCAAACTTAGATGCTATAGGGTTTGGGTTAAAGTTTACTGTTTGATTTTAGGGTCTAAAACTTGGGTTTAGGGTATATGATTTAGGTTTTATAGTCTATTTTTTGGGTTTAAGGTATATGATTTGGGTTTAGGATCTAGGATTAGGGTTTAGGGTATAGGGTTTGGGTTTAGGGGTTTGAATTTGGATTTAGAATTTAGGGTATAGGGTTTATAATTTAAGATTTAGGGTTTAGGATTTCGCTGGAAACGTTAGCGTCATTAAAATTATCGTGTTTATTTATTGTAGCTATTTTTTATTTAATTTAATGTGTTTTTAATTAATAATCTATGTGTCACTTTGATTGGTCCTAAAGGTTGAGGTGAATTTAAAAGTTTTGTTCCTAAAATATTCCATATAGATTCGTAAACTTATACTATATATAGCAATTTTCATATTAATGTAGTTTTGGGTGTCACATAGGTTTATTAGATAGTATTAGATTAAAACATTTAATTTCGCGATTATAATTCATGAATGCCCAGTTCCTCAAACTGTACTTTCAAATGTCTAGTCTTCAAATGTGAGGGTAAGTTAACTAGTTAAGTCCTACATTGAGATTTATGTATGTATATGAGTGTAAGTTAACTAGTTAAGTCCATTAATTAAATAATATTAGAGGTGTCAAAGTTTTAGTTTCTTGATTGTGATTCATCCGTAGATAATCTAAGAGTAGTAGAGTACCCAAGAGACCAAGATATGGCTCATGGTGCTAACCGGTTAAAAATTTTCATTATGAGGCAGAAACAGAACCACAAGATGAAGCCTTGGCATGGAAGCAAGCGTCATTGAGCCTAGTGTAACTGTAACCGATGTGCTGAAAACCTTGAAGCAAGACGGTCTTGACATTTTTTGGGTTATAGATAATTTAGTAAATTTTTTTATAAAAACTAAATAGATTGGGAGCCTATAACTATATATATATATTAATTTTTAAAATTTGAAAGTTCAAAACCAATACTCCTTCCGTTTCATTTTAATTATCTTATAGAATAAATTTTTTGTTCAAAATAAGTGTTGTTTTAGAATTTCAATGCAAAGTTTATTAATCTTATATGATATATGATTTTTTGTATTCTCCAATCTATTTTTTATTGGTTGAAATGTGGTTATTTGTATAAGTAATGATGTGTTTTTTATAAAAAAGATACAAAATTAAATGTTTAATTTCTTAATTTGTGTAGACAAATCTAAAACGACAATTAAAATGGAACAAAATGAGTATTTTACATGGTTATATCCACCTTTAAATATTTCTATTTAAAATCTTTTAAAATAGGAGTGGGCATTCGGGTTTGGTTCAGATCTATTCAGGTTTCAGATTTTTGGGGTTAAAGATTTGAGCTGCATTCAGATATTTATAAATTTCTCAAAATCTAAAAACAAAAATAATATTTAACATATAAATTTGAATAATGTATACCAAAATATCTAGACTTAACATAAAATTAGTTTTGCTTGAATATTTGGATAAAAATCAATACACATTTCAAATACCTTTGGTGTTTTGAGTAATGCTTATCTATTTTGGATATTTAATTTTGACTATTTATATATATTTTTTAAGTATTTTGGACAACTTCAAAATATCTTATATATTTTGGATATTTTTTTTAGATATTAATATCAAAATAATTAATATATTTAAGTATATAAATATGATTCGGATTATTCAGATACTCAAAATATTTAGGTCCAGGTCGGGTTCGGGTTTTCTAGATATCAAAATTTTGAATCCATTGGAATTTTTAACCAGTTTTGATTCAGATTTAGTAATATTTTATTGGATCGGAGTCTGTTCAGTTCGGATCTTCTGATTCATTTTTTTGCCAAGTCCTATTTTTTTTTTTTGAATTATACATGGATATCTTGAACTCCACGGGAGTAGATCCAAACTATTCACGTGTTAGCACCCTACGTTATCTGCCAAGTCATATTTTGAATTTTGTAACAATGAAGAAAAAGCACTGAAACGTAGATGAAAGGTTTCAAAACATCAGTTTAAACTATAAAAGATCTAATAAACAAATTAATGACACCGAGCAAAGCCTTTTGGAGATCATTCATCAGAATAAGCGTAAAAGTAAGCGACCACTTCACTCTGCCAAAAAAAATAAAACCTCAAAATTCAAACGATAACCTAATCATGGATCTAGACCGCGGGCCTGACCCGTAAAAGACTGTCGCGGTACGGTATTGGGACGAAGTTTTTTTGGTCCGCAAATTTGCGGGCCTCGTGGGACGGATCTTTGCGGGACTGTATCTTTTGCGGGATGGACCGAAACGGGTCATGCGGGATTACATGGACCCGCATTTTTTTTCTTCATTTCTTATGTTACATGAAAAAATGAGAAAAAGAGTGAGAAGAAAGCGATTCTTGTGACTTTTTCCCTAGAAAACATGAGGAGTTCCGGCGATGATGCATGATTCGAGCTCCGGTGATGATGATTCGAGCTCCAGCGATGACGACTCCAGCTCCAGCGATAACAATTCGAGCTCTAGTGGTGTTTTGATTTGGTTTTCTCTTTTTATTACACACAACTATGAATTGCTTTATTACAATGTGATATTTTTTGTTTAAGTTGATTGGTTTTTTTTCAGTACTGTGAAGTGGTGTTTTTCTTAAATTAAATTTGGTTGTAATGGTGTTGTTTAGGAGAAAAGTTAGTTGTATATCACGTCACTTGTATAATTTGGCAAAGTGATTCACAATTTTTTTTGCAATCCAAATAAATAAAAAGAGAGATGGTTTGATGAAGATATGCAACACTTGAGCCAAATTATTACAAAGACAACAACTCAATCAGATTCAAACTCAACAAAAGCTTATGATGATAACAAAAGAAGGTTTTTAACTCAAGAACGCAAGCACAAACGGAGCTTTGTGGCATTGATTTTGATAATGCTTTAGTGAAACTTAATGAGCTCTCTTCAACTCTCTTACACAACTCTTCTACTTGAACATTCATGAAAGAAACTATAGTAGGCGGTTTGATAAGGAGGCGTCCCGCGGGACGGTCCGCGAAGGCTTATATATTCTGCGGTCCGGGTTTGGACCGGCATTTTGAAGACCGCAGCCCGCGCGGGACATGCCCGCTGTAACCTGCTCGACGACTAACCCGCTGTGGTACGGGACGGAACGGGATGGGTAAACCTGTTTGACATCTCTACGGTAACCTAACAGAATCCTGAACGTAATTGAGCCGGTTAACAAAACATGTCTATGCTAGAAATCAGATCGGTTAAAACCGGTTAAAGAATCAAATTGATTGGTTTGGTTAGTGGTAAGTAGACTTGTGGTTAGAGTAGCTTCTGTAAAAGGATCAAAATTGCCAGTTCCGAAAGCAAAAAAAAAACAAAAATGAGAAAGCAAGAACCGGAGGAAGCAAATCGTAACGTCAATATGGAAACCGCAACAAGCGACCAAAGTCTCATAACAATTCTGGACGACATCAAATCTTCAAAACTTCCGGTAATCATTACAGGCAACAGCTATTACATTTTATACAGGTTTAAGACCGACCCAAGCTTGACTCTTCGTAATCTAAATTAATCTTCTTGCTTTTTAATTTGCAGGCTGTTATTAACTACGGTGCTTCGTGGTATTGACTTGGTCTCTGTTTCATAATGCTTACAAACTGTTCGATGAAATGCCTCAATGATAAATGTTTTTGTTGAGTAGGTGTGGAGTTTGTAGCCAGACGTTTCCTGCGTTCCAAGAGCTTAGCAGCAGTTTCAAAAGGATCAAGTTTGTTTATGCAGATATTGACGAGTGCCCTGAGACCACTCTTCACATCCGTTACACTCCAACGTTTCAGTTCTACAGAGACGGTGAAAAGGTTGACGAGATGTTTGGAGCTGGTGAAGAGAGGCTACATGATCGTCTTTGGCTTCTTTCTTGAAATGTATTCTTGAAAAATCAAATTATTAACACCTAAATGATAAAATAAAGATATCTGCAACCCTGTGCTACATAATTGATAAGATTATTGTAATAACATATGAATATTTATTACCAAACTAAATAGTGACTATATATTTCTCTTTTTTAGTGATCTATATATTTCTCATTTCACTATAAATGAACAATTGTCAGCCATAACTATGGCCTTATTACATATCTGAAGCTGACAAGTAAATAGTTCGAGATTTTCAAGTACCGTATCTTTGAATCTTTTGCTGTGTGTTATAAAATGGGTCTACTCTGCTAGACCGAGCCAAGTATCTCCTCTCGTGGTGTTGACGTAGGAAGCAACCTCAAAATAGTCTTGTTTAAATACCCCCCGTAAACTTGGAGCGGGCAGACATCTGTTTCAAATTCGAAAGTGCAAATAGGATTAGAGAAATTATCTAGATAGTTATTTTTAGTTTATTTTCGCAAAAAATAGTTATCAATGAGTAAAATGATCAAAAAGTTATATTAAAAAGTAAAAATACATTTAGACCATCATTATCGGGAGTGTTTAGCCCGTCTCTTAGGTTACTTTTGAAAAAAAAAAAATTACCTAATAATGTAAGAGATGTCGCTTAATTAAGGGCTACGAGAGACGTTCCTTGCTGGACACGCGTCATAACTGCGACCTCTCTGTCTCTCTCTAATCTCTCTCATCTCTCTTTTTCTCCCGGACGAAATCAGTCGGTTTGATTCCAAAACTTCTTTCGTGATCTCTCGGAGAGGCTCTTATCGAAAAACCTCTTCTTCGTCTTCCTTTGTCTCCTCTTCTCGGAGCCGTCGCCGGAAAATTACCAGTCATGATGGAAATACGAACTCCCAAGACCCACAAAGCCAAGCGCGTACTCGAACAGCGAGTTCCTAAGCTGGTAAGTCTTCTTATATTCAAAGCTTACACAAAGAGAATTGATTATTGTATTTGGTTTCAACAGAGAACTGGTGAAGAATCTCTTGAAAGTTACTCACTTTGTATCTGATATTGGTTGTGTGTAGGTAGAAAATGGGAAGAAGACATTGATACTTAACGGAACGAAGACGAGCGCGACGCTAAGTGCTGTGTTGATGGAGCTGTGAAGTTTGAAGAAGGGAGGTGCCTGTTGATGTAAAGGAGACACCACAGTAGTACTGCAGAAAGTAAATCGAGAGGCAAAACACTACAAGCAAATACTTATGCTTTATTAGAATCTCTTTTAAACAATCTATTACAAGATCTGCTTAATTCAGCTTTTACACGTCTAGTGTTAACACCCTAACACACGCTACTGAACGATTCCTAAGCTACAAAACTTATGTCTCTCTTCCGTCAGTACTTCAGCACTTGCTTCAGCACGACCAAGACCACACTCAAGAGCTTTTCTCTCTCTCTCTATAAAATCAGCCTCTATGTCTGTATCTTTTTCCCGACGATCCTTAGAGCTATTTTATCATTAACTCCATGTTCTTGAAACCCTAGTCTCCAAGGCAACATGGATATGGACATCTTCCATAACATTAAGTGCAACTTTCCTTTTCTTGGAATGCACTTATTCCTCTTTTTTTAAGTCATAAACTTGCTCCCCAAGTTTATTCCTCTTGCCTTTTCTCCAAGATACTCCTTTGCTCTCCAAGTCTCCACGACTCCAGCTCAACATCTTGATTCCACATGATCTTCACCATTCAACATGTCGTCTGCGTCAGCAACTACTTCAACAACTACTTCAGGGCAGACATCTTGCATCTTCAATCTCCCCCTTTTAGCTTTGTATGCCGATCAAGCACAACATGTTTCTGGTTCAATAACCACGTTCCTTACCTGGAAACTTGCACACCAAATGTACTTTTCTCCCCCATGAGATAAGCACGATCTACTTCAGGATGTCCATCACCATGCTCTTCTCCCCCATGAGATATGCACTCCTTGGACCAGAATGTCACCACTTCTCCCCCTGCTTGATTGCATACTAAGCTAAAACACAGATGCTTAGATGTCAACCATTCCATCATAGTAATCATGATACAGTCCCTACTGCAGCGGAATAACAAGTACTGCATCACGATCTGACGCACCTGTCGAGCTACCTCTCGACCCACTTCTATTGAGGACCTGGTTACCTTCATGTGTCGTCTCCTTGACCATGAGCCCCTCCTCATCCACACCGAGTGCACTCTGCACTCGTTAATATTGTCTTGGAGTGATTTCGCTATCACACTCCTGAAGATCACCTTGCATCACTTCCTGACGCACTTCGATCTCCTTCCCCTTTGTGCCACAAACAACCTCGTGTCCTGGCTCCAGACTTGATGCTCGTTGATCAACCTCAAGATCACTCCTACCAGAGCTGCATCCTTTTTCTGATGTCTCTTCCTTGATCTCATCAAGTAAGCCACTCTTGGCTAAGGACACCTCTTCAACCCTCTTGGGTTTAGTGAACGTTTTGTTCACCTTTTTGGCCATGTTTCTGCTCTTCTCACGAGCAAAACACTCCACCTTCTTGTGTCCAACCTTACCGCATAACCAACAACACATCTGATGTTGCTTCTTGCTTGGCCTGACACAGCTGCTGATGCACCGATCAGTCTCCTTCCTTGTACCAGCTGCACAACCATGTTTCAGAACCTCCTGCCTGACCTTCATGTTGGTGCACTGATGTACAACCTTCGGCTTGTTACTCACAGCTACGTGATGTAGAACTTTATGTCGTACTCCTTGTCGCATGTCCCGACGTACTACCTGACAAGCTTCTTTGGCTCCACTTTTTGATGTGCCTCTTTGATCAACCAATTTGAAACAATGACGTCGAATATGTCCTTGAACTCCACAAGAATAACATGTTGGACCATGAATCCTCATATCATATACTCTCTCAATATGTTGCTTCTCCCTCAATAGCCTGAGACACTTTGGCCTAATATGCCCAACAACTCCACAATGATGACACACAGGTATGAAAGGTCGCTGACAATGAAGCAGTTCTCGTTGCAGTTGCAGTCTTCACTACAGTCTTTCCATATGAAGTAGTCTTTGCATACTTCTTAACTACTGGCTTCATTGCAGACATGGATACATTCTCTGTTTTTCCTTTCTGTGTTTCACCAGGTTTAACACGAGCTTGTGTTGTTTCTTCTTTCTCTACTTGCAGGTCCTTCTGTAGAACTTCAATAAGTGCTTCAAGACGTCTCTGTTCTTTTACTAGCACCATATTCTCCTTTCCAAGCTTTACTAACGTTCCACACACTTGTTTGTAGCACTCCCTGAGACCATCATCTAGTCCTTCATCATATTTTCCCTCCTCGGATTCAGAATCTGATTCAGATGATGTACTTACTTAATCTTTGTGTGCACCAAAAGCAACTAGGTTGAACACTTCGTCTTTTTCTGATTTATTATCATCTTCCCTTATGAAGGATCTCTCTTTCTTCTGTATCTCACCGTGTCCAATTTTTCTCCACCTAAAGCCTTTGAATCTTCTTCTCTTGGCCATTGGACATTCCCTTTTGAAGTGTCCAAATCCTCTGCATTTATAACATTGCACATCTTTATTACTGCATGGCTCGCCATCTTCTTGCCTTTGTTTTCTCACAACAACTTCTTCATGTCCTTGCCACTGTATCACTTCCCGTAGTACTTGGTGAAGCATGCGAATCATCTTAACCATCTCCTCTTCATCCTCTGATTTTTGACTTGTTGTTTCAGCAACTGCCAGGTTAACTTCACTATGATTGCCCACGCCATCAAGCTCCATCTCATGAGCTTTTAACATACCCACAACTTCATGAAAGCTGAATTTATCTATGTCAAGAGACACAAACATTGCTGCCTTATAAGCTGTAAATCTTTCTGGCAGACACCTTAAAAACTTCTTCACCAGTTTTTTATCCTTGTAGTCCATGCCCAGAACACGAGCCTCTTGTGCTAACGCACTGAGTTGAGAACTAAAATCTGATACAGATTCATGTTCTTCCATCTTCAAGTTCTCAAATTTTGATTTGAAAAAGTCCATCCTTGAACTCTTAACCTTCTCAGTTCCTTCAAAGTGTAATTGCAGAATATTCCACGCCTCTTTTGCATTCTTGCATCCTTGAATCAGATCGAGTTGCTTCTTTTTGACTGATGTAAAAATATCACATAAAGCTTTTGCATTATACTTTGACATCTCCTTCTCACGCTTTGTCCATTTAGCCAATGGTTTGTTGACCACAACACCATCTTTATCTACTGCTTTGGGAACTTCATAGCCATCTTCCACTGATGCCCAAACATCCATATCAACACTTTGTAAGCTTGCCTTCATCTTCACTTTCCAATGCCCATATTGTTCAGGATCAAGCATAAACTCAGACACCATACTTCCTGATGTACTATGCATTCCTTTCTTTCCTCTTGCCTTCAGGATCACACCGGTAACTTAGGTGACCCGCTCTGATACCACTTGTTGATGTAAAGGAGACACCACAGTAGTACTGCCGAAAGTAAATCGAGAGGCAAAACACTACAAGCAAATACTTATGCTTTATTAGAATCTCTTTTAAATAATCTATTACAAGATCTGCTTAATTCAGCTTTTACACGTCTAGTGTTAACACCCTAACACACGCTACTGAACGATTCCTAAGCTACAAAGCTTATGTCTCTCTTCCGTCAGTACTTCAGCACTTGCTTCAGCACGACCAAGACCACACTCAAGAGCTTTTCTCTCTCTCTATAAAATCAGCCTCTATGTCTGTATCTTTTTCCCGACGACCCTTAGAGCTATTTTATCATTAACTCCATGTTCTTGAAACCCTAGTCTCCAAGGCAACATGGATATAGACATCTTCCATAACATTAAGTGCAACTTTCCTTTTCTTGGAATGCACTTATTCCTCTTTTTTTTAAGTCATAAACTTGCTCCCCAAGTTTATTCCTCTTGCATTTTCTCCAAGATACTCCTTTGCTCTCCAAGTCTCCACGACTCCAGCTCAACATCTTGACTCCACATGGTCTTCACCATTCAACAAGTCGTCTGCGTCAGCAACTACTTCAACGACTACTTAAGGACAGACATCTTGCATCTTCAGTGCCATCAAGTACTCGAGGAGGAATGAGAATATTAGACCCTTTGAGAGTGGTGGTGAAACCTCTTTGGAGTTCTTCTCTCTCAAAACTGATTGTAGCATTTTTGCGGTAAGCCTTTTGCAGCTTTGTTTCGTGGCTCTAACTATTGGGAATCTCTGCATTCATCTTGTCTATGTATGAATTTGTATTCAACGTTTCACATAGTTTCTTGATCATTGTACATAAAGCTGTTATTAAGATGATCTTCATGTGAACTTATTTCATTTTAACCCATCTTGCTATTGTCTTGTTAGTGCTTATATATGTTCTTATGGGGTAGATTCGTAGACGATACAAGCTTGTTCTATTATTGGCTAACTTTGGAAGCTGTTTTCAGCAGTTTTGTGGTTGTGGCAAACTGGCAATTACATGTCTCTGTATTAGATTTTGATTCTGTAATTGTCTTAGATTTTGATTCTGTAATTGTAAAGATGGATAATAGAGGTAACCGGAGCAACAGGTTTTCTAATCTCCTTTTTTGGAATTTACATTTAAGTTTTTTTTTTAATGCTCTTGCTGGCAATCAAATCGTGATTAGTGTTTGTAGTTTCTACCTTAAGGGCCTCTCCTCCAAGTTTCTTAATTGTGTGATTAAGGGCTTAGTGTTGGACTTAGAGTTGTGATTTGTTTGGTAATTTCTTGTGTGTGTTGGATATGTTGAGCAGGTTATTTTTGTTCCACCGGCGCCGCTACATCCGCATATTTACAGCAATGGACATATTTGTTTAGGTATCTCTTTGTCAATCTCCTTTTGTTTCTTCACTCTCTGCATTATGTTCTTTGTTTTGTTTTTGGTTTCCTTGTGTTGGATGCTTCTTTCTGCTGTATGATTTTTCCCATTAACATTAATCAAAATAATGTTCTTGCAAAACCAGGAAACGAATTTCATGCATACATAGAGATAGTTTACGCTTTTTCATGTTTGCTGTTTTTCACAAAACAATTTGAAATTGAAAATGTTTTGGGAATCTCATTAATCTGACCTCAATGTTTAATTAAACAATGTTTAATAAATAAATTTTATCTTTAATTGAACAATGTTTAATTTTTTTTTTTAAGAACCCCTATATAAGAGACTCCATTGGAGCACAAAAATGTTGGTGTCTCTTAACTAGGTTTCCTAAGTAACATTTAATATTTAAAAATCATTAAGAAACCCAAAATGGGTTTTTGGGTTAATGATGCTCTTATACCTTAAGATAAACTAATTTAGATTTAGAGTTTAAAGTTGAGGGCTGGAGTTTTGAGGATATTTTCAAATTTTAAAAAATAAAAAATAATTTTAAAATAAAAAATAATTATTTTGGTCATTTTGTTTAGAATTATTTTTGTGACAAAAACTTAAAAACAGGTATCTGAGAGAATTGTTGTTGCTTAGTTTTTTTTCGTTTGTTGCTTTATATTCAGAAAACTATTTCTTGATATTTTTCTGAGTTTAGTAGATTAAAAAAAATATATATTTTGTGATATTTGTTTCTCACAGAAGTTCGGATTTTCATTTCTCACTTTACTAATCTATCTCATGACAAATGAGAATTGAGAATGCTCACAGAACTATTAAAATCCTACTCACTTCCTACTAACTAACGAACTCTATCGTTTTTTTACTTCCTGATACATGGGCTTTGAGCTAAACCAAACTGTCTACTTATCTCGAAGAAATAAGACATTTGAATATTGCAAAAGAATAGATATTTTTGGGTTGAGTTTCCTTGACTTCAAATCCATACTTTTTGTTTCCTAATGGATAAGCAGAAATAACAAAGAGTTTCCTAATTTTTGTTTCCTGGTAACCAAAGAATCCCTAGACAGTTTCTTCGGTTGAAAAGCTTGTTTTAAGTTTTCAATCGAACTTAAAATCGAATACAAAACTCTTTTTTCTAGATTTCTGCCGATCGATTTTTACATTGAAACCGAATTCACTAACTTTCGACGAGAATTTGACCAGATCAGCTGTAAAGGTACTAATTTTAACTACACGTAATCCATACTTTTTCTTTATGAAACTCACTTCTCATGAGTAGTGCCATTCATTCATCACACAAGCTTGGAACCACAACACTTCTCAAAAATACATGTATACTTGGGAGACATCAAATAAAACCACAAAATGTAACATAAGCCAGGAATTACATCACAATCTTTACATAATACAAACATACATGTCTTAGGAGCATCATTGCCGCAGTCATGTCTTGTCTTACGTGTTTCTGGTGCTAACCGGTTCCATCGTCGCCACCAGCGTCTCCTCCTTTTCCACCCCAATTGTCATAGTTTTGTCGTGGAATGTTATGGTGGTTGTCTACTCCTCTTGCTGATGGAAAGACGGATTTATTTCCAACATGGTGAAGCCTTTGATCTTGGTTGTGTATTCCTCTCCCTCCTCCCTCCACATTGAAAGTGCTCATAACCACCATTATTACCATCAGTACCACCACCAAGACTGGCCTTGTCTGAACTTGCATATTTTCTTTTGTTTTGCTTCTTGCAATATGTCGTCCTTATAGAAATGAGAAGTAGGGTTTATGAATATTGAAATGTTTCACAAATAGGAAAGTTCCACCGTTAAAAGTGGTGGATAAGACATCAGAATCAACAAGAAGAATTGGTTAGTTGCCCAAATAGGAAACTTCCACCATTTTTAGTGCATAACCTTTTCTTTTTAAAATTTATATATTTAGATTTGTGTAACCAAAAGTCACTGGGATGGTAGCAACTTGTCAAAAGTAAACATTTTCCAAATAATTAAAGATGATGTTTCATTTTTTCTCTCATGAGCATGCAACAGATTTGAGACAACTGTCTCTACCTCTGAATGATCTAAACCACCACAAAGCGACCATTGGCGTCCTAGTCCGACTCTTGGGTCCAGAGTTTGCAATGGCTAAATGATCAATCACAAATGATTCGCTCATATCAAAAGATTTGGTAGAGCCAAATCACTGAACAAAAGCAAAACCATCATCATTGGGCCGCTTCTGCTTAAGGCATGTTCAATAAGTTTTGATCGAAATCTTCTGCTTCTACATAGCGCCGAGCATGGTTCTTCCTTGTTGATACGCTTATTGACCATGTAAGGTATCCATCTAAAATTAATTTCCATGAGATTCAAATATTATCTTTGATCTTTACAAGTCACAGGAGTTTGAATTCGAAGGCATGCATCGTTTTCAATTTGTAATTCCAATACCATAGAGCTGATTATAGTAGCCAAGAACACAAACGTAATAAAAACTGTTGCTTTGTTTTATTAATCTTTCTTAACTTTCTTATTCTCTTCTTATGAGACCTCCTTACACTTTGTCCTCTTATATAGGCAATAGAAATCTTAACTTTTTCTATTACATATCAATCTACGAATCTTAACTTAACTTATCTTTATCCTAAATCTATCATTATTAGTTATCCAAGTTTCTTTAGGATAACTTGTTTGCTAAGTAATGTTGAAGCTTATCCAACATTCTCCCTCTTCAGCTTCAAACCATTTTCACTTAGGTTTTGAACTTGAATCATCGACCTCATCTCCTTGAACTTGATCTTGGCCAATGCTTTAGTTAAGATGTCTGCTTTCTGCTTTGTTCCCGGTACATGTTCCACATCTTGCGCTCAACACATTTCCTAATGAAGTGAAACCTCTTGTGAATATGCTTGCTTCGTCGGTGAAAGACTGGATTCTTTGCAAGAGATATAGCTGACTTGTTGTCGACTAGGATCAAGGTCTTCTCCGTCTCACCTCCTGTTACTTCACTCAAGAGTTCTTGCAGCCAGACAGCTTGTTTTGCAGCTTCCGTTGCAGCCATAAATTCAGCTTCGCAGGATGACAATGCCACCGTGTCTTGTTTCTAAGAGCACCAAGTGATTGGAGTTTCTCCTAGACAAAACAAATGACCTGTTGTACTCCTCCCATCATCCGGATCAGTATTATGACTACTGTCGCTGTACCCTACAAGCTTCTGAGTTCTTCCACGCTTAAACTCTAGACCATGCCCGAGAGTTCCTTGTAGATATCTTAAGACTTGTTTCAATGCATTCCCGTGAGACTCTCTTGGAGATTGCATATATCTACTTAGGATCCCAACTGAGAACGCCATGTCTGGTCTAGTGTGCATTAAGTACGTTAAGCACCCAATATTTCTTCGATATTGAGTTGCATCAATCTCCAGTGCATCCAACGCCTTTGAGAGTTGCAGGCCGAACTCCATTGGATTGCAGTTTGGATTGCACTCAGCCATACCTGTTTCTTCTAAGATCCGTCTTGCATAGGCTTCTTGCTTTATTGTGATCCCTTTAGTGCTCTGTTTTACTTCAATACCTAGATAATAGGTTAGCAACCCGAGATCAGACATCTCAAACTTTTGAGACATCGCCGTCTTGAACTCTTTGATGATCTTTGTTGAGTTACCTGTAACAAAGAGATCATCAACATATATTGCGATGATTAGGAGCTCTTCTCCTTCTTCTCTTCTGTACACCGAGCTTTCCTTCATACACTTCTTGAACCGTAAACCTTTAAGAATGTTATCAAGTTTAGTATTCCATGCACGAGGAGCTTGCCTTAGTCCATATAGGGCCTTTGAGAGTTTGAAAACTTTATGTTCTTCTCCCTCTTTTTCAAACCCTTCAGGCTAAGATACATAGACTTCTTCATTCAATTCTCCATGTAAGAATGTTGTTTTGACGTCTAAGTGGTGAATTTCCCATCTCTTTGCAAAAGCTAAGCTGATTAAGAGTCGAATGGACTCTATACGAGCTACTGGAGCAAACATTTCTTCAAAATCAATTCCATGTTCTTGTACATATCCCTTTGCTACAAGTCTTGCTTTGAATTTGTTGATTGATCCATCCGCGTTTCTTTTGATTTTGAAAATCCACTTAAGACCAATGACTTTAACTCCGTGTGGCTTGTCTACCAACGTCCATGTCTTGTTTCTGCTGATAGAGTCAATCTCGTCTTTGCATGCCTTTGTCCATCGAACATGTATCTTAGCTTCTTGATATGTCGATGGTTCATCGTTGATTGAACACAGGTGTAGTTCACACTCTATCTCGGCGAGTAGAATATAGTCTTCTAGGTGTTTAGGAAGCTTTACCTCTCGAGACGATCTTCTTGGTGCGACGTGATCTTCCCTGGGTGTTGGTTCTGTTGTTTCTTCTTGTTGATCTGTTTCAGTCTCAATATTTTCTTCCTGATGTGAACCAATGACAAACGGAATGTTGCCTTCGTCTACGCTTGATCCCCACGTCATGTGGAACTTTCCAGATTCTACTTGCTTTCCTTTATCTGTTTCATTCCAGTTCCAGCATGCTTTCTCATCAAATTTCACGTCTCGGCTAACAACAATCCTTCTTGTGCTGGGATTATACAACCGGTAAGCTTTCGACCCTTGTTCAATCCCAAGATGAACTAACGTCTGTGATATGTTGTCGAGCTTCTTTAAAAGGGCATCATCGAGTTTGGCATATGCCAAACAGCCAAAGACTCTGATGTGTCCAATGCTTGGCTTTCTTCCTTTAAAACTCTCATAAGGAGTTTGGTTCTTCAAAGCTCTAGTTGGAACTCGATTGATCAGGTACGTTGCATGTCGAACCGCTTCACCCCACATATAATTTGGAACCTTCATAGCTTTTAACATACTACGCGTCATCTCCATTAATGTCCGATTTCTTTTTTCGACAACGCCGTTTTGCTGTGGCGTATATGGAGCTGTTAGATGTCTCCTAATCCCATTGTTGCTGCAATAATCTTGAAAGTCTCTTGAAGTAAACTCCCCGCCTCTGTCTGTGCGAAATGTTACTATCACCTTATTAACCTCCTTCTCTACAAGAGCTTTAAAGGTCTTGAATTTCTCAAAGACTTCATTTTTTCTTTGAGCAAAATAGACCACATGTATCTTGTATTGTCATCGATTATGACGAATATGTACTGGTTCTGCGCCAGTGTTGAATGAGAGATTGGACCGCAGAGGTCAGCGTGCAGCAACTCTAATGCCTGTGATGATCTATGTGGTGTTGCTGAGGGAAAGCTGTTTTGGGTCTGTTTCCCAACGAGGCACGACTCACATAGTTGCTTCTCTTCGTTGATCTCAGGTAGTCCTCAAACCATCTCATGTGTTGCCATGCTTCTTATCGTTTTGAAGTTGATATGGCCAAGGCGTGCGTGCCATCTCCACGGTTCTTCATTCATCTTTGTGAGAAGGCAACTTGGTTTTCCAACCTTGAGTGATATCTTGTAGAGACGATTAGGTGATCTTAGGACCTTTACAAGTAACCTCCCGCGTGGATCTCTCAAAGTCAGATAATTATCTTTCATTCTTACATCACAGCCTTGTTCCGTTGCTTGGCCTAGGCTCAGGATGTTGCTTCTTAACTCAGGTATATAGTATATATCAGTTAGAAGCTTTTGTTCTCCCCTCTTTGCTTCAAAGATAATTGAGCCTTTGCCATCGATTTTTACACATGAGCCATCACCAAACTTAACTCTTCCCTTGATACTTTCATTGAGTTCAGAGAAGAAGGTCTTTTCTCCTGTCATATGATTACTAGCACCGTTGTCAAGATACCAGTTACCATCATTGGTTTTGTTCAGCTCAAGTTTCTTCGGCATCACGTTTTCTTCATTCAAAAACACAACTTCATGCATGTATAACGCTGCATCAGCTACTTCCGTTTCTGCTTTGTTGAGTTGCTGATCATCATTCTTCTCGGGACAAACTGAGGCAAAGTGACCCTTCTTGTGGCAGTGAAAGCACTCGATTTGAGAGTAATCCTTTTTCTCTTTGTTTCTCTCGCTTGAGTTGTTTTTCCCGCGTCCTCTACCCCTATTTCCTTGACCACGACCATATCCTCTCCCTCTTCCTCTAGAATTACTTGAACCGTAGGAGTTCTCAGAGTTCGAGAATAACAGATCGCCTTGTTGATTTTGAGGTGATTCTTCTTTTATGCGCTCTTCATAAGCCTTTAATCTACCCACAACGTCTTCATACTTCGTTTTTTTAGATCCAGTAGTTGTTCCAGAGACACAGCCATGTCAATGTACTTCCTCCGAGGTAATCCATTAAGTAACTTCTTCACAATCTTAGGTTCTTCAATACTTTGACCTAATGAGGTTGCTTGTGATGCAAGCTCTGATATCTTTCCTGAGAAGATATCAATAGAATCCGAATCGTTCATCCTTAATCGATCGAATTCATTCATCAAAGTCTGGAGTCGAGCCTCTCTAACATGCTATGCTCAAAGATTTCTTGATTTTATAGCTTCCCAGATAGCTTTAGGAGAGCCTTGATCACCGACTTGCATTAACAAACTTTCGGAAATTGATTGAAATAGCAGTGCAGTCGCTATGTCATTCTTGTCTTCTTCATCAGACCCTGGTTCAATCGTTTCCCACACCTTGTGTATTCGGAGAAGCACCTTCATCCTCGTAACCCACACCGAGTAATTCGTTGCGGTTAACATTGGACATACGACAACGTTAGGTACGGCATCCTTCACCGTAACTAAAGCTTTTGAATCGCCCATTGGCTATTCAAACTAACAAAATAACCTGGTTGCTCTGATACCAAATATAGTAGCCAAGAACACAAACGTAATAAAACTGTTGCTTTGTTTTATTAATCTTTCTTAACTTTCTTATTCTCTTCTTATGAGACCTCCTTACACTTAGGCCTCTTATATAGGTAATAGAAATCTTAACTTCTCCTATTACATATCAATCTAGGAATCTTAACTTAACTTATTTTTATCCTAAATCTATCATTATTAGTTATCCAAGTTCCTTTAGGATAACTTGTTTGCTAAGTAATGTTGAAGCTTATCCAACACTGATATCCCTTTAGAAAAATATTTACAATACTCTGATATAAATTAAAACAAGAATATATTTAGGGGTGTCAAAATGAGCTAACTTGCTCAACTCAGCTCAACTCATAGTGAGCTCGGCTCTTTCATGAGCTAGCCCAGCTCAGCTCATTTATTATATGAGCTTCAATATGTAAACTGGAACTCAGATCATCTAGATCATGAGTTAAATGAGCTAACTCGTGATTTAAATAAAAATAATAATTATAAAATAAAATAGTGATAGAATAACTTTTATAATATTGTTCAAAATTTAAATATTAAAAAATCCTAAACATAAATATTAAATACTAAATAGAAACCAACACATGACAAAAATAAAAAATACAACACCTAATATAAATTAAATTAAAACAAAACTAATGATCCAAATCCCTATTCTTCGTGAGAGTCTTGAGCCAATTCATCTTCAATGTCTTATATGTATGTTTTACATTTTAATTTTAGAAGATAAATATGATTAATATAGATATTATCTTTTAAGAAGATTTGGTTTGACATTTTAATTTTAGAAGATAAATATGATAAATATAGAAATTATCTCTTTTTTACATAAAAAATAGAAATTATCCAAATATAATATATAAAATATATTATATATTATTGTAAGTAAAAAATGAACAAGCTCATGAGTCAGCTCATGTTCATTAAAGATCGTTCATATAACTCGTGATCTAATTTAAGTTCGATCATTAAACTCATTTATTAAATGAGCTTAAAATATAGAGATCATGCTCATGAAAAAACGAGCTGAGCTGAGCCAGATCATGAACTATAGATCATTTTGACACCCCTACTAATATATATGATTTGTAAAAAAGTGCCATAATTAATTTATCACAGTAACTTGGTGAGTCACATATCAAATAACAAGTTTATATGGTTCATTAGCAAAATAAATGTCACGTATCAAATAAAACCAAAAATCTCTTAAGCAAAACAAATGTCACATATCGAAGTTTTAGAAAAGAACATGAATATGAATTTATGTTGTCCAGTCCCATAAAAAATGCATAATATCATAGTTTAGAAAAGAATGAGAATATGAACGAATATATTATGGTTTTACCTTATAGTTAATGTCTTATAACTAAACCCTCTTAACTCTAGGTTACATATTTTATCAAATAACTATTGGACCAAACAGACAAACTATATGAAACAATTCATAGTTTATTATATGAATATAATACAATAGTTATGTAAATGGTGGTCAGAAGAGATTATACAATAATCTATTTGTAGTTTGAATAACTTTCAATGAGATTGCAATTTGGGAATGGAAGTCCAGACAAAGCGGCCCCGGAAGAGGTCAATGACAGCTGGTCAGATGTCCACCCTTCGAAAATAGGAAGATCCCCATTGAGATCACCAGTTCGGAAACAATTCGAGGAACCAATTATCTCAGCTTCAAAATTCTCTGTTCTTTGTTCTGACGAAGAGGAGGAAGATGGTGAGATAAAAGATACCATCTCTGTGAATGAGGTGGAGGAAGACACTATTGGTGATGAGGAAAATACTATTGGTGGTGAGGAAGATACTCATGAAGTAGAAGAACTAACCGTAATCAATCTCTCAGAGGATGATAGTCACAAAGTACGACTACATCGGGGTACAAAGAAATCGCAGAACAAGTTGTTGGAGAACTCTGCTTTAGTGCCAGATGCAAATCCGGTTGCTAAGAGTACAAGGTCCCCCCGCCGAAATCTTTAAATGTCAGGATTCTTTTGGAATGTGCGCAGATTTATCAAAACTTTAAAACATTCCGTAGTGAAAGAGTGGGTTGGAAATAAAGAGATGTTGTTTGGTTGTCTTTTGGAGACAAGGGTGAAAGAAAAGAAGGCCGAGAGGATTATTAACTCAGTGTTTAAAAGTTGGTCTTCACTGACTAATTATGAACACAATGTGAGTGGTCGCATCTGGTTAGTGTGGAGGGATTCAGTTCGCATCACTCCGGTTTTTAAATCTGATCAGATGATAACATGTTCGGTTGCTTTAAAAGAAACAGAGAAGGAGTTTTTCTGTACCTTTATTTATGCGAGGAATACAGTTGAAGAAAGGAAACAATTATGGGACGATTTGTGTGATCATCACAGTACTCCACTGTTTCAAGGGAAAGCTTGGATGATTATGGGAGATTTCAATGAAATTCTCGCTGGAGAAGAGCATTCTGGTTATGAACAAACGCCCAATTTGCCGCAGGGGATGCAAGACTTTCAAAAGACGGCTCGTTTCTATCTTCTTACTGACCTAGGATCTCAAGGTCCTTTGTTTACGTGGTGCAATAAAAGAGAGGAGGGTCTGGTTTGCAAAAAGCTGGATAGAGTGCTACTTGACGATGTTGCTCTGCTTAGATTCGCTCAGGCTTACTCCGTGTTTGAGCCAGGAGGTTTCTCAGACCATCTTCGGTGTCGAATTCAGTTGATTAACGAGAATGTGAAGATCAAGAAGCCATTTAAATATGTAAATGCCATCGGGAAGCTTCCATCGTTTCTACCTATGGTGGAGGAATATTGGGCATCCATGGAAAAACTATTTCACTCTACGTCAGCTCTGTTCCGTTTCTCCAAAAAACTCAAAGCCTTAAAACCTTTAATTAGGACTCTAGGTAGAGAGAAATTGGGAAACCTAACAAAAAGAGCTAATGAAGCGCATATAGAGCTTTGTGAGAAACAAAAGATTACTCTTCTACTTCCTTCGGCAGAGGCAATAAAAGAGGAAGGGGAAGCATATGAACGATGGCTGCATGTGGCAGGTCTGGAAGAGGATTATCTTAAGCAGAAGTCCAAACTTCATTGGCTTGAGGTAGGGGATCACAGCAACAAGACGTTCCATAACTCAGTAAGGGTACACCAGGCACAAAATACTATGAGAGAAATTAAATGTCCGGAGGGTAGAGTGGCTGTAACTCATGAGGAGATCCAAGAGGAAGCAGTACGGTTTTTCACGGAACTTCTTAATAATCAACCAGCAGAGTTTCTTGGTGCAACGGAGGAAGAGCTCAGCGAGCTCATTGACTTTAGATGTACTCAGGATGATGTCAGTTCTCTTGAGAAAGAGGTATCAATGGAGGAGATTAAGAACGTTCTGTTTTCGAGGCCGTCGAACAAGTCGCCGGGTCCAGACGGATTTCCCTGTGAGTTTTTTAAAGCTACATGGTCTGTGATAGCTCATGATTTCACCGTGGCTATTCAATCAGTGTTTATGAAGAGTTTCCTTCCAAAAGGAATTAACTCAACCGTCTTGGCCCTTATTCCAAAAAAGACAAAAGCACTAGAGATGAAAGATTATAGACCTATCGCATGTTGCAATGTTCTGTATAAGGTGGTGTCAAAGATCATAGCTAACAGGCTCAAACCTCTTCTGCCAAGAATAATATCCGCAAACCAGTTTGCTTTTATCCAAGGTAGATTATTAATGGAGAATGTATTGTTAAAAAGGGAGAGATTGAAGATGCAATGATCATGTGTAAATCCTGAATGTTTTATGTGTTTGTCGATCGACAGTTGACTCTGAATGTCGACTCTGACTGGTTAAATGAACAGTTACAAGTTTCTTCTGTCCTTATCTCCAAAATGCTCCATAATTACCACATTGCTCCAAAACATGCATGAACCTGTAAAGACTCTAAAAAGTCTCCAGAACAAAATAAATATATTATAAAACACTTATATACCATGGCTGAAAACTGGTAAAATCCATGGTATATCAATATATGTGGTCTCTATGGGCGGATTTGTGCAGGTACTTCAGAAGCATCTAAAGCTAAAAAGGGGGAGATTGAAGATGCAATGATCATGTGTAAATCCTGAATCATATGCAAGTACAGCATCGAGTAGAACAAAATCTGTGAAAGAGAGTATGCATGCGGATGATCAAGATGGAGTAAACACAAAGACTTGAAAAATGAAGTGGCGGCCAAGTCAAAGTTAATGCAAAGACTACTTGGAGAGAAAGCATGTAGGGATTCAATTTGGAAAAGGGAGATCTCGCTAGGAAAGTTTATAAAGACTCAGTAGACGCTTTGGGGAACTTATCATAAATGGGGATTTGGTAAAATATTGTGTAGAAGACTAGGATTAGCCGATTGGCTATTGGGTATATAATATTCATGGTCGACCTATGTATTAGGGTTGTCACATGAATTGTATTCTTAGCATAAGAGTGGGTTTTATAAGCTTGTAAGCGAGTGAAAGTACTAAAGGTTAATGGGAGAGGTACTAAGGTCTTGTATTCGACTTTAGTACGAGAGTAGGCTAGAGTGGTCTTGATCCGTGTGATCCAAATTACCTCGAAAGTGTGCATTTCAAAAACTGTAGTATAAATATACTTTCAATAAAAGTTAATGGTTTTCCTATTTTACTTTAGTTCCACTTTAAATTTTAGAGTATTAAAAGTAAACAAATTTTTATTTTTAAAAAAGAAACTTATTTAAAACACAGTTACAAATAGAACTAAACGAATCATTCAATATTTTTTTATCATATTTTGATGTGTTGGAGTTCGGTTTCTTTTCGATAAAACTGATAAAAGTTTGCTTTTAATTGTTATGTTTGAGTGTAAAACTACTCCTAATTTTACCTGTATAGTTTATCTAGTTCCAGAAAATGTGACTATTTCTTTTTAGTTTTGATAAAAAAAAGAAAACAAAACATTCAATATTTATTTATTAAATAAAACAATTTAAATGGATGCAAAACTAGTCCGTGCTATAAATAATTAAAAAAGGCTGCTAGTATAGATGAGAGAGAGGGGAGAACATTTTTTTTCCCAAATCAGAACGCTCAACCTTCGTAGGTGTTTTCGACTCTTCCAAACTTTGCAGAAACGGATCCAACTCATTTAACATAGTAAGTGTTTCGATCTCTCACTCTCTCTATAAATCATAAATTTATTTGAGGATTTTCGATCGCAATTTCGTTTTTAGGGTTTCGTTCTCTTTAGATTCCGTCCTGATTGGTTTGGGGTTTCTCGCTCATGTGAATCTTTCTTGTTCGATTGATTGTCTTGTTCCTTTATAGTTCAATCGCAATTTCGATTTAGGGTTTTGTTCCCTTTAGATTCCGTTCCGATTGGTTTGGGGTTTCTCGCTCTATGTTAGGGTTTCTTCGGAATCTTTCTTGTTCAATTGATGTTCGATTGATCGTCTTTTTTTATGCAGATTGGATCCTGATTTGTTTGGTTTTTGGTACTAAACTCTGTGAAGAATCGATAGAAAAACCCCCCGTTTTACTCTTTTCATTAGCTTTCTGTTTTCTTCTCAATGTACAAGTGTTATTTGTTTGTTTAACCTCTCAAATTCTTATTCTTGTATTATTATGTCTCACAAGTCCTGTCATTTATGTTACAGTTTCTAAGCTGCATCTTTATTCTTTGTAGTTTTATTTTACGGTTCATAATCTGTGGTGTATGGTGTATCTTACTACTGTTTCAGTTATAGCTTCACACGAGAAGAAACGGTGTGACGAGAGGGAGATGGAAGAGCTGAAAGGCGAAACAACAACATAAATGGGTCTTTATAGAAGCAGAATGTTTTTGCAGTGACTCCGTGTCAAACATGTCATTGAGGTAAATAACTCTTTCTTATGCTCCCATCAGTTTTGATGGTTTGGTTTTCCACTTCAACCCCTCCCCCCCCCCCCCCCCCCCCCCCCCCCCCAAAAAAAAAGATATTAGACAGACACTAAGCTAATAGTGTTCTGTAAGATTCTTATTTTGGGAACATTGTCCCTTTGCTGCCCCTAAAGGAAAATTATTACCCACGGCTTAAAAAAGTCTTTTAAGACAAGAAGAGACTTTACTACTAACCCACGGCTTGAGAAGGATCTGTTTTTGATTATTTGGATGGAATGGATTATAACGACCAAAAAGTCTTTAAGACAAAAGACTTGAGAAATCAAAAACAGATCCTTATTTTACTAATACCCACGGCTTAAAAGTCTTTACTACCCACGGCTTACAAGTCTATAGACAAAGACTTCATATCAAAAACAACAGATCCTTATTTCACTACCCACGGCTTACACATATGTCTTTAGACAAAGACGTACAAGGCCTGTCAGTTAAAAGAAGACCCACGGCTTACAAGTCTTAGACAAAGGTGTATAAGGCATGTCAGTTAAAAACACCCACGGGTTACATACAACTCTTTAGACAAAGACATATAAGACATGTCAGTTTACTTTGGATGGGAATAACAAACCAACAGTTTAAGAAAGTCTCAAGTCAAAGACTACACATGGGTTTCAAAGACTTGTAGAATGGTAAAAAAAAACTACCCATGGGTTTGATTTTAGAATGCGGCTTAGATAAACAAAATGTGAACCGAGACCATTTGGATGGGAATAACACGACCAAATGGTTACAAATTCTTTAAATACCCAGTCATGTAAGTAAAGACTAATTAATTTGATTTTTTTTCCAGGTTTGTGCTTTAGGAGGTCTGAGGAGATTGCAAGTGTAGCAGACTTCTGTGACAGGTAAGTCTTATGCCAAAGAAATAATCATTTCTCTTCTACAAAATTTGAAGTGGTTTTTTGAATGGAAAAACGACCAACAACTTCAAAATACTACAAATCATATGTGACTCTTTACTGTACCACATGTACTATATATAGCGACACAGAGACTGTTCAAATTTTAAAAACCGATCCAAGATTTTGGCACTGGAAGGAACATGGTAAGCATGAGGCATATGACTACATGTAATTAAAAACTAATTAATTTGATTATTTTTTTCAGGTTTGGGCTTTAGGAGGTCTGAGGAGATTGCAAGTGTAGCACACTTTCTGCGACAGGTAGTACATCTCTTTGAATTAGTTGAGTCTCACATAATTATATATTTTTGAAGGTATGTGAGACTTATGTAGTTTAAATGTCTGAGAAACTTTTTACTTGTGTTATCCACCAACCCTTCGTGGTCACTATGGTCCGTTCCTGTAATTTTATAATTTAATTTCGGTTGTTGTATGAGTGTCCTACATTTTGCATTCTGCATCATGTCTTTACAGTTCTGGATTCTGCACTCAGCATTCTGATGTTTGCATTATGCATCATGTCTTTAGTGTTCTGCATTCTGCACCATGTCTTTACAATTCTGGATTCTACACTATGCATTCTGATGTTTGCATTCTGCATCACGTATTTACAGTTCTGGATTCTGCATCATGTCCTTACAGTTCTGCATTCTGATGTTTGCATTCTTCATCATGTCTTTACAGTTCTGCATTCAGCATATGTCCTCAAATTCTGCATCATGTATCATGTCTTTGCAATCTTATAGTTAAACTTGTATGTTTGAGAAATTATGTCATTCTGCGTCATAGTTTATATATACTTAAGATTACTGTAACATGTTATCTAAGTGCTATTTACATGAATTCTTAAGGTACGCTGAACAAAATATAGATTTGTTGTGGTACTAGTGTTTATCCTTAGTCTCTTAGTCGTAAAGAGATGATGGTTTTGGAAATCTATTGAACTATTGGTGTAATTATTTAGCATGTGCAACAGATCTTTCTTGATTTCTCTATTATGTTTTTTTAATACTATATCTATGATTGATGTAAAAAAAAGGTAAGAATTAGCAGCCGAACTCAAATGTTGACGTCTCTTTTGTTGGTATGCATCATATGTGCTCTAAGAGCATGATTAATGGGGGTTCTTAGGGGTGAATTACGCTAAGAACCCCACCCCTAAGAACCCCCATTAATCATGGTGTAATCTTCTAGGTTTGTAGGTAGGCTATATTCAATGCCTGAAATTTTATTTCGGTTTCAAAAACCGTATATTTCTACAATAATGGTTAAGTTTTGAAGTTCTTGACTCTAGCAGAGATATTTATGTTATAAAATCCAGCTTCGTATATTCAAATAAACTGTATAAATGATTGTTAAATTAAGGGTCATTTTCCAGTACATATTGTGCATTGTAGCTTGAGGTAATTTCAGTTCTAATCTATAAATATCTCGCACCTGGTCTTTGTCTATTATCTACTCTATATGTAACCTTTCAAGAAGACAATATTAATGCTGACTTTTCTGTTTAATATGGAAAATTTGAATTTAGGTGTTAGTTTTGTTGATTAAAGGTGCTCTCTATATCTTTTAAAGACTTTGTAAGACAATAGAATTAGATGGTGCTCTCTATATCTTTTAAAGACTTTGTAAGACGATAGAATTAGACTTGACATGTTCTCATTAGACATAGTTCTTGTAATTGGTTTGTTGCCTAAACCACTATTGGCCCTTTTTTGTTATGTCTGAATGTGATCTTGATTTTTTTTTTTTTTTGTATGGTCACGGATAATACCATCTCTACTTTTGATTTTAAATTTTTTTGTTGGTAAATTAAAATTATTTTGAAGAAAATATATGTCTATCTTAAACTACACCCAATAAAGGGCTCATTTATGTCATATCTATAACTGGTATGCGTGTGGATAATACTTTTTCTGAAGTTACTTTGTAAATATTTGGATTATATGTATTTTGATAAGGCCATATAGTATTTGTTTTAACCAACTTAAACAATGAGTTCACAAAAAAAACCTAAATAATGAATGATTTTAAAGTTAATTTTGTTCTATGCTACGTAATGATTTGATTTACTGGATAAGGATGTTTTAAGCTATCTTTGCTATGAACCCATGGATTGTTTTTCTATTGTTAGAGCATGGTTTATTATTCTTTCAAACTAGTATATAAATTTGTTTGATTCAAATTGACTCTCCAAATTATCTATTATCTGAATTTCATAATTTTACCTTAGTGGTTGCATCATAGACTGTTTCACAATTTAATTAATGGATAAGTTCTATTTTTAAACTTGCATGCTTGATTTTATTGATTTTGGCATCATCTGTGTTTTTATTAAATCAGACACTTGAATCTATATATTCTTGAATGGAACCAACACGACTTACTTTTTATTTATTTTTAGTACAGAGTCAGGTCAATCAGGACGGTGATAGATTCACCTGTTTTAATTGTTTTTCTTCAATCATGCAACGTTAGATCAGAAACCTTCAAAGAATAAACTCTAAGACTAAACATTTTACATGAGAGAACCCAGCCGACGACCTTAGCACCATATGGCATATATCGAGTTCGTGGAGAGATCCAGAACTTCCAACCTACTAAGCTTTAGCCCACCTGTGAGTATTTAAGTTGCAGTTTATGGTTTTAAATGTATTATGCCCTTTGGTGTTAACGTTTTCTTTGCAAATTAAGCAGAGAATCTTGCTTGATTCATGGCTGCCAAGTAGTTTTATTTAAATGTTTCACTGTAGTAAATAAATGTCTAAAGAATGTAGACTTTTGTTGTTGCAAGAAAATGTAAAATTTTCCAACTACAAAAAGAAAGCTAATTATAATAGATTACGCGCTGACAAAAAGATCTAGTAGTGGCTAAAAGATTAATATCAGGAATCATGATGGCCGTTTAACTCATAAATCATAGTGATTTTCTATTTTAACCTTTTTACATCAAATTTTCTATTAAAATTTTAGCTATTGGTTTGAAAAAAACCATAAATATTTTTTTTTAATTTTATAACTTTTATTTTTTAATTTTGTTTAACAATTTCAATTGTATTTTTATATAAATTCAGTAGACTTAAATATGACATTTTATGAAAATAAAAAATTATATTATATTTAATAAAAAATATTTTAAATATGTTTCTTATCACCTAATTTTATATCTATATACTAGAGATTGATCCACACGTTCGCGCGGTGTTAATTTTTTACTTTTTATAAAATAATATTTTTGTTTTTGATGATTAGTGTTATATATTATAATATAATAGGCGAAGATTCACGCCTTGCACAGAGTGAATTGACTAAAAAAGACTTTAAATTTTAGTTAGTAGATATTAAAAAAGTAAAAAGTCATAATGACAAATATACATGTTATATAACACAATGCCACAATGTTTGATATACAGATGAAATGAAAAAGAAACAATTTGGACTTTTCGAAGAACTGGGATATCCGGGTTAAACGAAAATATTTAAATTAACAGTAATAGCTTCTTAATAAACGGATATGTTATAGTTTTGCACTATTTTAAATTGCTTTGCCTAGTTCTTAAAAATTGTGGTTGAAAAAAATAATCTGAAAGTAATAATAGTTTCCAAATAAAGTGGGACATTTGCATCAGAATTTTTTTTTTTTAAAACAGGGGCTATTATTGCATATGAGCCTCTTGTAATTTAAGTTTTATCTATACTATTATTTATGAAGTGATTTGACTTATTTGTCATATTTTCCATGATTTTAGTTAATTTACTTGTCATCTTTTCCATGATTTTAGGATAAATCATTAGTTTAATTAATATCATTATTATTTTTTATTTTGATATCTATATATTTATCATGATATTTAAAATCATGATAAACATGAACCTATTTTACCGATATATATACTAATATTTTTTACAAATATATTTTAATATATAATAAACGTGATATTTGAGACATTTAATTAATAAATAAATATTAATAATATATACCGATAATATCATCATTATTTTTCTCTCATTTATAACTTTATTGACTAATATTATAGCTAATATCTCTGATTTTTATTGAAAATATTGATTAAAGACAGATTATTATAATATTTATATATAAGTATAGTAATATATCTGAATTAATCAGATTAAATAGTTAAGTTGTTTATTTTTAATCATTTCTATAGTTATAGGATAAATCATTAGTTTAATTAATTTATTTATTTTGATATCTATATAGCTCATTTGTCATTTGTCATGATTTCCATGATTTTAGGTAATTTTGCTTATTTGTCATGTTTTAATTTGGTTTAAGTTGAGTCATTAATTTATTAATAGTTTTTAGTTGAGTCCATAATTTATTAATTTAAATAATATAACTATAAAATATGTAATTAGATATATAATTTTTTTATTTGCTTATTTGTCATGTTTTCCATGATTTTTGTCAATTTTGCTTATTTGTTATGTTTTTATTAGGTTAGCTTAGTCATTGATTTATTAATAATTTTTAGCTGAATCACTAATTTATTAATTTAAAAAATATCCGTAATGAATTTTATATATAATTAAAAACGAATTTTGATTTATTAATATTTAAATATATATGTTATATTAAATTTCTTCTTTTCTTATTTGTCATATTTTATTAGGTTTTAAGCTTTTATATAGGTCATTGATTTATTATTAGTTTTTAACTGAGTATTTATTAATTTTCACAAAACCCATAATGAATAATGAATTTTATATATAATAAAACACGCATTTTATTTTAATAATATTAAATTTATATGTTATATTAAATAATTAATTATAAACTAATATAATAAAATTGTGAAAATATATTTAAAAATTATGAGAATTCTTATATATATTGTGTTTCTACCCGAAAACAATATTTTTATTATAAAGTTAAAAAACTAAGATATAAAACAGTTTATAATTAAATATTAGTCAAACAAAAATATTTATATAAAGATATTTTCTAAACTATTTCTAATATATGAGTGTTTTAAATCTTTTAACACAATAATAAGTACATAGTTTGATGAACGTTTTTTTGACATATATAAATAATTTGATGTTTGATTTAACTATTTAAAATCATAAATAATAACTTAACTTGTGATTGAGTTCAAAACAAATTTTCTTGTTCTTACTTTAAACCAGTTTAAGTTTAATCAGTGAAACACTATAGCTTCAGTTGGTGACCACTAAAAGAATGAAAAAAATAAAAAAATAAAATTTCATTTAAGGAATTGAAAAAATAAAAAAAATACGAATTTTTGTTCAATTCGTTCCTTATCCACATTGCACAGTGAAATTGTTTCTTATAAATTCATATTTCCATGGAGAATTTAGAAGAAAAAAGTGGGATCTGCCTTTCAATAACTTGACTAAAATTTCAACATAACTGGTATAAATTTTGAGGAACAGAGAATTCACCATAATGTTTTTCCTTCAACATGTTCACCAATTAGTGTTTTATAATGCCGAATTTTGGTTTAATAAGACATAAAATAATAAGTATTCGTAAGATGATTATGCCCGCATGTGCGGGCAAAGCACCTGGTACAAAATATTACTTATGATAAAGTCCTTGGCGAACTAACGGAGTTCCACAAACTTAAGTCATAACTATTTTGGTTTTCCAGCTAGGTAATTTAACTCAAGGGTGTAAAACTATAATGTTTTTTTGGGTTCTAAATATTTTTTTGGATGTTCGATTAAAGAATACGAAATAATAAAGGTAATACTGAACATAAAACATCGTTTTCGAAAAAAAACTCGATTGGTTTTAGTTCATATATATTAAAGACTTATTCTTGGGTTCACCCTCCACGGTGAGCCTTTAGGTTCAACAACTAGGAGTGTCAAAATGAGCTAACTTGCTCAACTCATAGTGAGCTCGGCTCTTTCATGAGCTAGCTCAGCTCAGTTCATTTATTATATGAGCTTCAATATGTAAACTCGAACTCAGATCATCTAGATCATGAGTTAAATGAGCTAACTCGTGATCTAAATAAAAATAATAATTATAAAATAAAATAGTGATAGAATAACTTCTATAATATTGTTCAAAATTTGAATATTAAAAAATCCTAAACATAAATATTAAATACTAAATAGAAACTAACACATGACAAAAATGAAAAATACAACACCTAATATAAATTAAATAAAAACAAAACTAATGATCCAAATCCCTATTCTTCGTGAGAGTTTTGAGTCAATTCATCTTCAATGTATTATATGTATGTTTTACATTTTAATTTTAGAAGATAAAGATGATTAATATAGATATTATCTTTTAAAAAGATTTGGTTTGACATTTTAATTTTAGAAGATAAATATGATAAATATAGAAATTATCTCTTTTTTACATAAAAAATAGAAATTATCCAAATATAATATATAAAATATATTATATATTATTGTAAGTAAAAAATGAACAAGCTCATGAGTCAGCTGATGTTCTTTAAAGATCGTTCATGTAACTCGTGATCTAATTTAAGCTTGATCAATAAACTCATTTATTAAATGAGCTTAAAATATAGAGATCGTGCTCATGAAAAAACGAGCTGAGGTGAGCCAGATCGTGAGCGCTAGATCATTTTGACACCCCTAAATATATTTACTTGATTGCTCTAATCATAATAATTTGTGCTTTTATGTACAAACAAACTGAATTAAATCGAGAGAGTGAGATTGGGATGATGACTCTTTAATTTCTCAAACTGGATACTTTTATTTTATGTAACTAATAAATTATGATAATAATATAATAATAATAACAATACTTAAAGGGGGATATGCTCAAAAAAGATGCATGCCACGTCCTAAAAAAAATTAACAAATTAGATGCCCCTATTTTGCCACGTTACATCCTCTTTATCGACATGGGCCAAGTGTTTTGATCTTCTAAAATTTGGAGGTGGCCCATTTGAGACCCATGTTACACTTTCCAACGAAACCCACGCTTTCCTTCCTCAGTCAATAGTCTCTTACGATTCCTCTCCATAGCCATTGTTCCATTCTCTCCAAATCTCCATTACTTTGCAGTAGCTATCCACTCTAAAATCATTGATTCTGCTCTTTACACGTTCTTACAAGATGTATCATTTCACCTCCTTTTGTTTTCCTCATGTATGATCTATTTCTCGATTCTTATATATACCGCAATCTACGACTTATTCAGTCGAAGATCAAGCTATGTCCATGAGATCTGCTAAGCTGTGTATTTCACCAACATCTCCCCGGGTACAGCGGAATCAGAACTAGGCTTCCGGTTAATCCGTTTCTGGGAGACCATAAGCACAAACAGCTAAAGGTGGTTTGCTTATAGGCTTGGAGCTTCTCCTTACAGGCAAGCAGGTATCAGATTCTTTACTTCTTATTCTATTGATCCAAATCAATCTAGGTCACAACTTCTTGATTTATTGATTACTTCTTAATAAAAATCAATCTAGGTCACTACCGAGTGTAGTTATACCGAGTTATACCGATTGTACTGAGTACTACTAAGTTAGTTATACCGAGTTCGACTAAGTTCTACTGGTTATACTGCACGATACTAAGTACTACTGAGTTAGTTATACCAAATTCGACTGAGTTAGTAATACCGAGTTATACTGGATCCAGATCTGAAGAAAAACATACTTTGCAAAGGGGAAACAAGAACAATAAAATCCCTAAATCATAAAAAAAAAACCCAGATCTATAGAGAACAATAAGAACTCTAATCATACAAAACCCAGAATCTTAATTTACAATCCTAAATCGAAAACATGAGGACAATAAAAACCCTAAATCGTGAGGCACCGCGGATCTGTTTCCATTTTTGTCCCCTTCAACGTCGCCATATCAGGCTGTGAGGCACCGCAAATCTGTTTCTTCTTCAGGTTTCCGGATCTAATCTTAGAGTTCACTATCAGATTTGATGTTAAAGAAGAAAGAAACCAGAAAAAGAAAAGTTGTAGAGAGGAAGAGAGAAACCATCGGGAGAGAGAGAGAAAGAAAAGAAAAAAAAATGAGATAGTAAATAAAAATGAATCTGGTTTTTAATATTTAGGTTTGTAAGGAAGGTTAAAAATGTAATCAGCCAGTATTTCGAATTAAAAATAATTCAAAAAAAAATAATATTTAGGAAGGTAGAGATTGGACAGATAGGGGTAAGAGAGGCGTTGACTCAGAAAAGGAACGGATCATATCCAAAATCATCACCATTAGGCTTTCTTTTTGGAGGATCAGTTGCAAGAATCTGCCATGGGTCAACTGAAATACTCAGTGTTCCTCTGTTTCAGAGGAGAAGATGTTCGAGTAGGCTTTCTAAGTTACCTCATAGGCACCCTAAAAAGGAAATCCATAAAATACTATGTTGATTACGAGGAGACAAGGGGAGAAGTTATGGAAATTTTCTTACGAAGGATCGCAGAGTCCAGGATTGTGCTTGTGATACTCTCACCCAAGTTCATGGAGTCGGATTGGTGCATAGATGAAGTTCTCAAGGCTCTGGAGACGCGTGAAGCAGGGACAAGCATCATTCCTGTCTTCTACAAAGTCAGCGTTGCGGACGTGAAGGGGTGGAATATCGTAAAACAAGGAGATAGGGATAAGTTCATAAACGTTACTAAACGTTTGGGATTGAGATCCAAAGATTACCCGTAAGGAAGACATGTTGACTTACTCATTCATTTGTTGAAGAAGACATGTAAACTTTTTTAATCGTTTTTTCAGTACTAGCGAGGCGGATTTTGTGAACAAGATCGTGGAGGAACTGGAGAAAGCGTTGACCAAACTGGAAACGGAGGAGGAAGAGAACAAGTTGAAGATGAAGCAGGCGATTACTACTAAGATGAAGCAGGCGATTACTACTAATACTACTATGCCTTTCTTTGGGACCAACAAACGCGTCAAGCAATTGCAAGAGAAGTTAATGATGGGGATCCCGACCCATACTCGCCTTGTCGGAGTTGTTGGGATGAAAGGTAGTGGCAAAACAAACCTAGCGGAGATGTTCTTCGAGGAAGGAAAATGTTACTTCCTCAGACATTTGTTCTTCAGGGACAAAATAGGTAAGAATATGGAGAGTGGTGCGAAGCGCGATCTGCTCGTACAGCAGTTCCAGAAAAATCTTTTGAAGATATCAAATACTGAAGAAAAGATTAATAGCAAACTTCTTCTTGTCTTGGATGACTTCAGCGACAAGGAAGATATCATATGTCTTTTTGGTGACCGTGGATGGATTACTCCAGGTAGCAAGATAGTTATTGTGGCAAGCGACAAGTCATTGGTCGAGGGACTGGTCGATGATACTTATGTGGTCCCAGGCTTGAACGAAAAGGAAGGGTTAGCATGCTTGAGTTATCACGCCTTTGGAGACGTGATAACTCGGTACTTCTTAACTCGGTATTCATTTTTAAAAACCAGGGAAATATACAAAGATATAAAAAATTTAACAAAATAAATATTTGTTACAGTAATATATTAAAGCAATTCAAATTTTAAATTGAATTGAAAAGTAATTTAAATTGTTAAATGGTAGACAAAACGTTCACACTAAAGAGAGCATAAACACAAATATTTTTAGTTGTTTTTTATGAGCAACACATATATTCCATATCAAAAGTTTAACATTCGTACCAAAAAACATGGCATCATTAAATTATTACACAAATGTTTGATTTTTTCCTGAATAATTTCCTAAGCAAGGGAATTAAAAATTCTTTGTCAACATTAACAAAAGTGGGAACAGAAAGTATATATACACGGATGCAAAATAACATTACCATTAGACTGTTTTGCTGCGTTATTAGGAGAGTAGGAGTCCAGTGGCTCATACATATCTAGCACCTACATATACATATACTTTTTCCAAAAAATAATAATAATAACACCTACATATACATATTATGTTATTTAATGTTTTGTACATATTTAAATAAAAAGTTTTACTAACTAATTATCAGAGTCTTATAAGTATTTTAAGATATGTGAAAATTAATGTATAATAATTTAAACCAGTTATCCAATACTTTAGACATTATCCATGATTTTCATTCGAAAAGCATTTGTCTGCTTTGTTTATATAGATGAGTGTGATGTATTTTAGGGGTAGTGGATTTTGGTTTGGGGTGTTGGTCTTAATCTCTGCTTTAAATTATTTAGCCAAAATACTCTTATAGCTTTTTTTTTGTTTAGCAATGAACAGAAAATCTAAACAGTTCTAAAAGGTACATATGCTTGATTAATCAAAAACAACATAATTCCAATATGATATCAAATGTTAAAGTATTTGAATAACCGATAAATACTAAGTTGTAATATCAATTTATAAATCCATCTCGGTACAATAATTTACAATTTTATCATAATAACATAAATAAAATGCATTAAGAAGATTGTCACTTTAAAAAACTCAATTTATGCTGGAGAAAGATTGGTAGAAATGGTAAACTATTATTAAAGGAAAAACGTTGAAAATACTTTTTTAAAAATATGCCAAAAATCTCAAATTACAAACACACCATTTTAATCATTAAATTTTTAGTCAAACATGATTTTTTTTTTTGTTTCGGTTTAAAAAGTGAACATTAAAATGTCATACCTAAATTTAAAATTGTATATGTTTTAACAAAATAATTTATCAAATATAAATTACATATGATTTTGGCAATATGTAATATTGTATATCAATGATTTGAAGGCTATAACCGAAAAATCCAAAAATCAATTTAAAATCCTATATTTGCGTTTAGCCTTTTTTTTATTACATATCTTATATTGGGTAGTGTTTTAAAAAGAAAAATTCAAAGTAAATTCATATATAACTTTAAATATGTAAGTATGTAATTTAAAACTATTTTGTAAATGATTTTATTTATAAAGAATTGTGTTCTCTGTAAATGTTTTGTGACAATTGTTAGTTTTATGTTTATGTCTGAATTTTTATATTTTCTTATATTAAGTTATACATAAACTTACTTCCAATTATTTTGAATTTTGGACATCATTATGTGTTGTAAATATAATTGATTAATTTTTGAGAAATTCCTTGAAATAACTAAGTTGAATACTACTTTTTAAAAAATACACTTAATCAAAATATTATAACATTTGGGTTTAGGGTGTAGTGGTTTTTGTGTAAGGTTTAGTATTTAGGAGGTAGGTTCAGTTTATAAACTTCTATAAACACTTTTTTTTTAAATTATAAATGCTTTAGGAGTGTTAATTTTATCTTTTTCAAAAAATTTTAAACTATTAATGAAAATGATTATCATTTAAAATTATATTCTACAAATGATATCAAATTTGAGATAAAGTTAGAATTCTCATTTATTTTCTAGATTGATCAGTTACAACCATTTATTTCATTTATTTATTTTTAAAACATTAACAACTGAGATGATACTACAATACAAGATCGAAACCTAATTTTCTTAGAATCATTAAATTTCACATATATAGAAACTCAAAATTTATGTAATATATTTTAATGTTTAAATTTAAAATCAAAACCAATACACTACAAGAAAACATATTTTTTACGAGGGCAGTATTCGAGGCTAATTCGTCGTAAACGGGGTGTTACGACGAATTAACCTCGAAAGACGTTTCGTTGTTAAACGTCCGTCGTAACGGAAGTTTCATCGTAAAGGACTCGTTACGTTTACGACGAAATAAATTCCTCGTAAAGCGAAAGGAAAGGTTTCGTCGTAAAAGACACTTAACGCTTCGTGGTAAAGCCCACGTAATGCATTCGATGTAAAGAACACGTAAACGAATTCGTTGTAAAGCCCACGTAAACGTTTCGATGTAAAACTCTCGTAAAAGTTTCGATGTTAATCACTCGTAAACTTTCGATGTAAACTCCATGTAATGTTTACGAGGAGTTTACATCGATTCTTATTATATTATATATAATAAATTTATATTTATATTTAATATTTGAAATTTAGAATATTTTAAATTTTAAAACAAAATATGAAAATGAAAAACATATTTTCAAAAAGTATTTAAAAGTCATTCAATAATATTTAAATTCATAATACAAACCAAAATATAAAAAATTACATATTCTCGAAGTAGTCGGTGGGGTTGCTCGGCTGTTGACGGTTTGGATCGAACTCTTCGGGATCCCGTACTGGCAACCCAAGAGCGGCTCGTCTCTCACTCAACATTCTCTGCATAGTCGGTTTTCCCACCGCCATCACGTCTAGCAGATCCTCAAGAGAGTCTAAACGAACCTGCTGGCTATATATTCGAGCTTTATTCTGAGAATTCTCTTCATCCCGTCTTGAAGTGTATGACGAAGTTGCAAGGGAAACTTCGTTAACAGAGCCAATGCCGACTGTCCGTCCCTTCTTTTTAGGAGCTACCTATAAAATTAAAACATATATTAATATAGTTAATTATGTTAAAATATTAAAATTAATGTAAACAAAAATTTTAAGTTGTACCTCTTCGAAGATTCTGTCGACCTCTTCGGTGGTCAATGTGACGGGTAATCCATCGGGAGACTGCTGGGTTAGTTGTGTCTCCCGTTCTTCAATCCGAGCAGCCACTGCATGGAATAGTTTCTCAGATGCAGGATCCACAAAAACCCCGTCGGATGTGGCGTGAGTTATCTTGAATAGCTCAGACAGAGATGGTAAGGCTCCCGTCTTCTCTAACTACACAAAAAAAATAATTAAATATTAAAATTTAAATTAATTGAAAATTTTAAAATAAATATTAAAAACAAAACTTACAGCTTTTAGACGGATTCATGCATGAGGTTTTTTTCCGGTTCTGTGAACCATGGGCAAATGACCATCTTTATCCTTCGTTTTTCGAGAAGCAGAGCACGAATTGGTTTTTTTGATCGAAGAGGGTAGCTTCCAATAGGCGATGAGGCCATCCCACACATCTGTCGTGAGGTCAGTGGGCTTTTCCTCATACCCGTAGATCTCCCACTTGTCCTTCCAATCGGAGACAGTGTTGCAAAGGCAGGTCTTTGCCTTTGCAACGAATTCTCTCTTCACCCTCTCGGTGATTCCCAAAGACCAATGCCACTTTTGCTGAAACACAATTTTTTTGAAGAAATTAAAATTAATAATAAATATTTAAAAATAAAAAGTAATATTTAAAAGTGAAAATTTAATTAAATTTAAAAATCTTACCGCAAAACATTTAAACCAAGTGGTCTTAACGTGATCTGGTGTCCTACTCCAGTTCGGATATGCCCCGTCGTAGTAACCCTTCATCATCTCCGAAACGCTCCGGCTAACACGGTTGTTAGCCCCAAACCTAAAACAAAAAACAATTTAATTGTTAGAAAATAAAAATAATTTAAATTTTAATGTAATAAAAATTAATAACTTACCAAAAAGTTTTTGGCGGTCTATCGGGGTCTAGAACTTCCAAACCCTCCCGTCCAGGCTGGACAAGCAAATCCTCCACCGTATATCTCGCTTGCATATGAAGTCACACACAAATCTGGATGAACTGCACCTGCTGGAGCAGGCTGAGGTGCAGCAGCTGGAGGAGGAGGTGGAGGCATCTGCGGTGGAGGAGGAGGACTCCAAGAAACTCTCTTAGAAGTCTGAGAGTCTGGAACTGCATCGGAAGATGATGGACCGGAAGAAGATGCTCCGGAAGCATCGCCAAACAACTGAGAATAAGTAGGTGCTGCTGGTTTCCTCCTAGGAGCCAACTAAAAAAATTAAAATAAATTTAATCAATTACGACATAATTAAAATATTATTCTGTCACCTAACTAATCACCTAAACTATTATTCCGTCACCTAACTAACCACCTAAACTAATTACCTAACTAACCACCTAAACTAACTAACTAAACAAATAAATAAATAAGAGAGAGAGAGGTACCTTAGAGGGAGAGAGCAAAGGAGTTTGGGTGGAATGAACGAGGCAAGCCTCGTTCTGCGGCGTCTCAATATATAGAGAAAGGCATTCGTCGTAAACTCCACGTAATGTTACGACGAAGTTACCAGGCTCGTCTTTTTTCATTTACGACGAAATTACGAGGAATCGATTTAACCATTTACGACGAAGTTATCAGGCCCATCTCTTTTCATTTACGACGAAGTTACCAGCCCCGTGTTATTTTTACAAGGACTTTACTACGCTTAATCCTAAACCCCGAGAATGAAATCCCTAAACCCCAAAGTCACATATCATCTAATATCATCATCATCTTCTTTAATTCTTCTTACTCTTACTCCAACTTACACCCTAAAACTCCAAATAATTTTTTAAAATCTAAAGAAATACATATTATATATAACAACATTTGTTACACATACCAACAACTCTTCATACCATTCTTCAGTTGAAAAGCATCCGTCGATCCAAGACAATATGGACAAGATAATCTTCTATGTGTTGTCCAGCCAGACAACATCCCATAAGCAGGGAAATCACTTATCGTCCACAGCAGAACTGCTCGCATCGTAAAATTGTTTTTCAAGGAACAATCATACGTCCTCACCCCTTCCGACCACAATTGCTTTAACTCTTCTATCAACGGTTGAAGAAAAACATCAAGAGACCATTTTGGATGCTTCGGCCCAGGGATTAATATGGTCAAAAATAGAAATTCTTGTTCCATGCACATATCCGGCGGTAAATTGTACGGCGTAAGAATGACTGGCCACGAAGATATTGTCTCCCAGACATTCCAAATGGACTAAATCCATCGGTGCATAACCCAAGATAGACATTCCGAATATTTGTAGCAAAATATGGGTGTACCTTGTTGAAATGTTTCCACGCTCTTGCGTCTGAAGGATGTGCAACCTCGCCATCTCTCTGGACATGTTCAGCATGCCACCTCATCGACGCAGCAGTCCTCTCAGATTGATATAATCTTTTTAATCTATATGTAATTGGTAGGTACCACATTCTTTGGTACGGTACCCTATTCCTCCCACGGTCTTGCGGTTTGAATCGTGTTTTTTTTTGCAGAATCGACACTCTTCTAACTTGTCATCTTCCTTCCAGTAGATCATGCAATTGTCGATTCAAACATTAATCATCTCCGAAGGCAACCCAAGACTATAAACCAATTTCTGAATCTCATGATAAGATTCAGCAGACACGTTGTCTTCTGGCAAATACTCTTTAAACAACTCCGTCCATGCATCCATGCAATTCTCAGGTAAATTATGATCCATCTTAATATTCATCATCCTAGCTGCTAGAGACAATTTATAGAGACCTTCTCTACAACCAGTATAGATTGGTTGATTTGCAGCATCTAGCATTTCATAAAACTTTTTTGCATCCAAATTAGGTTCTTCTACATTTCCAGTTCTATCAGCTATTGTTGTAGTTATTTCTAAAAATGCATCACTAATCATATGTTGAACCCTATCATGATCTACCATCTGCTCCTCCTGATGATAATTATATTCATTATGCAAATGATTCGGTTTTTCATTATGATGAGCATCCTCAAAATTATTATTACTACTACTAGCTTCATTTCCCCCATAACCCTCTCCGTGTTGATACCAAATGTAGTATTGTGGTGTAAATCCTTTGTTTACTAAATGTTTCCATACAGTTTCACTACGTGCAAATTTTGAATTCTTGCATTTCCGACAGGGGCAGAACATCTTACGGCTTTCCTGCGTGATCGGTGTACAGCCCGCCTGGTGCATGAATGTCTCTAGCTCGCTCAGAAATGCGTTTGTCACCCTCCCGTCGGAGTCTTTGTGCAAATATATCCAACTCCGTAACTCGTAAACACTACCGCCACCGGCTATTTTTTTCTTAGATTTTGTTTCGAAAATTTTTATTCTGATTTTTTTTTTGTTTTCGTTTGTGTGTTGTGAGGAAGAGAGTTGTGGGAAATGACATATATATATATAGAAATTTTCGAGTTTGGTAACTGAAATATAACAACGAATTTACAACGAATTTAGGTAAGTTAAAGCACATTGAATACACGTTTTCACCTAAATATAACGGTAACATGCTTCGTTGTAATGTCGATGTAACGGTTACGACGAATTTTTCTTTCCACGTACTTTCGTCGTAAACTTACATTGACTTTATGACGAAACTGTTTCCTCGTAAAGTTACATGGAGTTTACGACCAATTTTGGACTCGTCGTAATTTCGTTGTAAACGCCATGTAAATTTACGAGAAAATATTTTCCTCGTAAATCTTCGTTATTAAAGAAACGTTTTCTTGTAGTGATAAAGTCTTATATTTTTGTTGACCAACCCATATTCTATATATTGAAATTCAACCGTTTAATCCGTTAGTGAGTTATGAGTTAAAAGCCTTTTAACCTTTTTTTTAAGTTAAAATTGTTTTGGTGCTTTTTCCTTATTTTAATTACTAAGTGTGATATAAAACATAAAAATGAAAAGACATTACAAATGAGAATATTTTAAAAGCAGTTTTTAAATCCTTGTAGTACGTTAAAAAAAACCTTTAAAATCACCATATTCAAATTGAAAATACATAGTTTCCTTTCATTGAAGAAATATAAACTATTATCTGTAGTAAGTACCCATAAGAATTAAAAAAATATACTAATTAGAAATTTATTCTTACAATATTTTTTGTGGGAAAAAATTATACAGTTAAAAATTATACTGAAATTATGTTTAAAAATATATATTTGAACGAATCTTTAAAGAAAAAATTTATAAATTAATAAAACCCAAGCTTAAATAAACTTTTATCATTTATTAGTCTCTATATTAAATAAATAAATATTTTGAGTCATAAAATTACATACATAATTATGATAGATATTTGATGGCCAATTATGATCTCTTTTTTTATAAAAGATAAATATTATTCTATGTTACAATGTGGTTTTCGATATAATAATAATTTCACATTTACATACAAAAGGGGTAATGATTATTTATTAAATAAATATGTTGGATAAATTATTGAGATATAAATAAAATACAATATATTAATATATATGATTAATAGACAATCAAATTATAATTATATAACCAAATCAAATTAAATATAATTATAGTATTTTAAAGTATATACTCTATGCGTAGCGCGGAAAAAGGATTTGGTCCTACCAAAAGGGAAATATGGTGATTGTCTAGCTATGCATGTGTTTAAAAATATCAACCTCTCAGAAATCATTTTCTCTCCACGTCAGCATATTACTAATTAAGGCCAACTAAATTAAACGGAACAAAAACATTTGGGTTTAAATATAGCCCATAACTTTCTAGACCCATATCTCCTAAACTGGTCCCAGTTTTGGCCAACATCGTTTCATTCCCATCTCTTCTCATACTCCCTCTGTCTTTTCGACTTCGCCGTCATCACGTGGATTTCTCTGAGAGCAAGATTAACTCATATATTCATATGGTCTCTTAATCATTATTTAACTAATTAAAAACAATTAAGAAATACACTTAAGAAACACTATGATTTTGGACTTCTAATGGTAGTATCTTATTTAGAGATTTTTAATTTATAAAATATTAATAAATTTTTAATAAAATAATTTTTTTTTATTAATTAAAACATTATAAAAGATAACATTTTAAACATAGAACTTAAAAAAAACATAAAAACAAAGATTACTAAATTAAACGAGAATAAAAAATAAATAAAATTCAAGCTCAGTTGTTGTCTTCATCACGTCCAAATTTACGTCATATATGTTTAATCAAATCAGCTTTCAATTGTTGATGCATTTTTCTATCACGAATTCTAGTTCGAGCACTCATCATATTGGCGATATTTGAAGGCATATCTGTAGAATACGTGAGATCGACATGTGAACTTCCGTTGTCTTCAGCTTCTTGGAACTCTGAAACGTCAAACTGAATGTATCCATCTCGTTCGTCTCATAATCTTCCCAATTTTGACTTTATCCTAAAAAAGTGTTGGATTTTTAACAATGGCAAAGCAGGCTTGCAAGACTCCAAAAGCACGCACGACATCTTTTCGGATAGCTTCTTGACGTTGAGCAAATAAAACTGCTTGCGGGCCTTGTGGTAATGGAATTGATTGGATAAAAGTTGCCTATTTCGGATAAATACCATCAGTGAGATAGTAAGCCAAATGATACTCTCTTCCATTGACAGAGTATGTGACTTGCGGAGCTTGACCATTTATTATGTCATCAAAATCATGTGAGCGATCAAGAACATTGATATCATTTAAGGTACCTGGAGGTCCAAAAAACGCATGCCATATCCAGAGATCATATGAAGCAACCGCCTCTAAAACAATTGTTGGTTTACCCGAACCCCGAGTGTATTGCCCTTTCCAAGCGGTGGGACAATTCTTCCATTTCCAATGCATACAATCGATGCTTCCTATCATCCCGGAAAATCCACGATATTCACAAATATCAAGTAAACGTTTAAGATCAGCAAGTGTTGGTCTTCTCAGGTACTCTTCGCCGAATAAAGAAATTATTCCGTCCACAAAATGTTCCAAACATGACCGAGTTGTAGTTGCACCGAGGCGGAGGTATTCGTCGACCGCATCAGCCGCATTATCATATGCCAAGATACGAATGGCTGCTGTACACTTTTGAAGTGGAGAAAGACTAACCCTTCCGAGAGCATCGTTTTTTGGTTGAAAAAATGTTTGTTCATCGACTTCATTGGAGAGTCGATGAACAATATGCATGAACAAATGTTTGTTCATTCGAAATCGTCGTCGGAATAGATTTGGAGGATATGTTGGAGTGTCGCTGAAATAATAATTTCATAAATGTAAATCGCCTTCTTCACGATTTCTTTCGATGTAAGTTCGTTGTTTCCTTTTTTTCTCTCTCTTTTTCTTGATCACCATAGTCATTGGAGAAATTCTCGAACGCTTGATCAAAATATTGATCAAAATGTTGATCAAAATATTGATCAAAAGCATCATCCATTGATCCATCAAATGTGTTATGAGAAGACGATGCCAATTATTTTTTTTTGGCTTGATCTTCTTTGAATGGTGAGGTGAGAAGGAGAGAATTCGTTTGGCTTGAGTTTGAATCGTGAGAAGGAGAGAATGAGATTGGCTTGAGTTTGAATGGTGAGAAGGAGAGAATGAGATTGGCTTGAGTTGAATGGTGAGAAGGAGAGAATGAGATTGGCTTGATCTTTGAATGGTGAGAACGATAGAAGTGTTTCTGTGATATTTCAATGGTGAGAAGGAGAGAATTAGATTGTGTGATATTTCAGTGGTGAACAACAAGAATTTATATAGAGAACATGATAATCCGTGAACCAAATATTACAAACACAAGAATCCGTGAACCAAGTACAACAAAACATGACTGATACAAGATTTCAAGTACTACGTGACACAAGACTCCAAACAGATAACTCAAAGACTCCAAGTAAAATGTGACAGAAGACTCCAAATACTACAAACACGCGTGACACAACTCCTTCACTCTGATTGCTCCACTCCACGAGAAGACCACAAGAAACAGAGACTCCGTGATACTGTCTTCAAATAGAGACAACGTGACATAAGACTCCCATTTTCAATGCTTCACTCCGTGACACTTTCTTGACCTGAAAGCAAGTACATGCAACAAGTCATGAGAAAAACATAGTTAATCATCATCACACAAAGACAAGAAAGCCAGAGTTAACAAGACCATAACAAGAACAAGAAAGACAGACTGTGATATCCCGCCCTTCGGGATAAAATGGTCGAGATCAATTGGTCGAGAAGATTGGTCGAGGTTCAACTTGGTGGTCGAACCGCAGGCAAAAAAGATTGATCGGGAAATTTCAAAGAACGAGGTGGTCGAAGAATTGAACCTGAGTGAACTATGAGTCGAATAAACTGCTCGACCATAGTTAGAAGATGTGTTAGATTGATCAGACGGACGTTTTGGAAGCATAACATTTTTGGAAGCACGACGTTTTAGAAGCTCGACGTTTTAGAAGCATGACATTTCTTCACCACGAAGTTTTCTACAAAACTTCGTATCAGCAGAATATTAGATCAGAGACATCGTAAGTTGGAAGCAGGACGAGAATTAAGCAGGACGGGCAGTAAGCACGACGGATCGAAGCACGACGGGAAAACCCGGAATCGAGTAAAAACCCTAATTTCAGTGCTATGAAATTTTTCAAGGAAGCCGGAGGCTCGGACAAAATATTCTGTCAAGGTCAGAAATATTTTGGATTTTATTAAATATATTCAGAGCATCAGAACGGGAGCAGGAAAATATTCGGGATTGATCGCGGGTCAAAAATTCACCGGAAGGATCGAAATCGCGCAAATGAACCGAGAAGCTCGAGGTATCGTAATGCATGAGTCAAGGACGTGGTGTCAAGTGTCTAGAAAGCTGAGTGTCAACCGAAGAACAACATGTCACCGTGCATGAAGATGGAACATGCAGCATGACATGTATAAGCACGAGATGTCGCTGTATCTTCAACCAAAGCATGCTGATCGACATGTAGCAGGCCGTGTGTCACGTCGCATGGACTCCAGCCATGTAGCAATCCATCTGGACGCCGGTGTGTCACTCAGCATGTTACTGAGTCATGCAGCAAGACATGTGTGCGCACGTGTGTCGCCACGCATGCAACCGGAAGCATGCGGGCTGACACACAGTCGCTTATGTGGCTCGATATTACTGGTCGATGATTTCTATAAATACCCATGCCTACCCTCAGTTTCAGACATCCATTCCACACCAAAAGCAAAGTAAAAATGTGGGTAGAGAGAGAGAGAAAGAAAGAAAGTGGTCTATCTAGGAGTATGGTCGATTCTGAAGGCCGATACTCTACCGAGAAGAAAGATTCTGTCCAATCGGTGATTCTCTGCGATTGTGAGGTGGAAGCTCTGTCCAAATAAGTCCGTCCAAGCTACTCAGTATCTTATATGGTAAATAGGAGGTGCTGTATAGAGAGAGATCAGTTCCACGGGTTCAGATCAGTTCCACGGGTTCAGATCAGTCAAAGTTCTGAAGTTCGATACTCCACCGGAAGGTTCGAAGAACTATCCAGAAGTGGAAGGAGGTTCTGTCCGAGTCCAGATCAGTCTGTCGAGGCCTGTCAGTTTCTTTATGATGAAGCCGAGGTTATGTCTAATTCGAGATCAGCTCAGTCCAGTCCAGTCAAGTCGTTTATTGGGTTTTGGCTAAGTCTTCTCCGATCAACCAGCTGCCTATCGCCTAGAACACTGTGAGTTGGTTTGTTTGAATTCCACTTGGAATTTAGGGTAGATTGAGTCTGCATATAAATTAGAATGATCACGTTACTGGGTGATAGAGTCCCTAGGGTTATTTTAATTATGGAATCAGACTCAGTTTAGCGTGGGCTAAACTGAGATGAAAGGAATTAAGATTGAGTTAATACCTTGACTAGAACTAGGGCTAGGATGCATCATGTTTTCTATTATTGTGTGTTGATATGGTTAAGTGCAGGTACCCGTTATCTTTAAAGATAGTTTCATAGCAGGAGGCTAACTATCTGGGTAACGGTTTGATTAAGTAGATTGCTTGTTAGACTAGTTAAATGCTTGCTCGTTTAATTAATCTTGTTGATTGAGGTTAGTCAGCTCTTGGTAAGGGAGTGACTAACTGGTTGAGTTGCTAGAATTATGTTATTTGGTTATGTGTTTGAATCCTAGTGAGTCAGTCATGAGTACATGTTTGGTCAGAAAATCCTACTTGGATTCTAGAGCCAAGTATTTTCCTTAGGAATTGAGATTAGTAGAGTGTTAGGTAACTCGCAAGTGTGTGAGATAGAGTTGAGAACCTCGTGGTGGCTCTACTCTTGGCAGGTCATTGCTTCCTCAAATTGGTACCACTAAGCCGGTCGTGACCCGGAAAGTTGTGGGCTCGGTTTAGCTTGGTTGATCACCAAGGCAGTGTCACACGTGGATGTGACAGCCCCCGGCGAGTCCGATAGAGGACCGGGGCATGGCAATTCCGATTGAGGACCATGACCGGGTGATTCCCGAGCGCCTACGCCTGTGTGGTGTAATAGTGAAGGGATAGTCGGTGTCCCTTGTGTGGAGGAAGAATGATTTTGTCGGGCCCAATTAGAGTGTCGTGTATAGTAGAGGGTTGAAACCTTAGAGTGAGTGGTAACACCGGAATACGGTGTTAAGAGTTAGACTCGAGTCATAGTTAATTAGTGTCTTGTTATTGTGAATGGTGTGATTAAATTCAAGATTGGTTGTTGACTTGTTTTTCATGCAGGTTCCCGTTACTTGAAGTTAGATTCATGGCAGGAGGCCTTGTCTATCTTAGTAACGGTCTGATTAGATAATAATTGAGGTTATTGATTTGTAATCGATTGCTTAGCCTTAGCTTTTATTGCATGCTAGGGCTAGATTGATTGTTATTTTGGGTTGTCTGGGTTAGAGTCTAGGTTGCGGGTAGAGGCCGCCAGCTCACTGAGTAATACTAGATTACTCATCCAACTCCGTTGTCCTTTTTGCAGGTCGCTTTAGGTAAGGATGATCGGATAGCTTGGTTTTGGACATTAGGACCGCCGGAGTAGATTTCATGCCTTTTGTAAACGGTATTTTGTTATGTGTTTGTTGGCTCGATTTGGCATTAGGCCGGGCCTAGTCTCGAATTATTCTATGTATGAATATTTCCTAAATCAATAAAGTATTTGTTTTATATGCGCTTCATGAGTACTCTGATATTTGACTAGTCCAGTCTAACACAACGTTAGGTCATGGTACGGGTTAAAAATCCTTAGGCCTTGATCTAACGAAAAATGCTAACTCTAGGTACGGGTTGCAAAGCCTTATGCCTTGACGCAGCGGGACGAGTTAGTGGATGAACTGGTCTGGGTCGTGGAGTAAAGTTTGTGACTCTGACAGGATCGTCCCTAGCCCATCACGTAGCGCTTCCGGACCATGGTGTTGGGTTCGACGGTCAGTCATGTTCTTTTTTGATTGTTGGCTGGCCGGTTGGCCTTTCATCTCCAACCCTTGGTGTTGGTCGTCCGTCGGTCATGTTCTTGTTTGATTGTTGGCCGGTGGGTCGACCTATGCTTAGGACGGTTCGGAGGTGTTACACAAACCATAACAAGACCACAAAGACAAGAAAGACAGAGCTAGAAACAGACCTAACAGGACCAAGAAACAGAGTTAACAATAACAATGTTGCACTGAGTTAACAAAACTACCAAGCAGTTATAAGAAAAACAATAACCACAGTGTTAACAAGACCAAGAAACAGAGAGTTACACTTACACTAATTAAACATTAAGTCACTGATGAGTTTCTTCTTGAGGGCTTCTTCATAGTCAGCTATAGAGGTTCTTTCTTTGCAATAAGAGACTCAAGTATACTCATATTCGACAACCTGTCCTTCACTTCCAAATCCTTATGTTTAATGTCCCACATACCTTGAAACCCATTCACTTAATTCTCCTCACTCATAGTCTTCTTCCCACGGGCCTTTGATGCTTTAACACCCGCGGGACGCTTGGTTTCAGATGGTTGACAGGCCGATGAGTCTGCACCGTCTTCACACTTCCTTTTCTTAGAGCTTCCATCGTTTTTAGCACTTAAAATTTCATACCACTTCTGGTCGTTTCGCAATTTCTTCCAAGCATACTCCAAAGTGAATTTCTTCTTATGGTTGTTGTGGAAAATCTCATGAGCTCTTCTGAGGACATCATTCTCATTGCAACCACTACTTTTCTCCCTAGTTGCAGCTTCGTACGCGTCACAGAATTTGCAGACCAAGTCGTTAATCTTGTGCCAACGCTGCTTACAGTTATTAGCCGATCTCTCCTCGCAGCCAGCTACCTTCGGACTTGCAGAAAAATAGGCTGCAACTCTCTCCCAGAAGGTGCCTGATTTTTGCTCGTTGGAAACAACTGGATCTTTGCTCGTGTTGAGCCACGAGCTGATCAGCAGAATATCATCAGTAGGAGTCCACGTCCTTCGTTCCCGACGCTCACCAACATCATCCGTGCCAAGAGAAGGAAGTTGAGATGAAGAGAGAGTCGAGATATCTTCATAGTTAGCAAAAGAAATACTTTGTTGACTATGAAGTAGATCAACAAAGTTTCCTGTATGCGTAAATGGATTGGAATCCATCTCCAAAACAAGCTAAAGAGAGATAGAGGAGAAGGAAAGAGTGAGGAAGTGAGAGGAGGAAATACGGTTTGAAATGAATTCAAGAAAGAGGATGATGAATATTTTTTATAGATTGAAGAGAACTATCAAAGCATTGAACACAACAACCAAACCGAGTTGACATCTATCTAACACATTCATCACTACACCATTCATTTCTACCTAACCATTAGCTAAAGCTAACCATAACATTAATTACACTCAGTTCTATTCAGACCAGAAGCTAAATCTATTCATTTACACATGATTAAAGAGTTACCATAATACACAACAGAGACAGAACAAATCAAACCTTGTTACACAAGACCAAAGAGTAATTGCTAACCTGTATTGCATTGAACTTTGTTCCAAAAACTTGGTTAATTCCCTTCATCATTCGCATTGAAAACGCAAAGAACAAAAGCAAATTCATCCATCCATCTGACGAAACAAAGACAGAAAGAAAAAATTAATCAAGACACATTTTAAACCAACTTGCAACAAACAATTCGAAATTGATCCATCCATCCTAAGACACAACATATAGAATCTACAGACAGAATCAAACACCACAAACAAATCAAAATCTTCAAAATCGAACAACATGAATCAGAAGCTTTACCTTTCGATTGGAGGAGAGCCACCGAGATAGTTGTCCGTCGCCGTCGTGCTTGAGAGCCACCGAGATACAGAATCGAAAAGACAAAAAAAATAAAAAAAACATGCAAAATTGATCAAAACAAAAACATGCATAATCTAAATACATGCATAATTGAAAAACACAACAGTCGTTTTACCTTGGAAGAGAGACACCAAGAGGGAGTTCCGTCGCCGTCGAGAGAAGAGCCACCGAGAGAGAGAGAGAAACCAGAGAAAGAGTCGAGAGAGACACCGAAAGAGAGGTAGCCGATGAGAGCCATCGAGAGAGAGAGAAACCGAGAGCCACCGAGAGAGAGAGAAACCAGAGAGCCACCGATGGGGGGAGAAGTCGCCGTCGACAGAGAGATAAAAAAATCGCCGTCGGGAGAGACATTTGACAGAAGGAGAGAAGAGAGACAGAGAGAAAGAGGCGAGACCGCTTCAACCTCTCCTCTACCCACTCACGGTTTGACAGGTGTCCCGCGGGATACGTTTCTGCTACCTCCTAATTAGGAGGCGTGTCTTCCCTAAATCTATTTTTCTCATTTATTTTTAATCCCAATTAAGATAAGATACAACAATAAGATACAGGGTTAAACTTGCTCTAACTTATACGTTTTTTTTTTTGTCAAGGTTGAATTTATTTCAACGTTCAAGCTTCAAGGCTTGAAACAGAGTTCAAACAGAGTACAAACCAAAGTAGCACCAAAACCAACATCGGTAGATGCTAAATAAAAAGAGAACCTTCAAAAGAAGGATAACAATGAAACTAAAGAAAAGAAACTCCAAAGCCTGATCCTGAGATGGTGGAATTTCATCTTGCAGCGGGCGCACCTTCTGCAGTTTGAGAACGGATGATAGAGTTGAGCCACCGCGGACCACCACTAGCTATATAGGATTGATAATGGCGATCTTTGGTAACACTTGTTGGATAATTCCAAGCTTGTGGAAACTTAACATATTATTAGATGTTTAATATGTTAAGATAAACACAATAAGGAAACCTAGAAATAGGAAAAGGAAGTTTCTATTTAGGTTATGTTTGTGTTTTCCATATCCCACATGTTAAAGGGAATTGTCTTTCATATAAATATAGGTCTAATGGAGACGTGTTCCATATGATCTGAGAGAAACATATTGAGAGCTTTAGTTTTGAGTAGTTTCTAAAGCTAATAAGAAAGTTGTTCTTATAACTCTTTGTGTTTCTAAGAGATTTGAATTGGTATCAGAGCCTCAGGTTGGAGACTCGATCTAAGCTTAAGTTGTAGCTTAAGATCCTGGTGCTTGTGAACAAGAGATCGCGACGGCAAGATGGCTGACGTGACTAGGGCTCCACGCACGAAGTACTTTGGATCTACATCCATCCAATGTCCGATGTTGTCACCGACAAACTACACAGTTTGGTCGATGAGGATGAAGGTTCTACTACGTGTTCATGAAGTGTGGGACACAATCGAACCCGGTTCAGTTGATCAAAAGAACAACGATGTTGCGATAGCTCTTTTGTTTCAATCTGTTCCAGAGACTTTGATTCTCCAGGTGGGAGAACAAACTGCATCAAAAGAGATCTGGAATGCCATCAAGTCGCGACACCTAGGAGCTGATCGTGTAAGGGAGGCGAGACTTCAGACGTTGATGACGGAGTTTGATAGGTTGAAGATGGATGATGTAGATACGGTCGATGACTTCGCGGGGAAGATATCGGGCCTATCATCCAAAGCAACCTCGTTGGGAGAAAACATAGAAGAATCCAAGATGGTCAAGAAGTTCTTGAAGGGTCTTCCAAGACACAAGTATATCCAGATCGTAGCATCACTTGAGCAAGTCCTAGATCTCAACTCGACGGGGTTTGAAGACATAGTTGGAAGGCTTAAGGCGTACGAGGAGCGTGTAGGAGAAGAAACTCAGAAAGAAGACCAAGGGAAACTGATGTTTTCGAACAATGAAGAGCATAGTCAGAGGGGCTATGAGAATTCCCGTGGTAGAGGAAGAGGACGGAACGGTAGAGGCAGAGGTCGAGGTAGGTCACATAACCAAAACCGTGTGTCACACACCGAAGATAACAACTCGAAGAAGAATCGTTCAAAGCTGATATGTTGGAGATGTGACAAGCCTGGTCACTACGCAACTGTCTGTCCCGAAAAGACAGAGAAGAATCAAGAAACCAAACTAAACGAGACAGAAGAGGCTGATGCACTCTATGTACACGAGGTGGTGTTTTTGAACGAAAATAAGGTGATTCCGAAGAATCTTGATATCGACAAAGGCAGTGCAAGTGTCTGGTATTTGGATAATGGAGTGAGCAATCACATGACAGGGAACAAGAAGTTCTTTTCGAGTTTGAATCTCAACACCAAAGGGAAGGTGAAGTTTGGTGATGGATCGTGTGTTGACATTGTAGGAATGGGTGTGGTTACCTTTGTGTGCAAGACTGGAGAGAAGAAGGCACTCAAGGACATATACTACATACCCAATCTGAAGCACAATATATTGAGTCTTGGGCAAGCAACAGAAAACGGATGTGAGGTTAACATGAAAGATGTCTACTTAACGCTCACAGATTCGCATGGAAGGTTGCTAGTTCGTGTGACAAGATCTCCAAACCGTCTCTACAAGACCCCTATGGAGATAAGCTACCTGGAATGTTTACATGTCAGGGACGTAGATGCTACATGGAGGTGGCATGCTAGGCTAGGACATATAAGCTATGGAGTGATGAACAACATGGTAAGGAAGGAGATGGTCGTAGGAATGTCGTGTGTAACACACGAAGAAAGCGTGTGTGACGCATGTCTCGCAGGGAAGCAGATCAGACAGTCATTCCCGACCAAAGCCATGTTTCGTGCGACAAAGCCATTAGAGTTATTGCATGGAGATTTGTGTGGTCCAATCACACCACCAACGCCTGCAAATAATAAGTATGTCTTTGTCTTGATCGATGACTTCTCTAGGTATATGTGGGTTATGCTATTGAAGGAGAAGAGTGAGGTATTCGATCGATTTAAAAGGTTTAAAGAGAGTGTAGAGAAGCAGACAGGCTCAACCATCAAAACCTTTCGCACCGATAGAGGAGGAGAGTTTACCTCAGCTGAGTTCAATCTATTCTGTGAAGAGAATGGAGTTAAAAGGCACCTAACCGCGCCTTACACACCTCAAAAAAACGGTGTTGTGGAGAGGAGAAACCGAACCTTGATGGGAATGACAAGAAGTATGCTGAAGGCAATGAAGATGCCGAACTACTTGTGGGGTGAAGCTGTACGACATTCAACTCACCTCATCAACAGAGTTCCTACAAAAGCCTTGAAAAATCAAACGCCATATGAATGCCTTACATCGAGGAAACCAAATATCAAGCACTTGAGGATATTCGGTTGTGTAGCTCATGCGAAAATCATTGGTCCTTATCTGAAGAAGTTGGATGAGAGATCAAAGAGTATGGTCAATCTTGGAACTGAGCCGGGTTCCAAAGCCTACTGACTTTATGATCCAGACAAAAGGAAGGTGATGGTGAGTAGAGATGTGATTTTCGATGAAGAGAAAGCTTGGGACTGGGCGTCTACAACAAACCAAGCTGATTGTGAACCGAACATGCTTAAGCTTCCACATGAGAGTGATATAGAAGAAGGTAATGATCAAGGTAAGGATCATGAACAAGAAGCTATAAACCAAGATGAGGAAAAAGAAGAAGATGCGGATCACAATGCAAACCAAAACGGTGGAGGTCAACCGCTGGTGACCAAACAAGGCCGAACCATAACAAAACCAAGATATCTCGATTATTATGTGTTACTTGCAGATCAAGAAAGTGCAATGCTGTTGCTCACAGTGGATGGTGAGCCAGAGAATTATTTTGAAGCTGAACACGTACGAGAATGGGTTGAGGCGATGGTGGCCGAGTTGGAGTCTATCACAAGAAACAAGACATGGGAACTTGTGGATAGACCGGCTGGAGTGAAACCTATAGGGTTGAAGTGGATCTTCAAGATCAAGAGAAAGGCGGATGGTACAGTGAGCAAGTATAAGGCGAGACTTGTGGCAAAAGGCTATGTACAAAGAGAAGGAATAGATTTCGATGAAGTGTTTGCACCAGTGGCAAGACTTGAAACCATTCAGCTCTTAATAGCCCTCGCAGCAACGAACGGTTGGGAGATACATCACATGGACGTGAAGACCGCTTTCTTGAATGGAGATCTAAAGGAGTTAGTGTATGTAACTCAACCTGAAGGTTTCGAAAAGAAAGGAGAAGAGGATCGAGTGTATGTGTTACACAAGGCTTTGTATGGGTTACGCCAGGCACCCAGGGCATGGAATGTAAAACTCGATCAGGTTCTCAAGGAGATGAGATTTGAGAAGTGCACGAAGGAACCATCAGTGTACTGCAAGACTGAAGGAGGAGACGTCTTGATCATTGCCATCTACGTTGATGATCTATTTGTGACAGGAACTTCACTTAAGGTGATTTGGTAATTCAAGGAGGAGATGTCTAAGAAGTTCGAGATGTCAGATCTAGGTAAGCTAACGTACTACCTTGGCATAGAGGTGATTCAAGGAGCAGACGGAATCAGAATAAAACAAGAGAGGTATGCTCAAGGAATCATGCGTGACACAAAGATGGAAGCGTGTAACGGAACTCAAATTCCAATTTAGGCGAATTTGAAGATCTCAAAAGCTGAAGATGAACGAGAGATAGATGCTACCGAATTCAGAAGAATCATAGGATGTTTGAGGTATCTGCTTCACACAAGACCCGACCTGTGTTACGCAGTAGGTGTTCTTAGCCGATACATGCACAATCCGAGAGACTCTCACGGACAAGCCATCAAACACATATTGCGATATGTGAAAGGAACAACAAACTACGGTCTGTTCTTCAAGGGAGATGGGTCAAGGAGTGTTGTTGGTTATAGTGACAGCAGTCACAACATTGATCTCAATAACGGGAGGAGCACATCAGGACATGCATTCTACTACGGTTCATCACTGATTACTTGGACGTCGCAGAAGCAGCAGACGGTTGCATTGTCATCATGCGAAGCAGAATTCATGGCAGCAACAGAAGCAGCGAAGCAAGCTATATGGATCAAGGAATTGTTGAGTGAGATACTAAGCAAAGAATGCGAGAGAGTCAAGCTTAGGATCGACAACAAATCAGCCATTGCTCTAACCAAGAATCCAGTTTTCCATGGAAGGAGTAAGCATGTACTCAAGAAGTATCACTTCATTCGTGAGTGTGTGGAGAACGGGCAGATCGAAGTGGAGCATGTGCCGGGTGTTGAGCAGAAGGCCGACATCCTTACCAAACCATTAGCAAGGATTATGTTCAAGCAAATGAGGAGCTTAATCGGAGTTCAAGAAATTGATCTCCCTAATTCAAGTTGGAATTAAGGGGGTGAATGTTGGATAATTCCAAGCTTGTAGAAACTTAACATATTATTAGATGTTTAATATGTTAAGATAAACACAATAAGGAAACCTAGAAATAGGAAAAGAAAGTTTCTATTTAGGTTATGTTTGTGTTTTCCATATCCCACATGTTAAAGGAAATTGTCTTTCATATAAATATAGGTCTAATGGAGAGGTGTTCCATATGATCTGAGAGAAACATATTGAGAGCTTTAGTTTTGAGTAGTTTCTAAAGCTAATAAGAAAAGTTGTTCTTATAACTCTTTGTGTTTCTAAGAGATTTGAACACTTATACGTTTCTTTGTAGTTAAATTGGCTTTGCATCACAAACACTCATTAAAGTCCCTTCTTTACATTTTAATCGCCATAGATGTAACCTTTACAACTCTCTTTGTTCTTGGCTTATATAAACACATACTCCAAATCTTTGATCCACAAACTATCATGGCTATCAAAATGGCTAAGCGAAGCAGATCTTGAGGCTCAACCATTCTGACGGCTTAGATATTCTTATATTAATTTCATAAAGAGATTCAATACGAAGAAAAGAAGTAGGTTTAACCACTTATGATTTGATCTTCAATTCTTCAAAATCGTCAATTCATTTTGGTAAATTTCATTGTAGGACTGGTTCCTGATACATTAATACATATGTGTGGATATCTCTCACATCAGTGTATCCTTTTCAATTTGTTTATAAAAATTAGCGCATAAAGTTCAACTTTAATAAACTTTAGGCAATGCTTGCCTCTAAGAGATCAATGTAAGAGAATCAATTTACCATGTAAGAGAAAACATTTTTTTTGTCCAAGATAGCCGTTCAGAAGTTGTTCATCCAGAATTTTTCTATTCCATGTGAATCTAAAATCACAACGTAGAATTTATATTATTAAAATTGAAGTACATTTTAGTACTGTTTGGAAACATGAATAGTAGTATAACTGAGAATTGTTTGGAAACGAGGATAGCATTATTACATTAATTGTACTTCCATATTTCACTCATATTAACAAATTTATTAATTATATTACCTTAACAATATTTCACATCATTAATTATATTACCATAATAATAATATTGTAGATTTTTATTTAGTAGTTAATCAATATTAATTTTGTGCCAATTATAAAATCAAAAAAGTAAAATAACTGAGTTTTGCATAAGGTTAAACGTTTGTTTTAGTTTGTTTTACTAAAACATTTTTTTTTTAATTTCAATCGGTGGAAAATTACGTAGCCAAAAAAATAATTCAAAGACGTGTTTTGTGAATAAAATCATAACTTAAATCAAAATAATAAAAATGAATTACATTTATTGTCACTTAATTTTTCACTCAATATAATTGTCTTACTAAATAAAAAAAAAAAAATCTCTCTATTTCACTTAATTTAGCAAAACACATAGAAAATGTATTTTTTATTAGTTTATAAAATCAGTTAGGCATGAACACTAGATATCCACTTAGGTACGAGTTGTTCCTTTCGGGTATCGTTTTTTTTTGTTTTAAAATTACTCCCTCCTTGAATATTATAAATTTATGTTTAGGCTTTTAGTTGAGTTCTTTTGAGTCTGGATGAGTTTGGTTCTGATGTATATGACCCTAAAAATATATAAATAACCAATGCATTTGAAACGGGTTTGGATATTTGTACCAAAAATAACCATATTATCCGATTCGATTCAGGTCTTTTGACTACAATTAGTTATATTACGACATATCTAAAATATAAAACACTAATTATGAAAAATAAATATTAATGTATAAAATTATAAGTATAACTAGACCCTGATCCGCGCGCCAGCGCGAGTATAAATTTTCAGTTTTTAATTATTTATTTTATTAAATGATGTATTTGTAATATTCGTTCATATTATATTCATTAAGTAAATATTTTTTTGCATCTTAAACTATCTATTTTTTTACGAATGTGTGATATCATATAAAAAATATTAAAAAAATGAGTATAGAGTTAATTAGATAATTTTAAAAACAGAAATTTTTCTTTCGTGTGCGATATCATATAAATAATGATCCACCCAGTTAACAAAAATCATGATTATTTTATGTGTAATTTTTTTTATTTTGAAACTATATTAAATTTTACATATTTTAATTAGAATATTTTTAATATCTTTACCTTTTTATTTGAAATGCAACTCAATATTTTTTAACAATTATAACAAAATATTTAAAAAATATTTTTAGAATTTGTTTGAAAAAATATGAAAATTACATTTTAAATTAAAAATATCCTAAAATATGATAAGTTTTGATGTAAACAAAAACTCAAATTATGTCAAAAATAATGATATTCAATGATAATAACAATTTTAATTGATTATTTTTTAAAAAATACATTTACAAAAATATTGTTTGAAATAAAATTCATTTATCTTTCAAATATAAAATGAAATATTATAATTAAATAATAAAAAATATAAATAAAAACTATAAATTTAGCAAATGACAACTGAGTTATATTATGCTAAAATTTTATTTCTAACAATTTATCAAATGACAAATGAGTTATGAGCAAATAATAATATATAATTTTTAGAAACATAGCCATTCTTAAATATGTTTTGAATAAATAATTATTTTTAAATTTAATCAACTGAAAATAATATTCGTACAATTGTGTGAGTCAAATTCTAGTTTTATTGATGCATGTTATATATTAGTGCTGCATGTTTTAGGTAACATTTTAATGATGCACGTTTTTAAAAATCTCCCTTATTAAAATTATGCACATAAGGATAACTCATGAGTTTTTTTGGTTGATTAAATGACATTATGTCCAAATTTATTTAAGGATATTTCATTAAGGTAACTGAAAAAGACAAACAATAAAATAGGAAGTTTAAATTCATTTAAGCATATTTCATTAATGTAAATAAAAAGACAAGTAATAAATTAGGCAGTTTTATTCGTTTTAGGATATTTTATAAATGCAACTTAAAAAAACAAGCAAAAAAACAAAAAGGAGTTTAATTAATGAAGTAAGAACATTTTCAAATGGGTACTTCTCTTTTAATAATATAGATGTTATTTTAGTAATTTAATTAATTATATTAGTTTAACAGTACATCACATCATTAATTATATTTACCGTAACAATACATCAAATCATTAATTATAATATACCATAAAAGTAATAATGAAGATTTTTTTATTTATTAGTTAATCAATATTAACTTTGTGCAATTATAAAAAACAAAAATTTAAGATAACCGAGTTTTGCATAAGGTTAATAGTTTGGTTTAATCTGTTTTACTAAAACTTTCTTTTGTTTTAGTTCTAATTGGTGAAAAATTACATAGCCAAACACATAATTTAAAGGCATAGTTTATGTGAATAAAATAATAATTTAAATCAAAATAATTAAAAAGTATTACATTTTATTGTCACTTAATGTTTCACTTCATATAACTATTTTACTAAATAAAAAATTCTTTCTATTTTTCTTATTTTTTCCAAATATATAGAAAAAGTTTTTTTTTTAATTTATTTGCAGAATCAGTTAAGTATGGACATTCAGATACTGATTGAGGTACAAGTTGTTTCTTTCAAGATTAATTTTTTTGGATTTTGAAATTAGACGTCACTTGAATATTATAAATTTATGTATGAGGTTTGAGTTGGGACCTTTCGAGTCTGAATGATTTTGATTCTGATGTGTAGAAACATAAAAATATCTAAATAACCAATGTATCTGAAAGGGCTTCGTATATTTGTACCAAAAATAATCTTATACCCGATTCAGTCCAAATCTTTTGAATACAATTAGTTATACGACGACACATCTTAAATATATAACACTAATTATAAAATAACGAATAAAAATTTATAAAACCGTAAAAATTAACACCCGCGCGGGCGTGCGGGTCAATCTCTAGTATAGTATTGAAAATATATCAAAAATGTTTTAAACAAGAGTTGAACTGCTACATTTTTTTAAATATTATATAGACAAGTCCTTATTTTTGCGCGGGGTGATAGATTAAAAGAGATTATAACTTTAAAACTATATAGACTAATTTATTGGGTATTTTAATTATATTTTATGGAAATAAATCTAAAAGAGTAAGTAAAGACTTATATAAATTTATTATCAATTTAAGATGAAAAAAAAAAGCAAGAGCATTATTGTTTTCATAATATAAATTATGAATATAAAATAAAATGAAATATATGCAACAGAATAATATGAAAGAAACAAATTTATAAAGAAACAAATAAAAAATTGATAAAACCACAACTACTGTTAGAAGTGTCTTCAGAACTCGTGGTTTGCAATTCTATAGAAAGCCATAACAAAGTATCAACTTTCCAAACTAAACACATATATTTACCAAATTCAGTAAACGAAATGTTATACCTCTTTCTGAAAACATCGATTTCTGGAACATCGTTAGGTTCAAAAATAATTTTTGAAACCCATCATTGTTAATCACATTCTTTAATCGACCTTATCATGATAAAAAACAATGTAAGAAAAATCAAAGACGAAATTCATGAATTTTTTTTTGTATGTAGAAAAATAGTAGGTTTTGATGTGGATGAATTTCAGTCTAATGTTATATACAGGGATCACTTATAGGGTTTTGCTTATGAAAGATTAGAGAAAAAAGAGTATTATCTCGCCTAAATCAAATCGAATTAATCCCTAACTTTTAGCTGCCAATTTTAAAATTATGGAAAGTAATATAATTAAGAAATCAACATATAGGAAACAAAATTAACTTTGTAAATTAACTTGATCGAATATAACCAGATTGACGTGTTTTGATGGGTTGAGTCCTTAATTTCAGAATCTTGGTGCTTAATCTAAGAAATTGAATAGAATTTGTATAGGACTTTAAATTAATAAATAATTGTAGCACAAATTGTTCTAATTTCCATACGAATACTGGTCTGAGTCAAAACTTTCCTATAATAATTTTTCGAATGCTAATTTGTGAATATATAATGGAAAGTAAATAAATTTAATAATATTTTCCCAATATATATGGCATTCAATGTCGATCTTCCGCGTTCTAGTGTGAATCAAGAAATAATTTTTCGAATGCCCAATATATATAGCAATTAATTTACACATTCAATGATTTGAAATATTGGGCAAATATTATTAAATTGCATTGAAAAATTGCCATATATATAGTCAATAAATTTGTTTGGGCACCACCTAGTACATACAAGATTAAAAAGGATTAGATTATGCATTATATTATATATAATATTTAAACTATACGCTTACATAGTACGTATACCATTAAAAAAGAAGTTAGATTATGCATTATATTTATGTAGTAAACTATAGTTTATTAGAAATATAGCAACTTTCTACAACGTTGATCAATATATGGTCCTATTTTTTTCAAACTACGAAATGTGTTATCACTCCATATAAAACTCATACACCAATATTATATTTTGTAGAATGTAAATCATCCAATAAAAAATATATGAAATAAAAACTTGTTTACAATGCGATAATGATTACAATATAGTTGACTACTATTGTTAGGTTGCAAAAAAAGATACAGCCAAGAAAAAATGAGAAGATATAATAAGCATGAAAGCAATAAATACATTTTTAAAACTCGCATGAAAATAAGAGATATATGTATAATCCATCAAAACCAATTATATTATGCATAAACATGAAACTTAAATGTCCAATGGCACTATATGTGATTAGTCTAGGCATGCAAGAGTTATTCACTAAATGATATGAGAAGAGCTCTCATGATGACACATAAGTAATGACAATCTTGATAATAACACATGAGGCAAAGGTTTATTATTTAGAATGCTCCTCAAATAATAGTAAAGAGATATTCATGCGAGAGTTGCTGCGGTAAGGTTTCTTGGGGATTCAAGAAAAAAAATGAAGCCATACCTAAAGATGTTCTAAGAGGACATTTGGTAGTGTATGTAGGTGATGATTACAGGAGATTGTGATAAAGATGGATATGCTTAAACATCCAATCTTCAAGGCATTGCTTGATCAAGCTCAAGATGCTTATGATTTCTGTTCTGGCCCATTAAGATTATGGATTCAATGCGATGAGAACACTTTCCTCGATGTTGTTTGTTGCAGGGCGCTCCTCAGCATCGAAGGAACTGCACTGGCATGCACTTGTGAGAATGGAGATATATTTTTTTGATTTTGATTCATATCTCTCTGAATCTATGTTTCCAGAGAAAATAAATGTTCATTTAGATAAAGTTGTACACTAATTAAGTAAAAGTTTGTTCATAAGTATGATCCATAATATGATAAGTATAAGCAAGAGTCGCTGAACATGCAACATCTACAGACTACAACTAAACTCTGACAAAGATTGTTTTTTCTCACACAACTCAAGACAGAGAGCACAACATTTAAGACATGGTTGCTTCTGTTCTGTCTCATATAAAAACTATTGTTTGATGCATCAAATGAGAATTACACGTAATTTTCATATATATTATACAAAGTGACACCATTCACATTACCCTAAAATTTCAAACAAGCAAAAGCAACAAAACTGAAGCTGGACAAAACAGAACAGAGCATAACAGAGGAAGGCTCTCTTAACATATGGGAATGGGAGCTCCGTTCCATTCCTTGAGACAATCCATCAATGGATCAATAATCTTACCTTCACACATAGCAGTGAATACCTTATCAAACTCCTCTCCCGGAGAGACGACCTTTTCTCCGGTCAACAACTTCGTTCCGAGCTCTTCCCTCACGAACTTATACAGCGGATAAGATCGACATTCCTTAATCCTGTTGGGAATCGCCGCCGTTCCATTAGCGTAAGCCTCTCTAGTCGCATCCACTTCCTTTGGAAGCACCATCTTAAGCTCCTCCTCAAAAGCCCCAATCTTTTGAAAGATCGAAGTCACTGCGTTCTTCTCAATCTCACCATTGGATAAAGCGTGATCAACAATGACTTGTCTTAACTTCTGCATCAACGGGTAAGTAGCGCTACAAGGATCGTCAACGTATGTAAACACTTGTTCACGATCAACGACCTTAAGCAAGTCTTTCTCACAGAACCGGGATGGATGCAACTCCCCGTTGACTCCAGTGGTCAACACTTTCTTAGCCACTTGAGAAACAGTGTTCTTCACGGTCTGTCTCAGATTCTCCTCAAGATGTCTCAAATCAACAGCTTGACAAATCGCTACGAGGAACGTGGTAGACATCAGCTTGAGAATGTCAACAGCTTCAGACGTCTTACGAGAGGAAATGAGTCCTAAAGAGTTAACATCTTGGTTATGCTGTTCAGCTGATTGAACATGGCTTGTTACTGGATTCGCAAGGTACTGAAGCTCAGAGCAGTAAGAAGCCATGGCGATCTCTGCTCCTTTGAATCCGTAATCTAAACTTGGGTTGTTGGAAGCTGTTAGATTCGAAGGAAGACCGTTGTTATAGAAGTCGTTCACCAACTCAGAGAACTGAGCGAACATGAGCTTCCCAATAGCTGCAACCGCTAAACGTGTGTTGTCCATAGAGACACCTATCGGAGTCCCCTGGAAGTTACCACCGTGAATCGCTTTGTTCCTCGAAACGTCAATTAACGGATTATCGTTAACTGAGTTGATCTCACGCTCGATTGACTTCGTGGCGTGACGGATCACTTCGATCTGAGGGCCGAGCCATTGAGGAGACGTGCGGAGCGCGTAACGGTCTTGTTTCGGTTTTTGTAACGGATCCATCTCGTGAAGCTTTTGCGCTAGCTTCATGTACGAGCTTCCGTCGAGGATGTGCTCCATGATCGCCGCCGCTTCGATCTGTCCGGGGTGATGTTTGAGTCGGTGAGTCAAATGATCGGTGAACTCCGGCTTCCCGCTCATCACCTCCGCGAAGATCGCGGATAAAACCTCGGCGAGGACCGATTGAACATTCGCTTCGAAGAGAACCATCGACGCCATGCCGGATCCAACCGCCGTGCCGTTGACGAGCGCTAAGCCTTCCTTAGGCTGTAGATCGAAGAATCCGGAAGTGATTCCGGCTTTCTTGAAGGCTTCTTCGGCGGTTAGGGATTCACCGTTGGGACCGGTGGCTTTGGAGTTCGGACGGCCGGTGAGGAGACCTGCGATGTAGGAGAGGGGGACGAGATCGCCGGAGGCGGTTATGGTTCCACGGAGGGGGAGAGACGGAGAGATGTTGTGGTTGAGGAGGCTGGTGATCGCTTCGAGGATTTCGAATCGGATCCCGGAGTATCCTTGGAGGAGTGTGTTGACTCGGACGAGCATGGCGGCTCTCGTGGCGGATTCCGGTAGCGTGTGACATGTCTCCTTCGTGTTCCCGAAGATTCCGGCGTTCAAAAACCTGAAACGTAACAAACGATATTTCATTAAAAACTATATAATAAAATAAACTAAAGTCAACACATATCACTGCCCGGCGTGATAAACCTCCACCCGACCCGACCTGATATACTGACCCGGCGTGTTTCCCATGCAACAAATATGCTCGTGAGTATATTCAGTGACAATTAGACCGCACCAAATATCACTGCCAATTTTCCACTTAATCCACTAAATTATAATATCTCTTATTCCAACCCCAAACTTTGAAAGTTTTTAAAATTAGAAAATAAAATAATGCTTGATCACATTCCTTGCATGCTCTAGTTAATCACTCACAATCTTAAATTTTTATTAATTACCTGATGAGTTCGGTTTGCAATGCGGCGCCGTTTTTGGTTCTCCGGTGAGAGGTAGCTCCAAACCCAGTGGTTACACCGTAACTGTCAGTACCTTTACCCATACTCTCCATAACCCAATCGCTGCTAGCTTTCACGCCAGCTCTCGAAGCCTCCGCTAGCTCAACCTTAACGCCACCGCCTACGTTCGAGATCGCCGCGACTTGTCCGATCGTCAGTGTTTCTCCGCCGAGATTCACCACCGGTTTACGGTAATCCTCAACCATCCTCTTCACCTCATCTAAATGACTCCCTTTCATCTGCTCCGCCGCAGCACCCCAATTCAACGGATCCGCCGCCACCGTCACTTTAGTCTTCTCTACTACGCCGCACAACAACATCGCTTCGATTTTGCCGTTTTGGTGAACTGATCCGTTGATCTGATCCATTGGTTTTTGATAAATAGGAACAGATCTTTTGAATTGTTGGTGAAGGATGAAAGAGAGGAGAGCTTTTGAATTGTTGGTGAAGGAGTTTGGTTTTGTGTTCCTGAGGAGAAGAGAATGAGGAGAGTGGTTTATATAAGGACACGATGTGGTAGTGTTTGATGTTAGGTAAGTACAAGAGAACAAGTTTTTTATTTTATTATGTAATAATAATAATAATAAAAACATTAACTGAAAATGAGAATTGAGGGGGTGGGTGGAGAGTTTCATGATGACCGTTGGATGGCTTATGATCATCTAACGGTTGAGGATAGAGAACGTGATTTTGGTTTGAGCCGCAAAAAGTCTATTTGGAAAAGGTGGTCGTGGCTGGTGGGTGAAGGGAAATAGCGTTTTGCGGTTGGTGAGAGTTTACGAGTGATTATGGTTTGGGAGTAGGTGTGCAAAAACGTAGTACTAGTAGAGTCAATTTCAACGTCCATACCGAATAAGAGCATATTTTAATATTTTTTTTTTCTGAATAGTTAAGGACTTTGATCCTAATTATATGTCCAATGGTGTTACTACTATGAAGTCCTTAGAATTTTTTTTTTTTAAGAAATTAAAAATTATGAAAGTTGCAAAACATTAAAATTGAAAATTCATTTATTGAATGATTAAATGCAAACATACAATAATTATTCATCTTCATCATTACCAAACTTGTTCCAAATATTTTCTACCAAATCATTTTTCAATCGTTCATGTAACTGCCTATCACGAAGATGAGTCCGTATAAGAAGCATATTAGCGAGATTTGGAGGCATCTCGGAAGTATTGGGTGCATCCACATTCGAACTTCTGGTCGAGGTTCCTTCTTCAAATTCAGATGTATCATACTGAGTGTATCCATTGCGTTCATTTTCTACTATCATATTGTGAAGTATGATACATGTTCGCATAACCATCCCTATCTGTTTCTTGTCCCACAAAATAGCCGGGTTTTTCACTATTGCAAATCGAGATTGCAATACTCCAAAAGCCCGCTCCACATCTTTTCGGGTTGATTCTTGAACTTTAGCAAATAACTCTGCTTTAGGACCTTGAGGAAGTGAGATAGATTGGATAAATGTTGACCATTTTGGATATATACCGTCAGTGAGGTAGTACGCCATATCATATTGGTGTCCGTTGACCACGTATTGTACCCTTGGAGCTCGACCTTGTAAAATGTCATCAAAAATAGGTGACCGATCGAGGACGTTAATATCGTTTAAGGTACCTGGTGGACCAAAAAAAGCGTGTCATATCCAAAGATCTTGTGAAGCGACAGCCTCCAAGACAATTGTCGGCTTTCCTGATCCACGTGTGTACTGTCCTTTCCAAGCAGTTGGGCAATTTTTCCACTCCCAATGCATACAATCGATGCTTCCAACCATTCCAGGAAAGCCACGTATTTCTCCAATGTCGAGTAGTCGTTGAAGATCTTCTGTAGTGGGTCTTCGTAGATACTCTTCTCCAAATAATTGTATTACGCTTTCTGTAAAATTAGTTAAACACGAAAGTGCTGTGCTTTCACCAAGTCGGAGATATTCATCTGTGGCGTCCGCCGTGCAGCCATAAGCAAGCATACGAATAGCTGCCGTACACTTTTGTAGTGGAGATAGATCTAACCGTCCGACAGCATCTCTTCTTTGCTGAAAAAATGTAACATTTTCGAAGAGGCGATTGACAATACGCAAGAATACTTCCTTGTTCATGCGGAAACGGCGTCTGAAAAAATGAGCCGGAAATGTGGAATCTTCACGGAAGTAATCATTCCATAGACGGTTGTGGCCCTCTCCGCGGTTTCGTTCGACATATGCACGTTTCTTCGGTTTGACTGTTCGATTTTCGACGATGTTGTTGAATGTATCCTCAATATATTCATCGACCGCCTCATCCAAAACCGCATATAATCTTCGATCTACTTCATCTCCCATATTTCACTATCTTTTCTTAAATCTACAAAAGAAAGTTTGTTAAAACCAAAACCATAGTTGTGCGTACGAATAGTTGGACCATTATATCAACCTTATATATCAGAATCATCTAATTCTAGGTTGTCAATCATGAACAAATACGAATTGTTGGACCATTATATCAACCTTATATATCAGAATCATCTAATTCTAGGTTGTCAATCATTTTATCAGCCTTTGAATCTTCTTCTCTTGGCCATTGGACATTCCCTTTTGAAGTGTCCAAATCCTCTGCATTTATAACATTGCACATCTTTATTACTGCATGGCTCGCCATCTTCTTGCCTTTGTTTTCTCACAGCAACTTCTTCATGTCCTTGCCACTGTATCACTTCCCGTAGTACTTGGTGAAGCATGCGAATCATCTTAACCATCTCCTCTTCATCCTCTGATTTTTGACTTGTTGTTTCAGCAACTGCCAGGTTAACTTCACTATGATTACCCACGCCATCAAGCTCCATCTCATGAGCTTTTAACATACCCACAACTTCATGAAAGCTGAATTTATCTATGTCAAGAGACACAAACATTGCTGCCTTATAAGCTATAAATCTTTCTGGCAGACACCTTAAAAACTTCATCACCAGTTTTTTATCCTTGTAGTCCATGCCCAGAACACGAGCCTCTTGTGCTAACGCACTGAGTTGAGAACTAAAATCTGATACAGATTCATGTTCTTCCATCTTCAAGTTCTCAAATTTTGATTTGAAAAAGTCCATCCTTGAACTCTTAACCTTCTCAGTTCCTTCAAAGTGTAATTGCAGAATATCCCACGCCTCTTTTGCATTCTTGCATCCTTGAATCAGATCGAGTTGCTTCTTTTTGACTGATGTAAAAATACCACATAAAGCTTTTGCATTATACTTTGACATCTCCTTCTCACGCTTTGTCCATTTAGCCAATGGTTTGTTGACCACAACACCATCTTTATCTACTGCTTTGGGAACTTCATAGCCATCTTCCACTGATGCCCAAACATCCATATCAACACTTTGTAAGCTTGCCTTCATCTTCACTTTCCAATGCCCATATTGTTCAGGATCAAGCATAAACTCAGACACCATACTTCCTGATGTACTATGCATTCCTTTCTTTCCTCTTGCCTTCAGGATCACACCAGTAACTTAGGTGACCTGCTCTGATACCACTTGTTGATGTAAAGGAGACACCATAGTAGTACTGCCGAAAGTAAATCGAGAGGCAAAACACTACAAGCAAATACTTATGCTTTATTAGAATCTCTTTTAAACGATCTATTACAAGATCTGCTTAATTCAGCTTTTACACGTCTAGTGTTAACACCCTAACACACACTATTGAACGATTCCTAAGCTACAAAGCTTATGTCTCTCTTCCGTCAGTACTTCAGCACGACCAAGACCACACTCAAGAGCTTTTCTCTCTCTCTATAAAATCAGCCTCTATGTCTGTATCTTTTTCCCGACGACCCTTAGAGCTATTTTATCATTAACTCCATGTTCTTGAAACCCTAGTCTCCAAGGCAACATGGATACGAACATCTTCCATAACATTAAGTGCAACTTTCCTTTTCTTGGAATGCATTTATTCCTCTTTTTTTTAAGTCATAAACTTGCTCCCCAAGTTTATTCCTCTTGCTCCCCAAGTTTATTTCTCTTGCCTTTTCTCCAAGATACTCCTTTGCTCTCCAAGTCTCCACGACTCCAGATCAACATCTTGACTCCACATGGTCGTCACCATTCAACATGTCGTCTGCGTCAGCAACTACTTCAACGACTACTTCAGGACAGACATCTTGCATCTTCAGTGCCATCAAGTACTCGAGGAGGAATGAGAATATTAGACCCTTTGAGAGTGGTGGTGAAACCTCTTTGGAGTTCTTCTCTCTCAAAACTGATTGTAGCATTTTTGCGGTAAGCCTTTTGCAGCTTTGTTTCGTGGCTCTAACTATTGGGAATCTCTGCATTCATCTTGTCTATGTATGAATTTGTATTCAACGTTTCACATAGTTTCTTGATCATTGTACATAAAGCTGTTATTAAGATGATCTTCATGTGAACTTATTTCATTTTAACCCATCCTGCTACTGTCTTGTTAGTCCTTATATATGTTCTTATGGGGTAGATTCGTAGACGATACAAGCTTGTTCTATTATTGGCTAACTTTGGAAGCTGTTTTCAGCAGTTTTGTGGTTGTGGCAAACTGGCAATTACATGTCTCTGTATTAGATTTTGATTATGTAATTGTCTTAGATTTTGATTCTGTAATTGTAAAGATGGATAATAGAGGTAACCGGAGCAACAGGTTTTCTAATCTCCTTTTTTGGAATTTACATTTAAGTTTTTTTTTAATGCTCTTGCTGGCAATCAAATCGTGATTAGTGTTTGTAGTTTCTACCTTAAGGGCCTCTCCTCCAAGTTTCTTAATTGTGTGATTAAGGGCTTAGTGTTGGACTTAGAGTTGTGATTTGTTTGGTAATTTCTTGTGTGTGTTGGATATGTTGAGCAGGTTATTTTTGTTCCACCGGCGCCGCTACATCCGCATATTTACAGCAATGGACATATTTGTTTAGGTATCGCTTTGTCAATCTCCTTTTGTTTCTTCACTCTCTCCATTATGTTCTTTGTTTTGTTTTTGGTTTCCTTGTGTTGGATGCTTCTTTCTGCTGTATGATTTTGTCCCATTAACATTAATCAAAATAATGTTCTTGCAAAACCAGGAAACGAATTTCATGCATACATAGAGATAGTACGCTTTTTCATGTTTGCTGTTTTTCACAAAACAATTTGAAATTGAAAATGTTTTGGGAATCTCATTAATCTGACCTCAATGTTTAATTAAACAATGTTTAATAAATAAATTTTATCTTTAATTGAACAATGTTTAATTTTTTTTTTAAGAACCCCTATATAAGAGACTCCATTGGAGCACAAAAATGTTGGTGTCTCTTAACTAAGTTTCTTAAGTAACATTTAATATTTAAAAATCATTAAGAAATCCAAAGTGGGTTTTTGGGTTAATGATGCTCTTATACCTTAAGATAAACTAATTTAGATTTAGAGTTTAAAGTTGAGGGCTGGAGTTTTGAGGATATTTTCAAATTTTAAAAAATAAAAAATAATTTTTAAAATTTTTAAAATAAAAAATAATTATTTTGGTCATTTTGTTTAGAATTATTTTTGTGACAAAAACTTAAAAACAGGTATCTGAGAGAATTGTTGTTGCTTAGTTTTTTTTTTCGTTTGTTGCTTTATATTCAGAAAACTATTTCTTGATATTTTTCTGAGTTTAGTAGATTTAAAAAAATATATATTTTGTGATATTTGTTTCTCACAGAAGTTCGGATTTTCATTTCTCACTTTACTAATCTATCTCATGACAAATGAGAATTGAGAATGCTCACAGAACTATTAAAATCCTACTCACTTCCTACTAACTAACGAACTCTATGGTTTTTTTACTTCCTGATACATGGGCTTTGAGCTAAACCAAACTGTCTACTTATCTCGAAGAAATAAGATATTTGAATATTGCAAAAGAATAGATATTTTTGGGTTGAGTTTCCTTGACTTCAACTCTTGTGGGCTATGGCTCATGGGTTGTACAAATGGATAAGCAGAAATAACAAAGAGTTTCCTAATTTTTGTTTCCTGGTAACCAAAGAATCCCTAGACAGTTTCTTCGGTTGAAAAGCTTGTTTTAAGTTTTCAATCGAACTTAAAATCGAATACAAAACTCTTTTTTTCTAGATTTCTGCCGATCGATTTTTACATTGAAACCGAATTCACTAACTTTCGACGAGAATTTGACCAGATCAGCTGTAAAGGTACTAATTTTAACTACACGTAATCCATACTTTTTCTTTATGAAACTCACTTCTCATGAGTAGTGCCATTCATTCATCACACAAGCTTGGAACCACAACACTTCTCAAAAATACATGTATACTTGGGAGACATCAAATAAAACCACAAAATGTAACATAAGCCAGAAATTACATCACAATCTTTACATAATACAAACATACATGTCTTAGGAGCATCATTGCCGCAGTCATGTCTTGTCTTACGTGTTTCTGGTGCTAACCGGTTCCATCGTCGCCACCAGCGTCTCCTCCTTTTCCACCCCAATTGTCATAGTTTTGTCGTGGAATGTTATGGTGGTTGTCTACTCCTCTTGCTGATGGAATGACGGATTTATTTCCAACATGGTGAAGCCTTTGATCTTGGTTGTGTATTCCTCTCCCTCCTCCCTCCACATTGAAAGTGCTCATAACCACCATTATTACCATCAGTACCACCACCAAGACTGGCCTTGTCTGAATTTGCATATTTTCTTTTGTTTTGCTTCTTGCAATATGTCGTCCTTATAGAAATGAGAAGTAGGGTTTATGAATATTGAAATGTTTCACAAATAGGAAAGTTCCACCGTTAAAAGTGGTGGATACATCAGAATCAACAAGAAGAATTGGTTAGTTGCCCAAATAGGAAACTTCCACCATTTTTAGTGCATAACCTTTTCTTTTTAAAATTTATATATTTAGATTTGTGTAACCAAAAGTCACTGGGATGGTAGCAACTTGTCAAAAGTAAACATTTTCCAAATAATTAAAGATGATGTTTCATTTTTTCTCTCATGAGCATGCAACAGATTTGAGACAACTGTCTCTACCTCTGAATGATCTAAACCACCACAAAGCGACCATTGGCGTCCTAGTCCGACTCTTGGGTCCAGAGTTTGCAATGGCTAAATGATCAATCACAAATGATTCGCTCATATCAAAAGATTTGGTAGAGCCAAATCACTGAATTACCAAATCACTGAACAAAAGCAAAACCATCATCATTGGGCCGCTTCTGCTTAAGGCATGTTCAATAAGTTTTGATCGAAATCTTCGGCTTCTACATAGCGCCGAGCATGGTTCTTCCTTGTTGATACGCTTATTGACCATGTAAGGTATCCATCTAAAATTAATTTCCATGAGATTCAAATATTATCTTTGATCTTTACAAGTCACAGGAGTTTGAATTCGAAGGCATGCATCGTTTTCAATTTGTAATTCCAATACCATAGAGCTGATTATAGTAGCCAAGAACACAAACGTAATAAAACTGTTGCTTTGTTTTATTAATCTTTCTTAACTTTCTTATTCTCTTCTTATGAGACCTCCTTACACTTAGGCCTCTTATATAGGCAATAGAAATCTTAACTTTTCCTATTACATATCAATCTAGGAATCTTAACTTAACTTATCTTTATCCTAAATCTATCATTATTAGTTATCCAAGTTCCTTTAGGATAACTTGTTTGCTAAGTAATGTTGAAGCTTATCCAACATTCTCCCTCTTCAGCTTCAAACCATTTTCACTTTTGAACTTGAATCACCGACCTCATCTCCTTGAACTTGATCTTGGCCAATGCTTTAGTTAAGATGTCTGCTTTCTGCTTTGTTCCCAGTACATGTTCCACATCTTGCGCTCAACACATTTCCTAATGAAGTGAAACCTCTTGTGAATATGCTTGCTTCGTCGGTGAAAGACTAGATTCTTTGCAAGAGATATAGCTGACTTGTTGTCGACTAGGATCAAGGTCTTCTCCGTCTCACCTCCTGTTACTTCACTCAAGAGTTCTTGCAGCCAGACAGCTTGTTTTGCAGCTTCCGTTGCAGCCATTAATTCAGCTTCGCAGGATGACAATGCCACCGTGTCTTGTTTCTGAGAGCACCAAGTGATTGGAGTTTCTCCTAGACAAAACAAATGACCTGTTGTACTCCTCCCATCATCCGGATCAGTATTATGACTACTGTCGCTGTACCCTACAAGCTTCTGAGTTCTTCCACGCGTAAACTCTAGACCATGCCCGAGAGTTCCTTGTAGATATCTTAAGACTTGTTTCAATGCATTCCCGTGAGACTCTCTTGGAGATTGCATATATCTACTTAGGATCCCAACTGAGAACGCCATGTCTGGTCTAGTGTGCATTAAGTACCTTAAGCACCCAATCTTTCTTCGATATTGAGTTGCATCAATCTCCGGTTCATCCAACGCCTTTGAGAGTTGCAGGCCGAACTCCATTGGATTGCAGTTTGGATTGCACTCGGCCATACCTGTTTCTTCTAAGATCCGTCTTGCATAGGCTTCTTGCTTTATTGTGATTCCTTTAGTGCTTTGTTTTACTTCAATGCCAAGATAATAGGTTAGCAACCCGAGATCAGACATCTCAAACTTCTGAGACATCGCCGTCTTGAACTCTTTGATGATCTTTGTTGAGTTACCTGTAACAAAGAGATCATCAACATATATTGCGATGATTAGGAGCTCTTCTCCTTCTTCTCTTCTGTACACCGAGCTTTCCTTCATACACTTCTTGAACCGTAAACCTTTAAGAATGTTATCAAGTTTAGTATTCCACGCACGAGGAGCTTGCCTTAGTCCATATAGGGCCTTTGAGAGTTTGAAAACTTTATGTTCTTCTCCCTCTTTTTCAAACCCTTCAGGCTGAGATACATAGACTTCTTCATTCAATTCTCCATGTAAGAATGCTGTTTTGACGTCTAAGTGGTGAATTTCCCATCCCTTTGCAAAAGCTAAGCTGATTAAGAGTCGAATGGACTCTATACGAGCTACTGGAGCAAACACTTCTTCAAAATCAATTCCATGTTCTTGTACATATCCCTTTGCTACAAGTCTTGCTTTGAATTTGTTGATTGATCCATCCTCGTTTCTTTTGATTTTGAAAATCCACTTAAGACCAATGATTTTAACTCCGTGTGGCTTGTCTACCAATGTCCATGTCTTGTTTCTGTTGATAGAGTCAATCTCGTCTTCGCATGCCTTTGTCCATCGAACATGTATCTTAGCTTCTTGATATGTCGATGGTTCATCGTTGATTGAACACAAGTGTAGTTCACACTCTATCTCGGCGAGTAGAATATAGTCTTCTAGGTGTTTAGGAAGCTTTACCTCTTGAGACGATCTTCTTATTGCGACGTGATCTTCCCTGGGTGTTGGTTCTGTTGTTTCTTCTTGTTGATCAGTTTCGGTCGCAATATTTTCTTCCTGATGTGAACCAATGACAAACGGACCGTTGCCTTCGTCTATGCTTGATCCCCACGTCATGTGGAACTTTCCAGATTCTACTTGCTTTCCTTTATCTGTTTCATTCCAGTTCCAGCATGCTTTCTCATCAAATTTCACGTCTCGGCTAACAACAATCCTTCTTGTGCTGGGATTATACAACCGGTAAGCTTTCGACCTTGGTTCAATCCCAAGATGAACTAACGTCTGTGATATGTTGTCGAGCTTCTTTAAAAGGGCAGCATCGAGTTTGGCATATGCCAAACAGCCAAAGACTCTGATGTGTCCAATGCTTGGCTTTCTTCCTTTAAAACTCTCATAAGGAGTTTGGTTCTTCAAAGCTCTAGTTGGAACTCGATTGATCAGGTACGTTGCATGTCGAACCGCTTCACCCCCACATATAATTTGGAACATTCATAGCTTTTAACATACTACGCGTCATCTCCATTAATGTCCAATTTCTTTTTTCGACAACGCAGTTTTGCTGTGGCGTATATGGAGCTGTTAGATGTCTCCTAATCCCATTGTTGCTGCAATAATCTTGAAAGTCTCTTGAAGTAAACTCCCCGCCTCTGTCTGTGCGAAATGTTACTATCACCTTATTAACCTCCTTCTCTACAAGAGCTTTAAAGGTCTTGAATTTCTCAAAGACTTCATTTTTTTCTTTGAGCAAAATAGACCACATGTATCTTGTATTGTCATCGATTATGACGAATATGTACTGGTTCTGCGCCAGTGTTGAATGAGAGATTGGACCGCAGAGGTCAGCGTGCAGCAACTCTAATGCCTGTGATGATCTATGTGGCGTTGCTGAGGGAAAGCTGTTTCGGGTCTGTTTCCCAACGAGGCACGACTCACATAGTTGCTTCTCTTCATTGATCTCTGGTAGTCCTCGAACCATCTCATGTGTTGCCATGCTTCTTATCGTTTTGAAGTTGATATGGCCAAGGCGTGCGTGCCATCTCCACGGTTCTTCATTCATCTTTGTGAGAAGGCAACTTGGTTTTCCAACCTTGAGTGATATCTTGTAGAGACGATTAGGTGATCTTAGGACCTTTACAAGTAACCTCCCGTGTGGATCTCTCAAAGTCAGATAGTTATCTTTCATTCTTACATCACAGCCTTGTTCCGTTGCTTGGCCTAGGCTCAGGATGTTGCTTCTTAACTCAGGTATATAGTATATATCAGTTAGAAGCTTTTGTTCTCCCGTCTTTGCTTCAAAGATAATTGAGCCTTTGCCATCGATTTTTACACATGAGCCATCACCAAACTTAACTCTTCCCTTGATACTTTCATTGAGTTCAGAGAAGAAGGTCTTTTCTCCTGTCATATGATTACTAGCACCGTTGTCAAGATACCAGTTACCATCATTGGTTTTGTTCAGCTCAAGTTTCTTCAGCATCACGTTTTCTTCATTCAAAAACACAACTTCATGCATGTATAACGCTGCATCAGCTACTTCCGTTTCTGCTTTGTTGAGTTGCTGATCATCATTCTTCTCGGGACAAACTGAGGCAAAGTGACCCTTCTTGTGGCAGTGAAAGCACTCGATTTGAGAGTAATCCTTTTTCTCTTTGTTTCTCTCGCTTGAGTTGTTTTTCCCGCATCCTCTACCCCTATTGCCTTGACCACGACCATATCCTCTCCCTCTTCCTCTAGAATTACTTGAACCGTAGGAGTTCTTAGAGTTCGAGAATAACAGATCGCCTTGTTGATTTTGAGGTGATTCTTCTTTTATGCGCTCTTCATAAGCCTTTAATCTACCCACAACGTCTTCATACTTCGTTTTTTTAGATCCAATAGTTGTTCCAGAGACGCAGCCATGTGAATGTACTTCCTCCGAGGTAATCCATTAAGTAACTTCTTCACAATCTTAGGTTCTTCAATACTTTGACCTAATGAGGTTGCTTGTGATGCAAGCTCTGATATCTTTCCTGAGAAGATATCAATAGAATCCGAATCGTTCATCCTTAATCGATCGAATTCATTCATCAAAGTCTGGACTCGAGCCTCTCTAACATGCTATGCTCCAAGATTTCTTCATTTTATAGCTTCCCAGATAGCTTTAGGAGAGCCTTGATCACCGACTTGCATTAACAAACTTTCGGAAATTGATTAAAATAGCAGTGCAGTCGCTATGTCATTCTTGTCTTCTTCATCAGACCCTGGTTCAATCGTTTCCCACACCTTGTGTATTCGGAGAAGCACCTTCATCCTCATAACCCACACCGAGTAATTCGTTGCGGTTAACATTGGACATACGACAGCGTTAGGTACGGCATCCTTCACCGTAACTAAAGCTTTTGAATCGCCCATTGGCTATTCAAACTAACAAAATAACCTGGTTGCTCTGATACCAAATATAGTAGCCAAGAACACAAACGTAATAAAACTGTTGCTTTGTTTTATTAATCTTTCTTAACTTTCTTATTCTCTTCTTATGAGACCTCCTTACACTTAGGCCTCTTATATAGGCAATAGAAATCTTAACTTCTCCTATTACATATCAATCTAGGAATCTTAACTTAACTTATCTTTATCCTAAATCTATCATTATTAGTTATCCAAGTTCCTTTAGGATAACTTGTTATCCAACACTGATATCCCTTTAGAAAAATATTTACAATACTCTGATATAAATTAAAACAAGAATATATTTAGGGGTGTCAAAATGAGCTAACTCGCTCAACTCAGCTCAACTCATAGTGAGCTCGGCTCTTTCATGAGCTAGCCCAGCTCAGCTCATTTTTTATATGAGCTTCAATATGTAAACTCGAACTCAGATCATCTAGATCATGAGTTAAATGAGCTAACTCGTGATCTAAATAAAAATAATAATTATAAAATAAAATAGTGATAGAATAACTTCTATAATATTGTTCAAAATTTAAATATTAAAAAATCCTAAACATAAATATTAAATACTAAATAGAAACCAACACATGACAAAAATAAAAAATACAACACCTAATATAATTAAACTAAAATAAAACTAATGATCCAAATCCCTATTCTTCATGAGAGTCTTGAGCCAATTCATCTTCAATGTCTTATATGTATGTTTTACATTTTAATTTTAGAAGATAAATATGATTAATATAGATATTATCTTTTCAGAAGATTTGGTTTGACATTTTAATTTTAGAAGATAAATATGATAAATATAGAAATTATCTCTTTTTTACATAAAAAATAGAAATTATCCAAATATAATATATAAAATATATTATATATTATTGTAAGTAAAAAATGAAAAAGCTCATGAGTCAGCTCATGTTCATTAAAGATCGTTCATATAACTCGTGATCTAATTTAAGCTCGATCATTAAACTCATTTATTAAATGAACTTAAAATATAGAGATCATGCTCATGAAAAAATGAACTGAGCTGAGCCAGATCATGAACTATAGATCATTTTGACACCCCTACTAATATATATGATTTGTAAAAAAGTGCCATAATTAATTTATCACAATAACGTGGTGAGTCACATATCAAATAAACCAAGTTTATATGGTTCATTAGCAAAATACATGTCACGTATCAAATAAAACCAAAAATCTCTTAAGCAAAACAAATGTCACATATCGAAGTTTTAGAAAAGAACATGAATATGAATTTATGTTGTCCAGTCCCATAAAAAATGCATAATATCATAGTTTAGAAAAGAATGAGAATATGAACGAATATATTATGGTTTTACCATATAGTTAATGTCTTATAACTAAACCCTCTTAACTCTAGGTTACATATTTTATCAAATAACTATTGGACCAAACAGACAAACTATATGAAACAATTCATAGTTTATTATATGAATATAATACAATAGTTATGTAAATGGTGGTCAGAAGAGATTATACAATAATCTATTTGTAGTTTGAATAACTTTCAATGAGATTGCAATTTGGGAATGGAAGTCCAGACAAAGCGGCCTCGGAAGAGGTCAATGACAGCTGGTCAGATGTCCACCCTTCGAAAATAGGAAGATCCCCATTGAGATCACCAGTTCGGAAACAATTCGAGGAACCAATTATCTCAGCTTCAAAATTCTCTGTTCTTTGTTCTGACGAAGAGGAGGAAGATGGTGAGATAAAAGATGCCATCTCTGTGAATGAGGTGGAGGAAGACACTATTGGTGATGAGGAAAATACTATTGGTGGTGAGGAAGATACTCATGAAGTAGAAGAACTAACCATAATCAATCTCTCAGAGGATGATAGTCAGAAAGTACGACTACAGCGGGGTACAAGGAAATCGCAGAACAAGTTGTTGGAGAACTCTGCATTAGTGCCAGATGCAAATCCGGTTGCTAAGAGTACAAGGTCCTCCCGCCGAAATCTTTAAATGTCAGGATTCTTTTGGAATGTGCGCAGATTTATCAAAACTTTAAAACATTCTGTAGTGAAAGAGTGGGTTGGAAATAAAGAGATGTTGTTTGGTTGTCTTTTGGAGACAAGGGTGAGAGAAAAGAAGGCCGAGAGGATTATTAACTCAGTGTTTAAAAGTTGGTCTTCACTGACTAATTATGAACACAATGTGGGTGGTCGCATCTGGTTAGTGTGGAGGGATTTAGTTCGCACCACTCCGGTTTTTAAATCTGATCAGATGATAACATGTTCGGTTGCTTTAAAAGAAACAGAGAAGGAGTTTTTCTGTACCTTTATTTATGCGAGGAATACAGTTGAAGAAAGGAAACAATTATGGGACGATTTGTGTGATCATCACAGTACTCCACTGTTTCAAGGGAAAGCTTACAATTATGGGAGATTTCAATGAAATTCTCGCTGGAGAAGAGCATTCTGGTTATGAACAAACGCCCAATTTTCCGTAGGGGATGCGAGACTTTCAAAAGATGGCTCGTTTCTATCTTCTTACTGACCTAGGATCTCAAGGTCCTTTGTTTACGTGGTGCAATAAAAGAGAGGAGGGTCTGGTTTGCAAAAAGCTGGATAGAGTGCTACTTGACGATGTTGCTCTGCTTAGATTCGCTCAGGCTTTCTCCGTGTTTGAGCCAGGAGGTTTCTCAGACCATCTTCGGTGTCGAATTCAGTTGATTAACGAGAATATGAAGATCAAGAAGCCATTTAAATATGTAAATGCCATCGGGAAGCTTCCATCGTTTCTACCTATGGTGGAGGAATATTGGGCATCCACGGAAAAACTATTTCACTCTACGTCAGCTCTGTTCCGTTTCTCCAAAAAACTCAAAGCCTTAAAACCTTTAATTAGGACTCTAGGTAGAGAGAAATTGGGAAACCTAACAAAACGAGCTAATGAAGCGCATATAGAGCTTTGTGAGAAACAAAAAATTACTCTTCTACTTCCTTCGGCAGAGGCAATAAAAGAGGAAGGGGAAGCATATGAACGATGGCTGCATGTGGTAGGTCTGGAAGAGGATTATCTTAAGCAGAAGTCCAAACTTCATTGGCTTGAGGTAGGGGATCACATCAACAAGTTCCATAACTCAGTAAGGATACGCCAGGCACAAAATACTATGCGAGAAATTAAATGTCCGGAGGGTAAAGTGGCTGTAACTCATGAGGAGATCCAAGAGGAAGCAGTACGGTTTTTCACGGAGCTTCTTAATAATCAACCAGCGGAGTTTCTTGGTGCAACAGAGGAAGAGCTCAGCGAGCTCATTGGCTTTAGATGTACTCAGGATGATGTCAGTTCTCTTGAGAAAGAGGTATCAATGGAGGAGATTAAGAACGTTATGTTTTCGATGCCGTCGAACAAGTCGCCGGGTCCAGACGGATTTCCCTGTGAGTTTTTTAAAGCTACATGGTCTGTGATAGCTCATGATTTCACCGTGGCTATTCAATCAGTGTTTATGAAGAGTTTCCTTCCAAAAGGAATTAACTCAACCGTCTTGGCCCTTATTCCAAAAAAGACAAAAGCACTAGAGATGAAAGATTATAGACCTATCGCATGTTGCAATGTTCTGTATAAAGTGGTGTCAAAGATCATCGCTAACAGGCTCAAACCTCTTCTGCCAAGAATAATATCCGCAAACCAGTCTGCTTTTATCCAAGGTAGATTATTAATGGAGAATGTATTGTTAAAAAGGGGGAGATTGAAGATGCAATGATCATGTGTAAATCCTGAATGTTTTATGTGTTTGTCGATCGACAGTTGACTCTGAATGTCGACTCTGGCTGGTTAAATGAACAGTTACAAGTTTCTTCTGTCCTTATCTCCAAAATGCTCCATAATTACCACATTGCTCCAAAACATGCATGAACCTGTAAAGACTCTAAAAAGTCTCCAGAACATAATAAATATATTATAAAACACTTATATACCATGGCTGAAAACTGGTAAAATCCATGGTATATCAATATATGTGGTCTCTATGGGCGGATTTGTGCAGGTACTTCAGAAGCATCTAAAGCTAAAAAGGGGGAGATTGAAGATGCAATGATCATGTGTAAATCCTGAATCATATGCAAGTACAACATCGAGTAGAACAAAATCTGTGAAAGAGAGTATGCATGCGGATGATCAAGATGGAGTAAACACAAAGACTTGAAAAATGAATTGGCGGCCAAGTCAGAGTTAATGCGAAGACTATTTGGAGAGAAAGCATGTAGGGATTCACTTTGGAAAAGAGAGATCTCGCTAGGAAAGTTTATAAAGACTTAGTAGACGCTTTGGGGAACTTATCATAAATGGGGATTTGGTAAAATATTGTGTAGAAGACTAGGATTAGCCGATTGGCTATTGGGTATATAATATTCATGGTCGACCTATGTATTAGGGTTGTCACATGAATTGTATTCTTAGCATAAGAGTGGGTTTTATAAGCTTGTAATCGAGTGAAAGTACTAAAGGTTAATGGGAGAGGTACTAAGGTCTTGTATTCGACTTTAGTACGAGAGTAGGCTAGAGTGGTCTTGATCCGTGTGATCCAAATTACCTTGAAAGTGTGTATTTCAAAAACTGTAGTATAAATATACTTTCAATAAAAGTTAATGGTTTTCCTATTTTATTTTAGTTCCACTTTAAATTTTAGAGTATTAAAAGTAAACAGATTTTTATTTTTAAAAAAGAAACTTATTTAAAACACAGTTACAAATATAACTAAACTAACCATTCAATAATTTTTTTATCATATTTTGATGTGTTGGAGTTCAGTTTCTTTTCGATAAAACTGATAAAAGTTTGCTTTTAATAATATAGATGTTTGAGTGTGAAACTACTCCTAATTTTACCTGTACTAGGGGCGGAACCCCCCGTGCAAGCGCGGGGTCGTATATGTTGTTGGCTTGTTGCTTTATGGAGTAATTAATCCTGTAGGTGAAGTTATTCTTAAACGTGTGTTGTTGCGTTGTAGATATATGCAGAATTGTGGGTCAGGGAATAAGTAGGGAGGTGTAGGTGTGTTCTTGATTTACTTGAAGAAACCTTGTAAATGACGATCATTTGACATGTGTGTGTCTTTTGATGTTTTTTTTGGTATTATTTGCCTTACCGTCGTTGAACATAGTAAGTGTATTTGTGTCACTATTTTTGGTTGGTTCTATTTTAGTGTCATTCAGCTTTTAGTTGATGACCTTTTTATCGGGTTTAAGATTTGATACTATTAGTTTACAAAAAAAAATTGATACTATCAGTAGACGGTTGAATGCTACGGAATTTATGTTACTTGATCAAATCACTGTATTTCTTTAAGAAAATAGAGAGTATTAAAAGTACGATGCGATTAAGGTGAGGTTTTTGATTGGTGTATTAAGTGAAGTCTATGTTGATGCATCAAGGGACTAACTAAAGGTAGCCACATGTTAATTATACCAGACGAATATTAGCGAACATGTTAAGCCGTCAAACTTCCTTTAATTTAAATTAAAATAACAATGTTCTCAGATGGAGCTTGTTGCAGGAAATTTTAAAAAGAAAATAGGAAAAACACAAACGACGGAAAAGAGTAATTGCGTAGAGCTTGTAATGTAGGAAAAGAAAACTTGGTGGGAAAGACAAATTGTAGTACTTCCAACAATCACTCCAGGGGCGTTAGAGGCTCTTCTCCTCATCTCCAAAGCTGGGTGGTGTTGGTTGATCAACGTCCATCCCTTTTGTAGCCCCATCCATCGGGTTGGTGCCAGAAGCAGGTGGTTGTGCAATCTGCCATGCCGCTTGTGGAGTTGTGTTGCTGCTTTCAACCTATAACTAATAAGTAGATGCGTTATTTCAATCACCGCTGTTGAAGATGTTTTCTTTACTAAGCTTTGTTTATCTCTGAATGAGTTTCACAGACACGTAGTGCACAAAAAAAGAGTTTCACAGACACGTCCTCAGAAGTTGCAGACATTGTACGTGAAGGTGCCATGGTTGGGAGTGAAATTGTATGGTTTCACTTGAATCATGAAAGAAGCATTTCTTGCCAGCGAGTTCTTCAAGGCATCTAGGTAGCTCCAACACTCAACCGCTATTAGCCTGTCAAAGGGTCATATTCAGACACTGTCATTAACAAACAGAATTTGACACAGAATCTGTAATCTGAGGAACTGTTTGAACCGCCACAGTTGATCCCATGTTGAATACACCTACCTGCATCGACCATTTACCAAAGACATTAATAAAAGAATATTATTACATTCCCTAGACTCCAATTTGTATCTGTTATCTTTTGAAACCACATACCTCCTTTCCTTTCTCAAGCTTTACGCCATGACCTTGTGGATCATACACTTGCTCCTAGGTTCGATGAATAGCTGTGACAGCAAATGTCAGTAATTTCTTTGGCTTAGAGAGTTAAGATATGTAACTTTCATCAAACTTACCTCAATGGATCCAATGTTGGTCGCACCATCAACATCAAGTGCCATAAAACCTTGTTTCCATATCCCTTCAAGTACGACCTGTTCTCAATTAGATTAGCAGCTGACGATCAATATCTGGAGATAAAAGAAAAGCATACACATATTTGGTACGTTTACAAATAAATAATTATCCTTTCATTTTCAACATAGAGATTTTTTATAGTTCTTGTAGCACACTCATTCACAGGAAACAACCTCCCTGAGAAAAAAAGTGTTTTTAGAAAGATACCAATAGTTACAAAGGTCATGAGAGATTAGTGAGTAACCAAACCTGCAAAGTGTCTACGAACCAATGCATTCCAGTCAGCTGGAGAGTGTATACGATGATAGTCCCCTGGTCTTAGGTATATCACACAATAATAGAGCCCCTTCATCGGAGTGCAACAAAACTCGATCATATAAGTTGCAATTTTCTTGACACTATAGTCATTGCTTAGACGTGCTAATATTTCACTGACCTAGCTGAGATGCTCTCCCGTAGTTTTGGAGAAGCCAAAGAGATTTTCAGCCAAGACTTGTCGATTTTATCTGCAACAACTTCTTTCTCAGATTCATCCTTACCTTCAGGTACCATGGGAAGGTGAGTTTGTTCCGAGAAGACCTGGTGCTGAGTAGGAATGTCCTTTGACTTGCTCGTTCATCCCTCTACTTTCTTTTAACTCCCCGAACCTCAGAACGGTGCCATCCACAGGACTAACCTGATTTTATTCTTGAAATCTTAAAAAGCAAAACTAAGAAAGAAAGTCTGCATAAAAGAAAGTAACAACGTTCAATTGTGTAAGATGAGGTAAGTTTCATCCAAGTTAAAGGACAAACTTCAATTGTGAAGAATGGAGTTATCATATATGAAAAGTTGCAGATGTTTACACATGAGAAATCAAACCATATATGATTATACCTGCTTGAACTCGTTGGTGCTTTTTCTTCTTCTCTTTTGAGATGGACAGCATGTTTTTGATGTTCTTTTCCCGAGGGTAGACACATACAACTCCATTCCCCTTTAGACCCATGATTTCTTTCATCTATGTAGCTTCTTTCTCATTCATCTCCTAACAAAACATTACATGATGCATGCTATTTTTTATAAACCAACCAAAACATTAGTGAACGAATTTTTTTTATTAAAATGATATACCTCCAAGAATTCAGTGGCGTCCTTTTTATTTCCCTTGAATGAAACTCTCAGCTTTTTCTTTAGAAGATTCAGAAGTTTCTGAAAGAAAATAGAAACATTAAAACAAATTTTTAGAAACAGAAAAGGAAATGTTGACTCAATAAATAAATACATGTACTTCTTAAGGCCCTCCATATTTTCATCAACCACAGTAACACTATTTTTTTCCTGACATACAATGTATCCACAATGTATCAACCTTCGTAGGTGTTTTCGACTCTTCCAAACTTTGCAGAAACGGATCCAATTCATTTAACATAGTAAGTGTTTCGATCTCTCACTCTCCCTATAAATCATAAATTTATTTGAGGATTTTCGATCGCAATTTCGTTTTTAGGGTTTCGTTCTCTTTAGATTCCGTTCCGATTGGTTTGGGGTTTCTCGCTCTATGTTAGGGTTTCTTCGGAATCTTTCTTGTTCAATTGATGTCTATAGTTCGATTGATCGTCTTTTTTTTATGCAGATTGGATCCTGATTTGTTTGGTTTTTCGTACTAAACTCTGTGAAGAATCGATAGAAAAACCCCCCGTTTTACTCTTTTCATTAGCTTTCTGTTTTCTTCTCAAATTCTAATTCTTGTATTATTATGTCTCACAAGTCCTGTCATTTATGTTACAGTTTCTAAGCTGCATCTTTATTCTTTGTAGTTTTATTTTAGGGTTCATAATTTGTGGTTTATGGTGTATCTTACTACTGTTTCAGTTATAGCTTCACACGAGAGGAAACGGTGTGACGAGAGGGAGATGGAAGAGCTGAAAGGCGAAACAACAACATAAATGGGTCTTTATAGAAGCAGAATGTTTTTGCAGTGACTCCGTGTGAAACATGTCATTAAGGTAAATAACTCTTTCTTATGCTCTACAGATTCCCATCAAAACAGTGTTCTGTAAGATTCTTATTTTGGGAACATTGTCTCTTTGCTGCCCCTAAAGGAAAATTATTACCCACGGCTTAAAAAAGCCTTTTAAGACAAGAAGAGACTTTACTACTAACCCACGGCTTGAGAAGGATCTGTTTTTGATTATTTGGATGGAATGGATTATAACGACCAAAAAGTCTTTAAGACAAAAGACTTGAGAAATCAAAAACAGATCCTTATTTTACTTACACCCACGGCTTGATTGTCCCTTTCCTGCCCCTAAAGGAAAATTACAAACCACGAGTATAACAAACCACGAGTATAACAAACCAACAGTTTAAGAAAGTCTCAAGTCAAAGACTACACATGGGTTTCAAAGACTTGTAGAATGGTAAAAAAAACTACCCATGGGTTTGATTTTAGAATGCGGCTTAGATAAACTAAATGTTAACCGAGACCATTTGGATGGGAATAACACGACCAAATGGTTACAAATTCTTTAAATACCCAGTCACGTAAGTAAAGACTAATTAATTTGATTTTTTTTCAGGTTTGTGCTTTAGGAGGTCTGAGGATATTGCAAGTGTAGCAGACTTCTGTGACAGGTAAGTCTTATGGCAAAGAAATAATCATTTCTCTTCTACAAAATTTGAAGTGGTTTTTTGAATGGAAAAACGACCAACAACTTCAAAATACTACAAATCATATGTGACTCTTTACTGCACCACATGTATTATATATAGCGAAACAGAGACTGTTCAAATTTTAAAAACCGATCCAAGATTTAGGCATTGGAAGGAACATGGTAAGCATGAGGCATATGACTACATGTAAGTAAAAACTAATTAATTTGATTATTTTTTTCAGGTTTGGGCTTTAGGAGGTCTGAGGAGATTGCAAGTGTAGCACACTTTCTGCGACAGGTAGTACATCTCTTTGAATTAGTTGAGTCTCACATAATTATATATTTTTGAAGGTATGTGAGACTTATGTAGTTTAAATGTCTGGGAAACTTCTTACTTGTGTTACCACTAACCCTTCGTGGTCACATATGGTCACGTTCCTGTAATTTTATAATTTAATTTCGGTTGTTGTATGAGTGTCCTACATTTTGCATTCTGCATCATGTCTTTACAGTTCTGGATTCTGCACTCAGCATTCTGATGTTTGCATTATGCATCATGTCTTTAGTGTTCTGCATTCTGCACCATGTCTTTACCATTATGGATTCTACACTCAGCATTCTGATGTTTGTATTCTGGATCATGTATTTACAGTTCTAGATTCTGCATCATGTCCTTACAGTTCTGCATTCTGATGTTTGCATTCTTCATCATGTCTTTACAGTTCTGCATTCAGCATATGTCCTCAAATTCTGCATCATGTATCATGTCTTTGCAATCTTATAGTTAAACTTGCATGTTTGAGAAATTATGTCATTATGCGTCATAGTTTATATATACTTAAGATTATTGTAACATGTTATCTAAGTGCTATTTACATGAATTCTTAAGGTACGCTGAACAAAATATAGATTTGTTGTGGTACTAGTGTTTATCCTTAGTCTCTTAGTCGTAAAGAGATGATGGTTTTGGAAATCTATTGAACTGTTGGTGTAATTATTTAGCATGTGCAACAGATCTTTCTTGATTTCTCTATTATGTTTTTTTAATACTATATCTATGATTGATGTAAAAAAAGGTAAGCATTAGCAGCCGAACTCAAATGTTGACATCTCTTTTGTTGGTATGCATCATATGTGCTCTAAGAGCATGATTAATGGAGGTTCTTAGGGGTGGGTTCTTAGCGTAATTTAAGAACCGTTTTTAAATTATGCTAAGAACCCCACTCCTAAGAACCCACATTAATCATGGTGCTATGATGCACGGGGACGGCATATCATTGACGTCTCGCGTACCAGCGGCGTTTCAGGGACGGGGACGGCGCGGGGACGGTGTGGGAACGTTTCCGAAACGTTTCAGAGAGGCTGGGGACGACAAAGGTTTCTGGGGACGGCATGGTTAGGTTTTGGAAACGTTTCCGAAACGTTTAGGATGTATAGTCGGCATAATTTTGTAAAAGTTTGATTATTTACTTTTTCATACTCTTTTTATTTGGATAACAATTGAAAAAAAAGAAACACGTCTTGTATAAAACAATTAGGGTTGTAAACTTTTAATCCATCTTCTCTTAATCTTAATCAAGCTCTTATTTTTCTTCTTTCTCACATCTAAGAAAAACACAGTAAGAATATCACAAACTCTGGTTTTGGTTTTTCAATGCTCACGTAAAAGAAAGTCTTAGACAAGATTAATATTAGATAGTATTTGGTTTGTTTCATGTACGTATGTGTTTTGGTTTGTACGTAAAAGAAGAGTATTAGACTTCTTTATGTTTATGTTTTTCTTACGTGTGTGTTGTTTATATAATACAAGCTTCTCACAATTTTTTTTTCCTTAAGATATTATAGTGATTTTTTATTTTATTTAAGATATTATTATGGTGTTTTATTTTATATGAGATTTATGCTTTGGTTTTAATATTCATATACACACATATATATATACATATAGACGTACCCATGCCGTATCCGTATCTATAAATTTTAGATTTAGCCGTTTCCCGTTCCCGCCCCCGTCCCTGTATCTGTCCCCGTATCCGTCCCGGTGCAATATAGGGCTACATCACCATTAACAGTTGGACTGAGGGGGAGTGGTTGATCCATCAGTTTGTGGTTCGAGCACGTGATTTGCTGTTTGGTAGTTAGGGACTTGAGTGTTGGTGTTGTCAGGTTCGGTGTGAATGTCACAATGTGCATAGATGTGGTTAGGGTCGGAGGTGTTGCAGTTTTTTTTTTTTGAAACACAAACATTGATTACTCATTAATAGAATTAGGTAACATTCAAATCATACAATACTTGTTCATCAGCCAGACATAGCTTAGCCAACAGATCGGCGTCTTTGTTTTTCTCTCTAGATATTCATCTAAAAGAAACAGATTCAAAAGCAAGAACTAGCTCGTTGATATCAGCTATGATACCATAGAGCTCCATGTGCATGACTTTCTTCTGCAGCGCCTGCACCAATTGTGTTGAGTCAGATTCACATCTTGCCCTTTCAATCTTCAGATCCCTACACTTTTGGAGAGCGGCTCTCAGAGCCAGGCCCTCTGCAATCAAAGGAGTTCTGACAAACTCTGCGGAGGTGGAGAAGCTCCTTATCCGACCTTCCATACTTATCGTCCACCCCAGTCCTGCAAGTAAAAGAGATTCATTCCAAGCAGCATCTGAACGAATCAGAGTACCTTCAGTTGGTATATCAGTCGGTGAGTTTCGCTTGTGATTATGAGTCACTGTTGAAAGCTGACTGAGGTTCCATTCCCTTGCTGCTGCTATTGCCCTGGTGACTGTTTCCTCGGGAGTTGTGAACTTATTGTTGAAGTAAACGTTGTTCCTTGCTATCCAGATATGCTAGAGGATCCATGGCGTTAATTGCTGCGAGTTCAGCCCTATTGGTGGGAGAACAACCTGATTGCGTAAGCTCGTCCAGCTTTCCCTTAAATCTAACAATCCGCTTGAGTCCATGCTTCTTCCATACGGAGTTAGCTTCCAAACTTGTTGCGCAAAAGAAAAATGGAACAGAAGATGAGTACTAGATTCAGGGATTCCACATCTCTTACACCTGTGATCTACAGCTATGTTTCTCGCTGTCAGGTTAGTCCCCACCGGTAGAGAGTTTTTGAAAGTTTTCCATAGGAACATCTTTATCTTTGGTGCTGTAGGGAGCTTCCACACCTGTTTGTTCCATTCAAAAGGATTTGCCATCTCCATGTGGAGGTCTTCGGGGAGTTGTGTTCTACTCTTTAAAGCAGCATAATATCCTGTTTTTGTTGTGAATTCCACTGTTTCCGAGCCTAACCAAATTTGTTTATCCGGAGCCCCCGATAAACTAGGTTTAATGCTTAGGATTTTTCTTGCTTCCGCTGGGCAAATGAACTGGATCTTTTGTCTATCCCATTCCCGAGAGTTTGGCATCATCAAATCTGCTACCATCAGTTCAGCAGTCGCTTCGGTTGGTGGTCCCATTGGTCTTTGCTGTTCGGTTAGGCTTAGCCAAGGATGGGACCATATCGTTATAGTTTTTTCCGTCTCCCAATGCCCATCCTAGGTTCCTGACTAGGAGATCTCTGCCTATAAGAATCCCGCGCCATCCATGAGACATTGAGGAGCGGTCTCCACAGGTTAGGAAGTCTTCATCTCGACAATATTTTCCAAGTAAAACTCTTCCCACCAGACTTTCCGGGTTGTGTAAAATTCTCCAGCTAAGTTTTTCAAGAAACGCATCATTGAAACACTGGAAATCTCTGAACCCCAGCCCTCCCTGTTCTTTGGGTAAAGCCATCTCAGACCATGATACCCATGCCATGTTCTTATTCCCCTCTCTATCATCCCACCAAAATCTCGTTAATGCCGATTGGATCCGTTTGCACACAGAGAGAGGTAATTTAAAGCAGGTCATGGCGTGCGAGGGCATGGCCGACAAAACACTTCTCAACATCACGGGCTTCCCTGCCATAGACAACATCTTCGTCGACAAGCCTCGGGTTTTTTTCTGGATTTTATCGACTATGGAGGTGAATAGATCCTTCTTTTTCCTTCCAAAGTGCTCGGGTATACCCAAGTATTTTCCGACCCCTCCTTTATCGATTTGCAGCATGCTTTTCACCATTGTCTTGAGCACCAGTGGGGTTTTCCATGAGAAGGTTATGGACGATTTCTCCGGGTTTATTCGCTGTCCCGAAGCTTCCTCGTACTTCCGTAAGATCAGTGAGAGGGCAGTACAACAATCTTTGCTGGCTCGTATGAAGAACATAGTATCATCCGCAAAAAGAAGATGATTGACTTGGGGACACCCCCGGGCAACTTGAATCCCGATCAAAGACCCATCAGCTTGGGCTCTACTGCAAAGGCCCGAGAGTACCTCACTACACATGATGAATAATTGTATGGTGAGAGAGGGTCTCACTGACGGATTCCTCTGCTCGGTTTCACACTTCCTCTAGGCGAACCGTTAATGAGAAAGGAGTAGGTGACAGACACATTGCATGATCAGTCTTATCCATTTGGGATGGAAGCCTAGTCTTTGCATCACAGCTCAGATAAAGTCCCATTCGAGGCGGTCATAAGCTTTGCTCATATCCGTCTTGACCGCCATGGAGCAACGAACCTCTGCATCTGATGTCTTTAGAAAGTGGAGAACTTCATGTATGATGAGCACATTATTCGAGATCGCTCGTCCTGGGACAAAAGAAGACTGATTCTCTGATATGAGCGTGGAGAGAATCGGATGGAGCCTTCTTGTCAGTATCTTGGAGATGATCTTGTACTGAACATTGCATAAGGCAATGGGTCGGTAGTCACCGACAGCTTGGGGGCTCAGTATCTTTCGTATTAGCCTGATATGGGTGTCATTGATCTTTGGCGGTAGAGTATGAGATTCAAAGCAGGCTTGGACTTCAGCAACAATTTCTCCCCCTATCGCCTCCCAATTGGACTGGAAAAAGCTCACCGAGAACCCGTCTAGCCCGGGTGCCTTATCTGCGTGAATTGAGAATACTGCATCTCCGATTTCCTGCGGTGACGGTTGTTTGATCAGAACTTCATTCACATCTGCACTGATGATTGGCCTTAGAGCTTGCGCTACTATATCATCACTGTTGCTTGCTCCTGCCGTAGAGTAAAGTTTGTTGAAATAGTTTGTGATTACTCTGCCTATTTCATGCTCCTTATAAACCGCTTTGCCCTCTTCATCCTCTATCACAGAAAAGGTATTGGCTCTCCGTCTGTTTTTTGTCACTGCGTGGAAGAAGCCGGTGTTTCAGTCTCCCAGTCTGAGCCACATCAATCTGCTTCTCTGCTTCCAATAATTTTCCTCTGCGGCATAAGCCTCTTTTAGCTCCGTTGATATTTTTCCAATGAGAGTCCGGTCATTATCTGAGCTGGTAAGAGCCGTTTCTAGTGCGGCTTTCTTCTCCTCAATGATGATTCTGCTATTTCGGTGTTGGTTTTTGTTCCATTCGGAGATAGCTTGGCGCATAAGAATGATCCGCTCTCTCACCAACTTATTGGTTGCCTCTTTCCAGACCTTGCTTACTAGGCTTTTGACCTCCTCATTGTCTTTTAGTCTATGGTCGTAACAAAACAGGCCTCTCCGCTTGTGCCTTACGTACTCAAAGCTGGAAAGTAGAGGTTTATGATCTGAGGCCTCATAGGCCAGATAATGGCTCCTAGCAGTAGGAAACATTTCTGCCCAGGTTGAGTTCGCTGGTGCTCTATCTAGGCGACATCTTACAAGATGATCTCCTCTTGTTCCTCTCCAAGAAAGTGGGTCACCAGAATGGTGAAGATCGTGCAGGTCCCCCTCTGCGTAAAAAGTTCGTAGATCGCTAAAGGATCCTTCGTCTCTTGGAGGAGCTCCCACCTTTTCCTCATTGTACAAAAGATTGTTGAAATCTCCGGTAATGAACCAAGGGGCTTCTCTGCTATTTGCGTTCTCCACCAGATAGTTCCAAAGCATATTACGTTTGGGTTTATCAACATCTCCATACATAAATGAAGCATAAAAAGTTTTTCCTTGAAATTCAATACAAGTGTCAATCAAATTTGGCGATGAATTCAACACTTGCACTTGATTCCAGAATAATCGAGCCCTCCGGCTCCATGCCCTGTTGGCGAGATCAGGTGGTGATGATCGTACTGCAGTTGTTCTGTTTCTTTTAAAACGAAGCTATCTTGGTTCTTAGATTCTGTAAGGAATAGTATATCGGGATAAACCGTACGTTTTAGCTCCCGTAGTCAATGGACTGTCCAGGGGTTCCCCATCCCCTGGCAGTTCCACCTCAGTATGTTTAAGGAAGAGGAAGAGGTGGATCCCGAAAATCCACCCTATTCCTTGTCGACTTTGGTATCATACTTCTTAACGGTACATTGTCCGAGCTTTGTGTCTTCTCTGAATTGTTTGAGGACCCCTTAGACGAACTAGGTTTGCTTCTAATTCGCTTTGGGACCTCTGTTGGCTTTGCCATCTCTGCACCCAATGTACGTCTGCATAGAGGAGGCTTGGCGCTTTGCACTTTCCTCTTGCGTGAGCTGGCTCCAATCAATACTTTTGGGCTGTTTGAAAACTTTCTTTTCCCTGATGGTCTTCCAGGTTTTCTTTTCTGCATTTTCAAGGTCTCTTGCCCTTCTCTTAGGTCCTCAATTGGTATTCCTAGTCGAAGCGCTGCAGGGATTCTTCCAGCAGGACTCGATGGTGCCTCATAGTTCTCCCTGACTGGAGGTGAGATCTGTTTATTTAAGGATGCTCTGACCATTCGCGCAGCTGTTTCCTCCAGTTGGCATTTTTCCTCAGCCTGTCTTAACCTCTCCTGCCTGGCCGCGCTTTTTGTGGGGCCTGCGCACTTAGTATATTGTGCCATTGTTTCTCTAACTTCTCCCAAAGCTTCTTCTAGTGCACCTTTATCGATTTGATTGTGCTCCCTCTGAAGGGGAGACCCCCTTGCAGTAGGGCTTGCCAATGCCTTTGATGAGGAAGACTCCTCTCCACGTAACCCCACTCTTTCACAAGAGGTGTAAGTTGCATTGTATAACGGACCATGCTCCTCTGGTCCTCTTACAGATTGGCGAACTTCAGGTTCTAACCTTCTCACCTCCCGGTACACTTGCTGTCTTGAGGTGTTGCTGTAATTTTCTCTCGTCTGGTAAGGGTGGTACCTTGAGGAAGTCTCCAGATTCCTTCCTATGTCCCTCCAAGATTCCTTGCCTTCTCTATAACTGTGGGGGTTTTGACCATATCTTCTATCCTCTCTCTGATGGTAAGCCGCTTGATGCTCCTTATTGTATGATTCTCTAGGGGTGTTCTCTTTCCGATACTCTCTAGCCTTCGAGACCGATGAGCGCACTTCATATGACTGTATCTGAGAGGCTTCTTTGGTCGCCCTCTGATTTTCTCCGTTGTTTGATTTTCCCATAGCTTCCTCCTGCGAGGCTTTTAGTGCCTTAGCTTCCGCTCTTGCTACCAGACATTCTTTGATCTCATGATCTAGCCGCAGGCATTTCAGGCAGTGCTTGTCCAATCTTTCATAAACCAAAGTAGTGTTGACCTCATCTCCATTAGGAAACTCAACAACCGAGTGCTTTATCAATGGGAGCAGACTGATGTCCTCAGGTTTTACCACTAAAACCAACCGCAAGTGCACGGTAGTGTGCAGTAGTATTTAGGGATCGAATTCCACAGAGACGAAGGTTACACTATGAATTTATTAGAGTAAAGTCAAGCTAAAACAAAAATGATTGTGTGTTTTGTGGTTTTTAATTGTCACAACTTTTAGGTAATAAATTGAAATGAAATTTAATTTATAGATTAAGACATTAGGCATCAGGTAATTCTCGGGAATGACATAAATCGGGAAACAAACATTAAACAAGGGATATGTATTAGAACCGTTCTTTAACTCAAACAGCTTAAGTAATTTAGCCTACTCTCGCAGTACTAAATCCTATGTTTTAGAATCTTAAATATCAGCTCTCGCCATATTCATAATTCTAAACACGCATTTTAACAGGTTTGATTTGTTCACAAGTTCCATAACAACAACTCTCGTTGGTTACGAAGACTTGCTCATCTAGATTCTTTTCAGGAGTTTAACTATCACTTTTGGTGTGTTGAACTTCCTAATGATCATGAACTAGGTGTACATTCTAATTCAAGCTTTAAGATCAACCTAGATGAAGAACTAAATGATTTACCCCTTTTTTAACACATCAGTTTCATGGATTCATGGGTTCCTTTGAATCACCCTAGCCTAACTAGTAGATTACTCACACATGGAACCAAAAACACAATACATAATTGAGATTATTATAGAAATAAAGAAATTTAGAAAGGCTTCTCTGGGAAGAGAAAGGGATTCTCTTCTTCTTCTTCTACAAATTTCAAACTCAAGCAAAGCTTCAAACTAGAAAAAACACTCACAAATCTATTTTCTCTCAAGTTTTGATCTCTAAGATGGTGTGTTTTCTTATGGAGCTCGCCCCCCCTATTTATAATCGGCCAAGGACCCTCCTTTTTCGACAAAGGCTCCAATTTCATCATGAAAGACGAGTGGATGCAGTAGGTGAAGTGGAGGAAGTGGGTGAAGCTGGACACAGCGAGGATGCATCGATCGATGGGTTTATGGGCTTTAACGCATCGATCGATGCATTTAAAAAAAACTCTCGGCTCATGATCTTCCAACGATCGATGGGTTTTTCAATCAAAACTTATCGATCGATGGATTCTTTTCTCTTTCTTTGCTTCACGGTTCGATCCGTTGTTCGTTCTGCGCTCTAGCCCCTTCAGAAGGATATGAAAATCCCTTGAAATTCCAGTATGCACATGCCAATGGTTCCTAACGCGCTCAATCACCTAGATACCTGAAACACGAATGAAAAACTACAAATAATCGAGAAAAATATAATAAAAAATATATAAACAAGTACCAAAAACCTAGACACATTACAGACCGTCCACATGGACTCTCATTCTTGCCGATACCGCTGTGATCTCCGCTTTTTCATAGAGGCCAATGTCTTCTCCGATACACTTGACCTTTGCTTCTGTCCATAAATGAACAGGCAGTCCTTGCACTTTTATCCAAAAAGGAATCAGCGACGGGAACTTAGGTGAAATAGTGGGTTCCCATCTTTGGAGTATAACCATCCATCTAGCATAATGGTATGGTCGTTTCTCCAGAACCGAGAGCAAGTCAGCTTCTAGTTCAAATTGGAACTGGAACATACCATTACCCAGGTCCGCCCCTACTGGTTTGAATTCAGTTTTCCAATGGTCTGTAAAAAACGGTATCAAGGACCAAACCTTTTGGACTGACTTGTTGGTAACCCTTCCTATGAGGGTGAGATGATGTTTACGAAGTAGATCTGAGTTATCAGGAGCTGGTGTCTTCACTATAGCAGTATGCAGTGGTAGTTGAGAGCTGAGGTCCAGACCTTTCCCTTTCTCAGCTGAAGAAATTCTTCTGTGAGCCATCTTGGTTAAAAGGATTCCCCTTAACACAAGTTGTATCTTATCGGTGTCTTAGACTAGGTCTTGTCGGGTAGAAGCAAGACTCAGTTGACGGTATTTTGATAGTCTTTGTGAAATCCAAGAACAGAACTGTTAAGGAACCAGAACCAGGAATCCCCGGTATCAAAGCAAATCTGCTTAAAAAACTTTCTCAGAACCAGCTTTTTCCATCTTGTAGCTTTTTGGTTCTGGTTGAGTAGAGCTTAGAAACCATCGGAGTCCTTCCCATCTTCATCTGCGCTCGTCGTTTGGTAAGATTTGCGGTGCGCGGCGGTCCCTCCGACCAAAGTCGGGGGAAGAACCCGGAGTATAAATGTCAAGACTTCGAACGGACCGGGGGATACTTCTCAAAGGGGTAAAAAATTGAAATAACAGAGTTTTGTCTTATGGGTGGAGGTTAGGAAGTGGGAAAGTTTAGGCTTTCAACCTTTGGATACAAACTTCCTCGGCAGCTGTGTCTGGGAGAAAAGTCGCCTTGCTGTTTATATTAGTATACTTGCCCCTCTTTATGAGGGTTTTAGGTGTTGTAGTTATATGCTGAGAAATTGTGGTCATGGTTAGAGAGGGGAGGGGGGCGGAGGGATGCTGACGTAATGTTGTGGGGTTGAAGGTTATGTGGTTAGGATCAGTAGTGATGCTTAGAGGGTAGATGTGTTGTGATTAGGCAATATGGATGTGTGGTTTGGGTCAACGTTTTGGTGATCAGTTGTAGGTATGTGGTGGAGAGGAAAGATCTGTGGTCAGGGTTCTGATGGAGAGGAAAGATGTGTCTGGGTTAATGTTACAAAAACTTTGTTATGTATGATTATTAGTTGTGGTCAGTTGGTGAAAACTTTGTTTATGTTGTTGCTTTTGTTTCTGCATTTTAGAATATATGGTTAAAGGACTAAACAGTTATGGATAAAATACTAAAATGATGTGCTTAATATAGAAGCCAAAAGCAGAAGTTTACTTAAACCGAGTAAAGGGTGGCGTTAGGTTTAACATATTAAAAGTTTAGAGAACAGAAGACCCCTTTGTTACAAAAGCTAAATGTAGAGGTTGTGGTGATCAAGCGGGTGAGCCTGGTTGTGCTGTTGGATAGGTAGGCAGGATGATGGACTTGTAGATGTCAAGAGCATATTGTTTGCGGAGCTGGTCAACCAAAGTGTCTGTTATACCTGACATGTGTGGGGCTGGGTCACCAAGAGCATGCATCTCTATGAATTTGATGCTTACAGGTCCACAGTCACCGGTGTGTGAGTTTTTGGTGAGGGCATGCTTCCTGGACCAGGTGAATGGAGAATCGCCTGTAAACTGTGACAGTGGCGGAAAGGCGATTTTGTTGATGACAAATGGTAGCATTTTGAGAACTGGATCAAGGAACCGTTTAACCTTCCTGTCATTGTTTAATTCTGGTAGAGGATCCAAAACTTCCACTAAACGCCTTGGTAGATTGATAGCCAGGCCAACCCAGTGCCTGTCAGCCCATATCATTGGGGCGTAAATTGTGTGGACATTAGTGATTGATTTTTGGCCAGGCAATAGTACAAGACTTGAAAGACGAAAATCCGTTGGGAACCGATCTTTATGTTTGGCTCTTTCAAACTGCCAATGCTTCTTTTGAATGTAAGAGGTGAGCCAGGGTGAGACAAAGATGCTGCTTACGCCAGCAAGCATATCTTTGTGATGCTTCCCAACAGTGTACATAAGGATTTCCATGTGCTGGTATGAAATTTGTTGTTAGAATGGTGTAAGAAAAGATAGAGATGTTGTTTGAAATTAGATGGTTAGAATACTTACGGTCTAAGCAGCCGTGGCACGGATACGGGGACTGGAAACGGGGTCGGGAACGGGGACGGAAAACGTCAAAACCAAAAATTTTAGATACGGGTACGGCTTAGGTACGGCAACAAATATAGATATACATATATATATATATATATATAATCAGTTAAACATAAAAGTAAGATAAAATCTATATTCAAATTTAATTTAATCTTTTTAAAACATTAGAATAAACCAATGTGATGGCGAAAGTATTTGTTTCTGAAAATATTTCAGAAAAACACAGTAGTTCAGTTAGTCAACATTTGATAATAAGTTTGACTTCTCTAGTTTGGGTAAAGAAACGTGTTAAATTTCATTACTTGAATTTCATGACTTCATAAACATATAATTAGTTTTTCCATTTCTATTAATGAATGGTAAAATAGTCATTGACCCTTTATCTTCTCCACCCAGAAGATCTGCAACCCAAATCTATGGCCACCAGAAATTTCATTACTTGATATCTATGTTTCCATTATCTCATTTTGATTGCTTTTAACAAGTAAATGATAGATGTAACCTTCTTAATCATATCTCGAGCAAAATATCAAGAACATGGCTTAGAAATGTTTCTGAGACGACTCGGTCAACTCACAGATCCGTCCCCATATAAGTCTTTGCCGTCCCTGCATTACTCGAGACGTATTGGGGACGTTTCGAGGAGTACCCGTGCCGTACCCGTCCCCTCGCCGAACCCGGTACGTGAGACGGCACCAACCCGACGTACCCGTGCAACCTAGCTTACGGTGCTGTCGAGTTGTTTCTGAGGAGTGGACAGTTCCAGGAGAAAATTGTTGGTGAAAGTTGTGGTGGTCTGAGGGTAGATGTGCAACCTGAAAGCATGAGTAAGCTTGTAAGCTATAGGGAGGAAGCGTGAAAGATGCAGAGGTAGGAGCAAATTAGTGTTGATGACTTACACATTTTTGGAGGCTTTGATAGTCTTGTAGAACAATTCCCAGAGGTTATTGTCGACGTAACCTATAACAGTTTTTGCTGGAACAGTTTGACATTTGAGCAAATGTGTAGCCAGAATGCGTTCAGGCTCTGTAGGTATATGTTTTGGTTTTTTCCTTGCCTCACAAGAATCACTTAGGCAAACAAGCTCATCTGGTATGTATGGAGTGTTTGAAGTGGTTGCCTGCAATTAACACTTAGTGAGTTATATGTTATGGTTAGGTAGTCTTAGAAGTTTGATCTGACCTTTGGATTGAAACCTGTGTTATGTCCAGGAGAAGTTGTAGCTTTTGCTGTGAATGCATTAAGAACAGTAGCACGTGCATTGAAGCCTAGGCCCTTTGGGGATTGATTAGCTGCTGGACCAGCAGGTGTGTCAATGGATTGACACGTGTGGTCAGGATTCTTTGGGCTTGGAGGGTCCCTTTGCATGTGGTCAGAGATGTTCTGGTGAGAAGATGAGGATGACTGACCACCGTAAGAAGTTTTGGTGGATGAGACTGGTGCTAAGTGGTGGTCAGTAGGGAAAGTAATGTGGTCAGGAGTGCAGGTTAAGTGGTCGTGGTCAGGGTTTAGTGTTTGTCCAGCAGGGGATTGACACTTGGGGTCAGGGTTCACGGACCTGTAAGCATCAATTCCTTGGTCTTGCGTCTGTGTCATACTCCCTTTACAGTCTACCAAGGGGGTGCATCTCCCAGAGAGAACCTCGATTTCCGTATTGTTATTAAGGAGCACTGGACTTTCGCACGACTGGTTCTGTTCGTTATTAACTTCCCGTGAATGGTTTTCAAGTAGTTCAAAAATTAACTTCTCAATTAGAGTACGCTTCGATGAGGCCTCGGCAGGAGGGAACCAGTTCAAATAGAGCTGGAAAACCAGAGAAAAACATGATCAGCAAATCAAGAGACTGAAGACTACATTTAGAAACTATATGTTTCCACTCTTTGGACCCAATTCATGATATCAAGAAGTAAGCAGAATATTCTACCCTAACTGGGCTGCAAATAGACAACTTCTACACATAAAAACAGATAACACAACTAGCCAACATCAGAGTAATCGATAGCAAGAAACCTCAGTTTGACAAAGCTTATTTATTCAACAGTGACAAAATGAGAAACTACAACCGAATGTATGAAGCAGAACTGATCTGTTCATGTACTCAACATCATATTTTAAGAAAACTGGAACTCTTAGGGGCTCTGTAACATATATCACTAGAGCCCTTACATGACCTACAATACATAGCAATTAGAGAACAGACTTACAAAGTTGGAAGCATTATGTATCTTGAAAGGACTAAAATTCTGGGGAGCTTCAGCAAGAAATAGCTCGAGATAATGCAGCAGAAAGAGGCCACAGTCATATGAGTTTTCTTGCTGTGGCACCTGAAATAGAAAGAGCAAAAACAGATGCATAGATATCTATTATATAAAGAACAGAAAACGAGGTTTCCCAAGAGAGGAAGTACGTTTAAATGGGCCTATGAGGCAAAAGATTTAAAGACTAGAGGCCAGACCTCAAGTGAGACAAAACGCAAATTCATGAATCTGGTAGAAATATCATCCGATGTCCCCTTATGCCTCTCCTTCCATTCCTCGCACAAGTAACTAAAATCAGCAAAAAAGTTGTTATCAACAACTCTCCCCAGGTTAAGACTTGAGCATGAATATAGTTCCACACATAATTCAAAAGCATCAGAGCATAGAATTACAGCATATTCTCCAACTAATAAGGAAAAGAGAGCATCAGGAAAACAAATTATCACCCCCTTCGAGGCTTAGAAGATGAAACTGAAATATGGCTGTGAGGCAGTTAACATACCTTTGGACTAGATTCTCAAGCCCTGCATGGCTCCCTTTCACAGAATCCATATGTAATATGCATGGAACTTTTGTGGAGTCGTCGAAGTCTAAACCTGCAGGATATGCAACTTAATATAATAAAGTGAATGATCATGACTTTGTAATAAATAGAGTATCATGTGACATTACCTGTACAGTTAGCCACTTCACCAGGATGACATATGATTATCAAACTCCAGTGAAGACTGTCATTAGCATTTAGCAGTGTCAGATTTCGAATCCAATACAAATCGAACATAGATAGAAAGTGCCATAACAAAATTCATACTTGAAGTTCACCGGTACGAATATGTAGTCCTTCCCAAACATGTCCACCTTCCTTGTCCACTTCCGGACACGTAGAAAAGTAGCCTTGCCATCAGCTATACTCGATGGATCTTTGTCGAGATCAGCAAGTTTACGGAAAAGGAAGCTGTTGAAGAAATGGAGTCTCGGTCTTTCCTCCCCTTGAATTTGATTCTTCAAATAACTGGGAATAATTGAAGAATACACAAAAACAGTAGATGCTATTTGTTAATATCCAAGTTAAACAAGGTTAGCATCACAACAAAATTTCAATATGACAACAAGATCTGGAAAGTGAAATTGTGAATTATGCTGAGACCATCAAGCAAAAGTGAGAGATACTACAAAGCATGGCAGAGTCTATTCTATGTCAACATTCCATCAGAGAGGTTAAGTTTAAGAACTTACTTAATATAGAAGTCAATGATTGTGTCATTTACAAATGTCTCTGGCTGCAAGAGGTCAACATCACTTTTGCAAATGGAAACAACATATGGATCTCCCTTTGGATAGATAACTTCCTCAAATGGTTCATCAAAGCTGAAAGAGGTTTTGGTGGGTGAGGCTGGTGTTAAGTGGTCAGTAGGGAAGGTCATATGGTGATCAGGGTCATTGTTTAGGTGATTGTATGCTGCTACATCTAGGATGTGGTGATTTTCTTCCTGCAGCAATGGTTGTATGAATTTGTTTAGCAGAAAGATAAAAGGTAAGTTGGCACTTAATTGTGTAGAATCAGTTACCTCGTGAGGAAGAGGAGGAAGTAGTTGATCATGTTTTTTGCCTGAGCTGCGGGTTGTAGTGAATTTGGAGTTCCTAGCAGAGCGGAAACCATGTCTGCGCGATAGTATTTTTTTAAATAGAGAGGTAAGAGAAGTGAGATTGGCAACCTGAATGGACAAGTGGTTGACTTGTTCTTCTAGCCTCTTATTGAACAAACGTTTGCGTGCTGAGGAAATTTTTTTCCCCTTCTTCTTCTTAGGTTTCAGAGACAGTTTGGTTGGGGCAACTGTTTCAACATGTTCTACAGACACCCCCTTCTTCTTCTTAGGTTTCAGATTCTTCTTAGGTTTCAGAGACTGTTTCGTTGGGGCAACTGCTTCAACATGTTCTACAGACACCCCTTTCTTCTTCTTAGGTTTCAGAGACAGTTTAGTTGGGGCAACTGCTTCAACACGTTCTACTGAAACATCTCCACCTGGCCAGTCCAGGGAGTAGAATTCGTTTTTCTGAGAAATGAGGTTCTCCATGTAGCTGACATGCTCGTCTTCTACTTCCTCGTCGATGACAGGTATAGGCTGAGTTAAGGGAATGAGTGGAGTTACTTGGAGCTGCATGTTTGGGTAGTTAATCAGATACAAAAGAGTAATGACTGATGATTTTAGGATATAAGAATCTTACATCTGGGTTAGCTTCACAAAGGAGGAAATCATTGAGATAGATGGATGAATGTGGTGGGAGATCTCCATCATTATTGAGGTCCATTATAGTAAGGGAATTAAGTGGTGCTGGAATCTTTGTTAGAAGGAGTGGGATTGCTTGAAAGGCAACTAGTTGGAGCGCTAGAAGGAATCCCTCCAATTTGTATGTTTTCCGCTTGAGATGTTGGATGAGAGTTCCAACGGGGTCCTTCTTGTCCAAAGGAGGTTTCATACAGTATATAGTCTTTAGAAATGATTCTCGGCCCCATGGAAACTGCAGGAAAGTGTTGACATCTTCAACCACCATTTGCACATATTTTAAAGTAGGCCGGGCATACTGCTTGTGGGCAATGAGGACGCCATCAACAAGCATGATAAGCGCAATTCACAGCCTTTTCTCATACTCCATTTCTGGGTCATCTAAAAGCATCTCTCCAAGTTGAGAAATTGTAGTACCAGAGTCATCACCTATAAATTGTGAAAGAATGTGAGGATAAAGAGATGTAGACGAAGAACATTGAAGAACAGAGAGAGAGTGAGAGAGAGAGAGAGAGTAGATCTGAGAGAAACTCTATCCCCTTAATTCAAATTGTGGATCTGGATACAAGTCTTTTAAAGGCAAGTTGTCTCAGTACACAATACAATAAAATATTTATTGTTTAAAATATTCAATTGTCTCCTTCTCTCTTCTTTTTCTTCTTTTCTTCTCAAGTCTGGTGCTTCTAAACTCAAGTCTGGTGCTTCTTATAAAGCCTTATAAAATATTTATAAAACCTTATAAAACGTTATAAAACCTCATAAGTATTTTCAAGTCTGACAGCTTAATTCTCAAGTCTAGCTGCTTAATTCTGCTTCATGTCAACACTCCCCCTCAAGCTTGACCATGTGGAACAAGTCAAGCTTGGAAGCCATGAAGTATTCCCTCATTAAAACCTCAACTAGGTAAAACCCGTTGGGAGAAAATCTAAGTCAAGGAAAAAGAGTAGAACACTTCATGAAGGAGAGATCATTGACATGATAGGTCTATGAGTCCCAATTTTGGATGAATGAACTCACATACCTTAGTGCTTGCTGCCTTAGTGAAGATATCAGCTAGCTGATCTTCACGCCTTGTGTAGCACGGCAATATGATCTTCTGCTCCACAGCTTGTCTCACTTTGTGGCAATCTACCTCTATATGTTTGGTCCTTTCATGGAAGACTGAGTTGCTAGCAATGTGTATAGCAGCCTGGTTATCACAATGCGTTGTGATTGGCGTTGTAACTTCAATTCCCAAGTCCTTCAGAAGTCCCTTGATCCAAATCAACTCGCTTGTGAGCTTCCTCATAGCTCTATATTCTGCCTCAGCACTTGAACAAGACACCACCTTCTGCTTCTTGCTCTTCCATGTTACCAAATTGCCTCCAATGAAGGTACAATATCCAGTAGTTGTTCTCCTATCAACTCGATCTCCTGCCCAATCCGCATCACAGTACCCAACAATCTCAGTGCTTCTATTGCTTCCCATCCATACTCCTTGGCCTGGTGCCTCTCTTAGGTACCTGAGAATCCTCTCAACCATGTTCCAGTGGTGTACCTTGGGAGCTTGCATGTGTTGGCTTACTTGGTTTACTGCAAAGCATACATCTGGTCAGGTAATGGTAAGATAAATGAGTTTTCCCACCATTCTCCTATAGTGCTTTACATCTTCATATGACTTGTCTTCAATCTCCCCCTCACGCATCACTTTGTATCCTTCTTCTAGAGGTGTTTTGGCAGCTCTTCCACCAAGATCTCCAGCCTCATTTAGTAAGTCAAGGGTGTATTTCCTTTGAGATAGAAACAACCCTTCTTTAGACCTACACATCTCGATCCCTAGGAAGTATTTGAGCTCTCCCAAGTCCTTGATATCAAATGAAGCCTTAAGGAATGCTTTGGTCGAGATGATCCCTTCTTTGTCACTGCCTGTGATGATAATGTCATCAACATAGATGAGAATGACAATGATTCCTTGCTGGCTAGTGAGGGTGAATAGGGTATGATCAGCTTCAGACTTGACAAAACCTCTTCCATTGAGTGTGGTGCTTAGTTTGTGGTACCACGCTCTTGGTGATTGTTTCAAACCATAGATGGCTTTCTTCAGCCTCAATACATTTCCTGGTTTGGTAAGGTGTTCCATACCAGGTGGTGGTCTCATGTAGACCTCATCTTCTAACTCTCCTTGTAGAAAAGCATTCTTCACATCCATTTGCCACAGATCCCATTCTAAGTTCACAGACAATGAGAGTACAATCCGTATCGTGTGAAGCTTAGCTACTGGTGCAAAGGTGTCAAGGTAATCTTCACCATAGACTTGAGTGTAGCCTCTTGCAACAAGTCTGGTTTTTTTTCTTTCTGGTTGCCCATTAGCCAAGTACTTGATAGTGAATAGTAACATGCTTGTGACAGCCTTCTTGCCTTTGGGGAGCTCACTCTCAAACCAAGTTCCATTTCGGATCATGGCACTGACCTCATCATCTACTGAGTTTCTCCATTCCTTTATCTCCATTTCCTCCTCATAGGTCCTCGGAATATACTCTTGATCTATATTGGTGATGAAGGCTTGATGATCTCTTGGATAGTAAGCAAGGGAGCAAGTTGCTTGAGTGGGATGGGCTACTGCTTGACTGTTGAAATACTTCCAATTTGATGGACGCTTTCTCACCCTTGTGCTTCTCCTAAGCGGCTGGACCTCTCCAACAATCTCAGCTTCAACTTCATTTTGTTGATCTGATTCCTCTTGTTGTTGGCTTTCATCCTGATCATGAACCTCTTGCTCTTGATCAGTAGTCTGCGGATCCTCTTGACCCATGTGTGGTTCCTCTTGACCAGTAGACGAATCCTCTTGATTCCCCCCCTTCAGGATTAGGATGAGAAGCCTCTTCAGCCGCATCCATACCATTGGCTTGATCTAAACTATTTGCTGAACCAGTAGTTCTTTCATTTGGTGTCATGATGATACCTAGGATCTCCATGATAATCCGTAGGTTGTTTGCCCTATCTGAGGCCCATTGAGATAGATCCTTGAGATTGTCCCAACTCTTCTCCTCATAATAGCCTCTAGATTCCACAAACTTGACCTCTCTGGATACTAAGACTCTTGTTGTCTCTGGAGAGTAGCATTTGTAACCTTTTTGAGTGGTAGAATACCCAATGAACACTGCCTTTGTGCTTCTGGCCTCAAGTTTGTTCCTATGATCATCTGTTTGCAATACATAGCACAAGCACCCAAATACCCGTAAATGGTCAATTGATGGTTTTCTTTTGTTCAATACCTCATAAGGTGTGGCATCATCAAGGAATCTTGTTGGAGTTCGGTTGATGAGATAGCATGCTATCATGACTGCATCACTCCAGAACCTCTTAGGCATGTTGGTGTAGAACATCATGGACCTGGCCACTTCCATCAGATGTCGGTTTTTCCTCTCAGCTACACCATTTTGTTGTGGAGTGTAAGGGCAGCTGGTTTGATGGCTTATTCCATGCTTGGCAAGGTGGAATTTGAAAGCTGTGCTTGTATATTCCCCTCCATTATCTGACCTGAATACTTTGATCTTAACATTGAAATGATTAGTTATGTAGCTCTGGAAGTTTATAAATGCATCTAGTACTCTATCTTTAGATGGTATCATAGTCAGCCATGTATATTTAGATTTCTGGTCTATGAAGGTGACAAAATATCTATGATTTTCCCTAGAATTGCATGGTGCAGTCCAGACATCAGAGTGTATAAGATCAAAGCATTTCTCATAGATAGTAGATGACTTGGGAAACACAGTCTTGCAATGTTTGCCAAGAATACATGCTTCACAGCCATCATTTTTGAAATAAACATTAGGCAATAACAGGTTCAGTGCTCTAGAATGGGGATGGCCTAACCTAGCATGCCACAATCCATCATTTTCTAAGACAGGGATTGAACTAAAAGCATAAGGTAAACATGATATAGTCTTGGTGTCTTCAAGCAGGTACAATTCCCCTTTAGTAACACCCTTTCCGATTATCTTAAGAGTTTCAATATCCTGAAACACAACATCATTAGGACTAAAAATAACCTTGCAGTTAAGATCAGTGGCAACCTTCTTGACAGATAATAGATTAGATGCAAAAGATAGCATATAAAATGCTTTAGTATCTTTCTCAAATAGTTTCAAGTTTCCTACACCTTTTATTGGTATGTTGTCGCCATTTGCAATCATAACATTATCTAAGGCATGCTTAACATTACTGATTAACCTAGCATCACTAATCATGTGGTGAGAAGCTCCAGAATCTATAACTACTGGCTTAAAGCTATCAGATGCATTCAAGGTTGTAACAAGAGCATTGGACAGTATATAAGAGGCATTCAAAGATACACCAAGTGTGTTACCAGAGTTCTCCTTGAGGGCTTTGATGAGAGCATCAAGGTCAGACCTCTTGATTGTCTCATCTTGGGTAGTCCTCATGATAGAACAGCCACTGAATCCCAAGGTCTTCCCTTCTCCAGCCGCAACCGAGTTCATGGGACGAGGAGTAGATGGCTCACCCATTTCACCTGAGAAATTCCCCCTTGCATCAGAGTAAGGTGTCCTGAACTTCTGAGGCTTGAGGTGTGGGTGAAGGATCCAGCATTTGTCTTTGCCGTGACCTTTTTTCTTGCAATGGTCACACACCCACACTTTCTTATCTTCTGGCTTGTAATACCCCTTTTTAGCTATGCCCTCATGTTTGTGCTCATTTCCTTCAGCCTTGTTAGCTATGATAAGGTCTCCTTTGCCACCAAAGAGTCCCACTGAGCCTTTCTCCTTTTGAATCTGAGCACAAAGCTCCTCAAGTGATGGAAGCTTCTCACTTCTTAGAATGTGTTTGATTAGATCACTATAACCCGGGTTGAGAGTGAACAACAAAGCAAAGACCTTGTCTTGCTCCTTTCTCTCATTAAGTACATCCGGATCAAGACTGGCCGGTCTTAGCATCTCTAACTCGGCCCACAACGATCTGAACTTCCCAAAATGCTTGGAAAATTCAGTGTCCTCTTGACTGAGAGTGTTGATAGCCCTCTTGACTTCAAACACCCTACTGATGTTATATATATTTCCATATACCTTCTGGAGAGTATCCCACAGCTCCTTGGAAGTTTCACAGTAGGAGTAAGCTTCCAAGATAGGGGTTTCAAGACTATTCTGAATGATGGAAAGGACCATGAGATCCTTCTGACTTCTCTTTCCACCTCCTTCATCCGCAGCAACAACTTCTTTACCATCCTCTCCTAGGATGGTCTTCTTGGTGTCTTTGCCGTCAACAACATACTCCCAAAGACCTCTGCCTCCAAGAGCGGTTTTGACAAGTCTAGACCACAGTAAGTAGTTGGTTCCCTTGAGGGTAACCGGAATAGACACGGATTTAAAGACATCAGTGTATGAGTTTTCCATTTTTTTTTCTGGGAATGAAGAACAACTCAAGAACAGGATGAACTTTACCAAAAATAGAAAGGGAAAATCAGAGATTTGCGGAAGTAAAGAGAATAGAGTAGAGAAGAATGAATCTCAGGAGCTTACTTGCTCTGATACCATGAAAGAATGTGAGGATAAAGAGATGTAGATGAAGAACATTGAAGAACAGAGAGAGAGAGAGAGAGAGAGAGAGAGAGAGAGAGAGAGAGAGAGAGTAGATCTGAGAGACACTCTATTCCCTTAATTCAAATTGTGGATCTGGATACAAGTCTTTTAAAGGCAAGTTGCCTCAGTACACAATACAATAAAATATTTATTGTTTAAAATATTCAATGGTCTCCTTCTCTCTTCTTCTTCTTCTTTGCTTCTCAAGTCTGGTGCTTCTTATAAAGCCTTATAAAACATTTATAAAACCTTATAAAACCTCATAAGTATTTTCAAGTCTGGCAGCTTAATTCTCAAGTCTAGCTGCTTAATTCTACTTCATGTCAACAAGTTGCTTCCAGGAGGGATCCTTAGCAGGATACCTTATGTTGAAGGAGGAGGGGAGCATAGTCTTCAGGGAGAGGACCGCAAGGGAGGCCAGTGACTGAGTGGAATTCAGCAATCGAGAAGCGGAAAGGATGACCACCTACGACTGGCCATAATGTGTACTGCTGGTCACAAACAAGTTGCCTAGACAGGAGGCTGTGTATTAATTTGCATGAAACTAGACATTGTCGAGCAGGAAGATCGAAGAGACCACCAAAGCATGATTGTCTTATAACCTCCAACTCTGGACTGTTGCGTAGAACATGCCTAAGGAGACAGAGAATGTCGGGGTTGGAGTAGATGTTCAATCTTTTCCTTGGAAACCTGTCCGTTGCAAAGAGGCGTTCTGGTAGGTTCCTATCCGGCCGAGATGCCTTGCCTGTAACTAGACAAGCAAAAGTACTTAAAAATATTGAGATTTAGGGTTTTCAAAATTGAAACACAATTACAAGGGAAAAAAGGTTAAACCTTCCATTCTTGCTGAAGCTAAGCCATTCGTCCAAAACTTGAAAGCTAAATCCGTTTGAAGAGTCGAAAGTAGTAGCCTAACGAGAGCTGCAAAGGTTTGCCTTTTCTCCGTGTCGACGACGGTGGAGGTTTTGCCGATGAGATTGAGTTCAGAATCAGGGGTTTAGGGTTTCCACGACGTTGGATTTGCGAAAACATAGGTCACATGAAGAAAATAGTCAAGAGGAAAATAGTGAAAACCAACCCGGGGGGGGGGGGGGGGGGGGTGGGTGGGGGTTTCAATGAAGTTGGTCACGTGAAGAAAATACAAACGTCAACATATATTTTAGATTTTCTGGGGAGTAAATAATCTTTTATCTAACCTATACTAAAAGGTGAATATGAAGCCTTGTGAGACTATCCACGTCATCAATTAAAATCAGCCAATAGGGTGTCTGAAATTCGCCACGTCAGCAGCCCGCAAATTTATCTGGGCTTAAAGTTTAGCCGGCCCGGTTCTGATTGGTTTCGTCGAGCCCGTTTAGCCCAAATACGGTAGATACGGTTTCCATGTTATCCTCTCTTCCAAAACTCAACGTGGCCGTCTCGGCTTTTCAGAGTCTCATCTCTTCGCCTCCCCTTTCGTTATCTCTTCACCTTCCCTATGGTTCAGTGTATTTGTTTTAATTCTACCATAATTGTTAATCCCATTGAATCCAGATTCCATGTCGTCTTCTCCCTTTCATTCATCTCAAATCTATAAATATAAGCAGGTTGAGAGTATGATGGATGCTCAGCACGATTGTCAGTTTACCATTTTATTAAGCTAGAAAGATTTTCAAAAATGTCTTCCTCCGATGCTGTTTTTTTGCACTCTGCGTTTGAGGCTCTCCACCTCTGAAGATCTGGCCAGTTTATTGTTGCCAAATTAATCTGTTTTTGGGACTTGAAAAACATCAAGAAACATGGGTAATTCATGGAAATCACTCTACTTCTCTTGATGATAAGGTATTATAACGACAAACGTTCTTTTTTCTCAAATCTTCTATTTTTCCCGTAGCCGATAATCTAAATGTTCAATCTTTGATTGCAGAATTCGGTGATACATGGATTCATCCTGCTGGTCGCGCCTCTTACTACCGTCCGTCTTTGCAAGGAGGTTCAGTCGTGAAGTTAATTGGAGAGAGGAAGGAGCTGTCATTCCAGTCAAAAATCAGGGACACATATATGGTATGATTCATTATTTCTTTGCACGATTGGATTTGTGCATCGCCATTGCGGTTGAGATTGCAGTTATTTTTGATAAAATAGGAAGTTGTTGGACGCTCTCGGTGGTTGGAGCGGTGAACGGTATAAACAAGATCAAGACCGGAGAATTGATATATTTGTGGGAACAAGAGTTCATAGACTACTACAAAGAGGACGGCAATGGTGGATGTGATGGAGGTACAGCAGCCAACACTTTCTAAGTTCATTTATCTCAAGTATCGTATTAATTGTTTGAGTTGTAGTATTGGGAAAAAGATTCGATATGCATCTCGCAGAGCGAGAGCTTACACGAGAAAAATAGTGAGAGGAAGATTCGTGAAAGCTGGTGACAATTATGACTATGACCCACTAACCATGAAATCAATGAGTTTTCTCTTCCCCTAAAACAATGTATGTCTTCTTCTCATGATGATGATATATGATTATTCTTATACGTGGTGAACCAGTTTCTTCTCAGAAAAGTAAGCCAAACTCTTTATCTTTTTGCCTACAGTTTTATTTTGAATCGAGGAAATCAACATGTTGAGGCATGGAAACGTTGGAGACCTGCACAAAGAATGCTTAGATGTAGTGAAAGTGACGAATTGGGTGGAAGGCCAAAATGGGTGAAAATATAGCAATTTTGCTTCTTTTTTTTAAAACAGAGCTCTTTCTTATGTTATTTACATTTTTAATATTTCTAATCATTATGTAATAGGGAAAATCCTAACTACTTTTATTTGTAAACTTAGAAAAGAATAACTCTAAAATAATTTATGTTATATACGTATATATATTTTTTTTACAAAACTCTAAAAACTCAGACTTGATTCTTCATATTTTATTAGTTAATTGTGTTACATATAATAGAAATATTTATTTCAAACTAAAAATATTAAAAAAATAAAATTTAAAAATTAGTTATGTATAATTTAATATACAAAATTCACATACAAATAAAAATGATAAATGTAACAATTTAAATAAAAAATATTATTTGTGAACTTAGAAAATAATATATCAAGAATATTCCTTTTTATGAAAGAAAATAGAAAAATACATCGGAGACAAATCCATTTCTATTATGAAATTCTTTTAGAGAAAAAAAATAGAGGAATACATTGGAAATGGTCTAAGACATAGCCGACGTAAATGATCGACGTTGAGATTTCAGCTTTTCTGATTTTTACTATTCTAATGTTTCAATATAATTTGAATATTTCCTTTATTTTATAATATAATGGTTTAAAAGTATTTTTTGTTTCACTATATAAATTATTTTTATATTTTAATGTAACTTTATATTTATTGGATATTGTGTGGCCAATTAAATTATTTAAATTACTGTGTAATTAGTTAAATTTATATATTAAATGACAGTTTTTTAAAGTAATAACTTTTAAATATTACAAATTTTAATTAAAACTAAATACATTTTGAAACAGATAGAGTAATCTATAAATTAACTCTATATAGATATGACGACAAAATTGTAAAGTGTTCTCACTTTGAATTTCTCTCATTTTGTGCATTCTTAATTGGAAGGAGATAATCAACATTTAATATTATGTTACTCTCAATATATTAGAAATGGTCGAACCGTAAACCAATTAAGGATGATGTAAGGAAGACATAAAGATGTATTTCCAGTTATCACAAATATATAATCAATTGACAATAACTTAATTATGTCCAGCGTAGGACAACAAAGAAGAGTTTTCATACCTTCTAATATTATAATATCTAACCATATTAGTGGCTAAATCAGTTTTCTCTAGCACAATTACTCACTCGATTCTTGGAGTTTAAGATTTTCTATCTGATGATATTAGTAGTTTGATCCCTAAAAAAACTGTCGAACTGCACATTGTAATTGGAGAAAGAAAACAAACAAAAATCAATCGGAGACTTTTAAGGTATATGAAACAAAAATTGGAAATAACAATTCTCTGCAATTAAAGAATAAAGCAATAAAATTGTAAAAATACAAAATAAAACAAAAATATATACACAGAAAGATTTAGTAAAATAAAATAATAATATAATTTCCATAATTAATAGTGCTCAGTTACACTAAAAAGTCTAAATTTACAACATACACAGTTTATTTACATCTTTAAACCTATTATCTAATTAAAATAATTCTAAAAAAAACTGCCACCATGAAGGGTTAGAAAATATACGATAAAATACAATACATAACATTAAAAATAAAAAATCATGTTAGTAGTAATAAAAATGAAATGACAACACATTTATTAAAACCATAGAACGGCACGCAACAAAGTGTTATTAAATATATAAACTACAAATTAAATATGCTCAACGTAAACATACATAAAAATGAGACATCATATCTAGATATATATAAATAAATAATTTTAAACATATTATATTCTTGATCATTTTTAAATTATTTAAAAATAAACTAAATTATTAAAAAAATTAATATACAAATAAAACTAAAGCTATATTTTGTAACGTCAAAAATAATAAATGAATAAAAAATATATTATGTTAATAAAATAGATTTTAGATTTTAAAGACTTCTAATTCATGTAATATTACAAAATTCAAAATTTGTTTATTACAATTAATATTTTACCATTGAATATATTAAAATAATATTTTAGATTGATATTCAATTGTCAGTTTTCAACTATTACACGTAAAAAAAAACACTATTAAGTACGTTTTTTTGAAAAGGGGGTTTTATATTTTAAGTAGGTTATTGGAGTACTTTTTCTTTTCGTGAATTTATTCGAGATGAGATTCCGATCTTTTAAACTAAGATAATTTATGTTCTATACATAATTATATTTTTTTTACATAATTCTAAAATCTCAGACTTGATTCTTCATATTTTATTAGTTAATTGTGTTACATATAATAGAAATACTTACTTCAAACTAAAAATTTTACAAGAAATCAAATTTAAAAATTATTTATATATAATTTAATATGCAAAAATTCCCATACAAATAAAAATGATAGATGTAACAAATTTAAATATATTATCCGCGCGTAGCGTGGAGAAAGGATCTAGTATATAGTAAAAGGTCACTGAAAAATCGAAATTTGACATATGGAAATACTTTTAAAATAAAAAAAGCCAATTGATTAAAAAAATCTTTTCTATCACTAATTTTAAGCAACTACATCCTAATTTTTCTCTCACTTAAATTTCGGGTTCAATTTTTGTTTTTACTTAGAAGTCTTTAGAGGCTTTAATTGGGCAATCACCATTTTCTAAACACGTTTTTATTTCTGGTAATTGCGATTTCGAAATTTATTAGGGAGGGGGATTAAAAAAGTTTGGGGGGGGGGGGGAGATATGAAGATAATTCATATTTTTGGGTTGATTGCTCAAAAGCTAAGAAGTTTAGAGAGGGAATAGATAGGGTGTGTGAGTCTATTAGGGAGTTTTTGGCAGCCAACCCCAAATCTTAACATATCTACTTTTTCTAAAGCCACAAATTCATACTTTTGTTTATTTCTAAAGCCATTTCAATTATCAAAAAATCAAAAGCTACCGTCTTATTAAAAATAAGGTCTTATTTTTATCTACTATTAACAGTAATTATTAAAATTTTGAACTCATTCCATAATCTGACACTAACAATTATTGTATACCACATGTCTAACTATATAAATATATAGAATATATATGAGTTTCTATGAGTGTTTAAAAAAATAGAGAAATTAGGCCATATATAAACAGAGAAAGACATATTTTAAATCCCAAACTACCTCTGTCCAAACAATCATCTTCTTTCTATCTCTTTCTGTTTTCCTCTTCTTCTCTCTCTGTCTCTCGTGTTTCTTCTTCCAAATTTCTTGCTCAAATAATAAATTTTCTTCCCTTTATTTCATTCTTGTGTTTCTTTAAAATTCCTAAACTGATTTTTCTTATTTTTGCAATGGATTCTTCACTCTTTTTTTCTTTCAATTTTCACTGATTTGAAAATTCATTAAGTATATTTCTTTCAACAGAGCATATGGATCCAACAAGCATTATTCTCTTGACGAGTTTGTCTACTATAGCTTCTCTGTTGTTTGCTCAATGTAGACCACGATATGAAAGAGAGATTTCACATGCTTGTAAAGATAGATGACTTTATGCATGGACCAGTATCATTAAGAAAGAGTGTGTTCTTCTCCAGATCGGTAACGACTACCTCAATCTCACCTTTTGATTGAAAATATTTGTAATCGCTATGTAACAACTAGTTTTTTGTTAACTGGTAAATGTTTGATTAGATGCTACATAATAAATCTTGTGAACAGATACATGTTTAGATACATGTTTTGTTAGATGTTAAAGCTTTACATTAAAATTTCTTTGTTGTAAATTAGTTGTGACTATGTGATACATGACTGTAAATTTCTATAGAATATGTTTATATTAGCTGATACATGTTTGGTCAGATGTTATCAAACATATTTTCGTTTTTAAAATAGTTGATAAGATGTTAAAAATAACCAATGATAGCTGCTACGTAGTTTGGTAGACGCTACCAAATATGTACATTGCTAACTTTATCATTATCTATTTAACTTCTATATGCTTAACGGTTAACAATTATTATATCAAATATAAACCAATTAATAAAGTACATCTAATTTTATGTTTTATATGGAAAATATAATAATAGAATGAAGTCATTTCTTTTGTACTTTATAAGTATATTTTTAATAGTTAATTTACCTACTAAAATTTCATATAACATTTACGTTAAAATTTAGAGTTAAGTCTCTTTTGCTTTAAATAGATATATTATGATACATGGTTTATAAATTTCTACAAAATATGTTCATTAGGTAATACATATTTGATTAACTGTTACAAGATATTGTATCACTTTTAAAATGGTTGGTAAGATGTTAAAAGTATCTATCGTTTGCTGACATATTGTTTGTTAAATGTTATAAATTAAGTTATCGGACTAATTACATTATTATCTGTTTAAATTATATATTATTTAAGGTTAACAATTATTGTATCTTATATAAACCTAAAAGTTACATCTAACATTATATTTTATATGATAAATAACATATAAAATTAAGTTCATTGTTTTTGTTATATGATAATAAATTTGATACTATTTTTTATTTTTTCACTGTAAATAAAAAGGAGATTAATAAAATATAATATTTTCCTTTTTAAAAAATCCTAACAAAAAGAAAATTTTGAAAACTAACAAGTTATTAATAATTTTAAAACAGAATTTGATGACAAGTATGATGCTAAAACTATTTCACTTACAAATATAAAAAACTAAGATGTTGTCATGATTGGTATTTATATGTGTTTGGTTATCCGAAAATCAAACACATGTTTGATATATATTTTCATGTTTGGTCATAAGTAGTAGATTATTATTATTGTCACTGTAAGTGACCTTTATATGTGTTTTGTTAAAATCTTATTACATTTTTTCGTTTATACCATGAAATATTTTTCCTACTTCATTTTTAATTAAGGTTTTATCATGGAAATGTATCATTAGGAAATAGGAAATTTTAAAAACTATGAAACATCAGATAAGTTTAATAAAACATTAAATTAGTACATAAAAGTGTATAATGCTGTCAGATAATTTTACAATTGTCTTCTGTTTCTAATTTTTGAAAAACTAAATTGCTAGAAAAAATAATTATTTATAGTTACTATTAAATAACTTTTAATAAAAAACTTTCATTCTATAAATACAAAATTTTTATACAATATTTTGTATATAATGATTTTAAGATAACATATTGGAGGCATTTTAAAAATAAATAAATAATAGATAGTTCTAAATATAAAAATTTAACATATGTTAACAATTTCTTTTTGTAAAAATTGTTACACAATTTACGAATTTTAATTCTTTTAGAAGGTGAATGATATTTTAATCACTTTAAACGGTGAATGGTATTTTATTTATTTATTTTAATAAAATTATTTTTCAAAATATATTAGTTTACCTATTTAAAATAATTTTATATGTAATTCATTCATTACTTTTTATATTTTAATATAATATATACTATACTTATAAAATTAGCATATAACTTTTTTTATAATAATTTCTTAATTAAATTAATTTATAAATAATATTATACTACTAATTACGAGATTAATCAGTGCATTAATTAAAATATATTTAATTTAAAAAAAATTGTTAGAATTTTTTCTCAACAGATTTTGTTATTACTAAAACTAGAATTTAAATTTACAGTTAAAAATGGTACTTCTCTTTTAATAAAGAAGATAAGCGTCACACAAAACATGCAAAAATAATCTTAAGACTATAAATATTACTTTTATGTTTTTTTTAAATTAAAATATAAAAAAAGTTGTTGCAATGTACAGACTCATATCTAGATAATAAAATATATATCATTATAGTAATTATATCAATATAAACAAATGAAAATATATATCATTATAATAATTATATTCAATTTAAACTTTTAGGTATAGTGTGATAGTGCTCAAATTACCCTAAGGAGTGACTTTACTCTCTTAAATAAGAGGTTCATTGTAGTACTTAGGGATCGAATCCATAAAGAACTAGGGAACCAATAAATCTAGTCAGGTTAATTAAGCTAGGTTGATTATGGTTTAAATGAAACTAACAATTGTGAGCAAGGTAGTTGCTAAAGTAATTTAGAATGGGTTTTAAACAGTAAGATGAAATAGCTAGAATTATGATTTTCATTCAGGTAATCAGGATTATAATCTTATAGATGCCTATCAGTTGCATGCGTGATACTAAGGGGATTCAAATCCGACCGACCACATGACTGCTTTCAACATCGCTATGGGTCGGAACCACTTTTCCGACAAAGAGAGGGACACGGGTCTCTGCCAACTCTTCGGTGAGAGTCTCTCCGGACCGGCCCTAGGTTGGTTGTCGAACTTAAAGGAAGGTTCGATTGACAGCTTCCATGACCTATCTGCGTCTTTCCTCAAAAACTACATCATATGGTCCCATCAAGGAGCATCCATGGCCGACCTATGGAAGTTATCTGAGTCATCAATCGAAAGCCTCAAGGACTTCATGGAGAAGTTCAAAGGAGTACTATCCAAAGTCCATGTTCCTGATCACACCACCGTTGAAGCCTTGACCAACGCTCTCTGGATACTCCAAGTTTCGCGACTCCCCTCAAGCAGATGATGGCGACCGATCGAACACGACGAGGATTCGACCTCCGACGAGGATAAGCCGAAGTCTCGGCGTAGGATTTTCACAATCCGAACCGCACCATCTCCCACCCCGTCCACAATGGAAAACCCGAAGGACGACCTACGACAATCGCTCAACCAAAAATCAGAAGGAACAGACCGACCGATCTAAGGCGGAGCCAGAGCCAATTGTCCCGTATCAACGCAAGCCTCAAGATCTGCGTACGCGTCTTGACTCTCTCAGAGCCGAGCAAACGGCACGACTGGGGAAGGTACATCAAGAGCAACCACAACGTTTGATCGTGATCATGGGAGGCTTCCCTCCTTGCAATGATTCCGTCAGGTCTGTGAAAGAATTCAGTCGGAAGGCAAGCTGCAATCACAGCTAAACGCTGGTCTACCACCCCCGATACTCTGCCCCAAATCACCTTCTACGCCGAAGACGCCGTAGGCGTCCATATGCCGCACAACGATTTGCTCCTCCTCAACATCAGCATTAGCGACTGCACGGTGACCAAAGTTCTGGTGGATACATGCAGTTCGGTCGACCTCATCTTTAAAGATACACTTGTCAAGATGGGAGTCAGCCTCGATAAAATGAAACCCTCCAGACGATCGTTTTTTGGCTTTAACTGATCATCTGAGACCGTTACTGGGATGATCCGTTTGCGTGTCTACGTCTAAGACGTTACAAAAACCGTCAAATTCTCTGTTATCGACGTATGAGCTCCTTACAATGCAATCTTGGGCACACCTTGGATCCACGCTATGAAGGTTATTCCTTCTACCTATCACCAGTGCATCAAATTCCCCGGAAACAACGAACGGATCATCACTCTTCATGGCGACCAGGCCGCCGCCCGTGATCTCCTCGTCGCTGAGGTGGAAACCAAAGAGCATCTTGCCATGTCAATACGGTCGCCACACCGGACGAAATGAAAGATGAGATTGTTTCTTTCCTTAAGGACAACGCTTCAACGTTTGCTTGGTAACCTGCTGATATGAAGGGCATCGACCCCAACATCACAACTCACAAGCTTAACGTCGACCCCACTTTCAAACTTGTTCGTCAAAAGCGACGAAAGCTCGGACCTGAACGATCGAAGGTCGTCAATGATGAGGTCGAGCGATTGCTTGGCGCATGATCAATCACCAAAGTGAAGAATCCCGAATGGTTGGCAAACCCGGCCATAGTCAAGAAAAAGAATGGCAAATGGAGGTCTGCGTCGACTTTACCGATCTCAACAAAGCATGCCCAAAAAACAGCTTTCCTCTCCCTCATATCGATCGACTGGTCGAATCAACGTCCGGAAAAAAGCTGTTAACGTTTATGGAAGCTTTCTCAGGCTACAACCAGATACTGATGCACCCAGACGATCACGAAAAATGGCGTTCATCACTGACCGTGGGACGTATTGCTACAAAGTAATGCCGTTCGGTCTCAAGAACGCAGGCGCGACTTATCAACGCCTTGTCAACAAAATGTTCGCTGAGCGATTGGGAGTAACAATGGAAGTATACATCCATGATATGTTGGTCAAATCCAAAATGGCAGCCGACCATATCGACCATCTTAAAGACTGTTTCCTCGTCTTGAACAAATACGACATGAAACTCAACCCCACGAAGTGCACTTTTGGCGTTACGCCAGGCGAATTCCTTGGTTATACAGTCACGCAACGAGGGATCAAAGCAAACCCAAAGCAGATATCCACTATCCTGGACCTCCCTAGTCCTCGCGAGGTGCAATGGTTGACCGGACGCATAGACGCTCTCAACTGGTTTATCTCGCGATCAACGATAAGTGCCTCCCTTTCAACGACCTGTTGCTGGGCAATAAGAAATTTATTTGGGACGAGCGTTGTGAAGAAGCATTCGAACAGCTCAAACACTACCTTACTACGCCACTCGTTTTGGCAAAACCTGAGAAAGGTGACACTTTGTACCTTTACATTGCGGTATCTGATGCGGTCGTGAGTAACGTGCTCGACAAAGAAGAACGAGGAGAGCAACGCCCGATATTCTACACCAGCCAGAGCATGACCGACGCGGAAACACGGTACTCGACGCTCAAAAAAATGGCGCTCGCCGTTATGACTTCGGCGAGAAAGCTCCGACCGTACTTCCAGTCTCATTCGATCGTTGTCCTGACCAATCTACCACTGCGAACCATCATGCAAAACGCCAAATCATTCGGGCAGACTCTCAAAATGGGCAATCGAACATGATCTCAGAAAGTACGATGTTACATTTCAAAGCAGGCCATCCACAAAGTCGCAAGTACTGGCTGACTTCCTCATCGAGCTAACGCCCGAACTCGAACATGATCTACAGCTGCCGAATGGTATCTGGATTTTGCATGTCGACGGATCATCGTCTAGTAGAGGCTCCGAGATTGGCTTCCATCTCCAATCTCCAACCGGTGAACTGCTCCAACAGTCCTTTCGGTTGGGTTTCAAAGCATCCAACAATGAAGCTGACTACGAATCACTCATCGCTGGGCTACATCTAGCACAAGCGGTTCAAGCAAAATGTATTCAAGCATACTGTGACTGTCAATTGGTATCCAACCAGTTCAGGGGCGACTATGATGCGAAGAACGAACAAATGGATGCTTACCTCAAAGTCGCGCAAGATCTCGCCAACGAGTCTGAGTCTTTCCAACTTACAAGGATCCCTCGCGGTGAAAACGTCTGTGCAGATGCTCTAGCAGTGCTCGGGAGCAATCCAAGAGATCAGGTCAAACGGACCATCCCGATTCAACACATCGACAAACCTAGCATCACCCTTTCGCATGACGAATGCGATGGATATAAGTGGCTCGACCGATCGACCTGACGATACGCCTACTGAATGGCGAACTCCATTCCTCCAGTACCTATCCAACGGTTAACTTCCAAGAAACAAGTTGGAAGCACTTCGGTTGAAGGCCAAGTGTGCAAACTACGTCGCCATCGAGGGAAGGTTGCACCTCTGGACTTCTGCTAAGGTCCTCTTGACGTGCCTCAGCACAAAGGAAGCAGCATTGGACATGGCCGAAACTCACGAAGGAGCAGCCGTAAACCACTCAGGCGGTCGAGCATTATCCCTCAAAGTAAAAAGCATGGGTTTTACTGGCCAACCATGGTCGCTGATTGCGAAGCGTATACCCGAAAGTGCGACAAGTGCCAGCGACACGCCCCAGCGACACGCCCCTTACATATACTGTCCGACCGAACTCTTACAATCTTCAACGGCACCATATCCATTCATGCGTTGGGCGATCGACATTGTTGGACCCATGACGAGTTCGAGACAGAGAAAGTACATCCTGATCATGACAGACTACTTCACCAAGTGGGTGGAGGCTAAAGCATTTGTCCAAGTGACCGACAACGAGGTACAAAATTTCATCTGGAAAAACATCATCTGCCGGCATGGTGTCCCGTACGAAATTGTCACCGACAATGGTTCTCAGTTCATTTCGAACAACTTCTGCGGTTTCTACGAACGATGGGCAATCCGCCTCAACCGCTTCGCCCTGATACCCGCAATGCAACGGTCAAGCTGAAGCCACCAATAAGACAATCCTCGACGGAATCAAGAAACGCCTCAATCTCAAGAAGGGACACTGGGCCGATGAATTGGTCACATTGAACAACTCCACGAAGCGCGACGGGCAAAACGCCATTCTCTCTCGCTTACGGGGTCGAAGCAATGGCTCCGGCAGAAGTTAAAGTCACAAGTTTGCGTGTTTGAGGATGCCACAAAACGCGAAACTCAACAGAGCGATACTACTCGATGCCCTTGATACAATCGAAGAACGAAGAGACCAAGCGCTCCTCCAAATCCAGAACTACCAACACCTCACCGAGTCCACTGTGGGAACCGAAATTCGCACTGTCGATTTCCGTTTAAATAAGGAAACTAGGAAAACCCTAATTTCCCAGAGGACCCGGATATCTGCTAATTACCACACGTCAAGCAATCAGAACACGAGAATAACAACGATAAAAATAAGAAATCGAAAAAGAGAACAAGGTATAAGCCTGGGCTCGAGAGCTGTCGGCGAGATTCCTAGTTCTAGCAACCCTAAGACGGCTAAACCTAATTGAGTCGCAGCTCGAAATAACAAAAACGGATTATTGCCTAAATTGCTCTAAGTACTAAGTTTGCTCTGAAAAAGTTCTCCCCTTTATGCTCCTCGCCTAGGACTTCTTATATACTAGCTCCAAGGTCGGTTTACGCTTTTACTCTTCTGCCCTTAAGCCGTCATAGCATAAAATGGAGATATTCCATTTTCCCGATCTTCACAATTATCTTCAAAAATTCCATATTTATTCGCGGAAACTTGGCATTTATCCTTCCTTGTGGACCAAGCGTAAACCGTGCTGTGGTTTACGGGCTTTTGGTTAAGAAATCGTAGGATGGGCCTCGAGTCGTGTTTTAGGTCCCTTTGGGCCGTCTTCCGACTCGACACGTTTACTACGATTTCTTCTGACAATGAACGAATTTTCCGCAGTTTCTAATCCGCAAAGTTTGATCGATGAGTTAGAATAGTGGAAAACATGGACTGAGCCTGCTACGATCTTCGGGAGATAGCATTTGAAGGTTTGGCGAGAATGCATGGACTGGTGTCGTATCGATGTTCGGAAGAGCTCGATCGCTGCGTAACGACCGAACTTTGGCTCGAGCCCGGTCGCTACGTAGCGACCAAGATTCGGCTCGAGCTCGAGCTCGGTCGCTACGTAGCGACCGAGCTTCGGCTCGAGTGTGGTCGCTATGCAGCGACCGAGCGGGACGAGCGCTCGGTCGCTACGTAGCGACCGAGCGCTTGCCCCGCTCGGTCGCTGCGTAGCATTTGAAGGTTTGGCGAGAATGCATGGACTGGTGTCGTATCGATGTTCGGAAGAGCTCGATCGCTACGTAGCGACCGAGCTTCGGGTCGAGCTCTGTTGCTACGTAGCGACCGAGCGGGACGAGCGCTCGGTCGCTACGTAGCGACCGAGCGGGACAATTGCTCGGTCGCTACGTAGCGACCGAGCGGGACGATCGCTAGGTCGCTACGTAGCGACCGAGCTTCGGCTCGAACTCGGTCGCTACGTAGCGACCGAGCTTCGGCTCGAGCTCGGTCGCTACGTAGCGACCGAGCGGGATGAGCGCTCGGTCGCTACGTAGAGACCGAGCTTCGGCTCGAGCTCGGTCGCTAGGTAGCAACCGAGCGGGACGAGCGCTCGGTCGCTACGTAGCGACCGAGCGAGACGGATACACGGTCGCTACGTAGCGACCGAGAGGGACGGACGTTTGGTCGCTGTGTAACGACCTATTTTAAGCTTTCGTCGGACGTCTCGATTCTTTCTTCCGTAAAGCTTTTTCGTAAAAAAAGAATCTATTTCGGAAAGTATTCATCGGAGAAATTCTAATTTTCTTCCTCGGACGTTTTGAATGTTAAATTTGTCGCAACCGTTTTTGACCCCAACATCCTACTACAACAAGAAAGTTCGAGCCCGACCGTTGGAACTGAACGATTTGGTGCTGCGCAAAGTGTTTGAGAACACAAAGGAGTGGAGAGCAGGAAAACTTGGAACCAACTAGAAAGGTTCTTACAAGATAGTCAAGGTCGTAATTGGTCGGTGTCTATCGATTGGAAACCTCGACTGGTAAACCAGTACCGAGAGCCTGGAACGCCGCCAACCTCCTGAAGTATTATACTCAGCCGTCTGCCGCTAAAAAATAAAAAATAAAAAAGAAAAACACCGAATGAATGATTCTATCATCACTTTCGTTCGGCCACTAAACTTTCATTCGGTCAAATCAAACTACGAATGGCTTGATCCCCTTTCCGGGGTACGTAGGCAGCATGTCTTCAGGTCCAGCTATAACCTAAAACCAAAACATACGCCATCGACATGGAACATATGTTTCCAGAGACGCCAAGTGAACGCTTGTACGTTACTTTCGGTCAGCCCGAATGACTGCACATCACAACGCCATTAACTTGGTCACAGAGGCATAATGTGAGCGCTTGTGCGTCACTTTCGGTCAGCCCGAATGACTGCACATCACAACACCATTAACTTGGTCACAAAAGGCATCATGTGAACGCTTGTACATCACTTTCGAACAGACCGAATGATTGCACATCACACAGCCCACGAACACCCTCTACGAGTGGAGAACCGACCAAATAGGTGACCGATCGATCGGCATTATCTCTCCTCAACATTTGGTCGGATATACCATTTGCAATTTACATGGAACAAGGTGTAAACATAAAACATCTGATAAAACGTGTCGAAGTTCAAGCATAATCAACATCCAAAAGAGCAAAAAGCTAAGAATACAACAACCGTTCGAAAGCATGGTATCAAAGCAATCAAAAGACGCAACTTGGAGGCCACAACAAAAAGATAAAATATAAGTAATAAAACAGCAACAGACGGTTCAGTCAACTCAAGGAGACTGATCCTCGGCAACCAAATCCGAAACGGCAGCACCCGTCGCCCCCGCGGATTCCGTTCCCTCCGACAGCTTAGCTGCCCGACCTTCGGACACAGTAGTTTTCGCTCGATCGAAACTGTTCCGACCCAACGAAGCCGCAAGATGCTCAACTTCGAGAGCGGGATACCGAAGAGAAGCTACAGCCTCTGAATCAACAATCTCTAAGTTTGAACCAAACTGGTTCAAACCTTGGAGCGGCTCAAGACGGGGGAGAGAGGAGACAATAAGACCCTGCTCCGCATCCCCCAATCTTCCAACATGTCCATCGCTTCTAAGGTCCCGAAATCCTGGCTGTGAAGAAGGAGTTTCTCCTCGTGCCTATCTCGGTCAGCCATGTATCTCCTAAATTTATCAAAGTGATCCATCGCTGTGGCCCTAATGCAACTCTTCTCACGCGATCCAGCATCTTCTTCACTTTCTCAGCCTCACGCGATCCAGCGTCTTCTTCGCTTTCTCAGCCTCTTCGACCCTCCCCGTCTCCAATCGAGCAATCTCGCCCCGAGCAATCCGTTACTCTTTCTCAAGACGTTCGCCCTTCTCGGCAGATTACTTATGCTCGCAATAATATCGAGTCCGCTCGGCGATCATCTCTTTGGACTTGCTCAGCGCATCCCTTTTAGACTTCTCAATCTCCGCATCCTTGGTTTCAATCGCCGCTTCAGCCTTAGAGAGATCTGAAGACATTCTCCACAGCACCTGCTCATAGTCCAATATGAGCTGGTTTTGACGAACGATGGCCTGCAAAATAGACAAAAAGACAATGGTCAGTCACCCATGTAACGATCGACTCATATGCACATTGGAAGAGACCGAAAGACACTTATTAAATTGGGGACTTACTTCCATATCAGCTTGAGCTGACTTGATAAATCCATTTGAAAATGCAAGCTCGGGGACCACCGGCATCAGATGCGTACCACCTTGGGTCCGACGTACTAATTCAGAGCATGCATCGGGGTTGTTAACAACTGACGCATCCTTATCATGACAAAAGGTCCAACGCTCGGATGAAACTAACACAAACCTGTCATATGGAGGGCTTGACCCTCCCCAAGGCAGCAAGCGAGAAGCCGGCAGAGCTATCTCCTTAAGAAAAGGATGAGAACGATCGCAAGACATCTTGCGTTTTCCTTCGCCAGGACCGGGAAAACTTCCACCGGTCGGCTCTTTCCTCTTCACACCAAACGATCCAGCAGGATCCCTCTCGGTCAGGTCGTCAGAACCATCCGCTTCGTTAGTCGAGCGATCTCCTCTCACCTGATCTGATTCAGCTAGATTCTTCCCACCTTCGAAGTCGTCCACAGCCTTTCTAGAATACTTGTTCTTCTTTTTCTTCTTCGACGGAATGACGCCGGGAGCTGATTCAGTCACCCTTCCGTCGAGGCATCGGCCGTAGGAACGTCTGTCTTTTCAACCATCAGATTCGTAACCTCAATGTCTTCCCCGTCAGCCGCCACTTCCACGGCAGGTTCGGCGTCTTCTCCCTCGGACGCAAACATGGAACTGAAGCTCTCGGCTCCAAGTTGGGCAAGCAGAATCTCGTTATAACTCGGATATACCTTTGGAATGTTCCCCATGAGTGGAAGTTTTATCCTTTTCCTGGTCGTTGTCACACACGGGACGTCCTGCGCCCAATCAACTATATCAAAAGAAAGAGTAGCCGACGTGAGAGGAAAATGATGGCTGTCAATCGATTGAACAAAGCGGCGAGAAAGTACCTTTCGCGATGTGTTTCTACTGACGACTGATCCTCTGACGGTCGAAGCTTCCCCACGTCTGTTGACTAAGTACTACAACCTTCGGGAGATCTTTCCAGATGACCGATAGTATCCAGAGGACCGATAGTATTCGGATGAGGAACTGCAAAGCCATAAAGAAAAGAAACCAAGTTAAAATCAGAATTGAGAAATCGATCGATTCGACTTTAGCAAACTACCAATATCAGAGTTCCATACAACACGTAAGCTTTCATCTGGCGGATCCTCGAAAGAAGTTTTATCGGCCCTAACATAAGAGTAGGAGCACTGCCAAAGCTTCGTCCCCGAAGGATGACTAGTCAAAATATGGAGTCCCTAACGCATCTGCACCGCAACCAAACGGTCGATAAAGGCTATGTACGTGCGCCTTTGCAATGGTCGATCGATCGGACAACGCGTAACCCGACTGATCGAACGGACGAAAGGTGATTGTAGCACAATGACGTCTGAGCGATCGACCGCACAACAAGATTCAGAAACCCTAAGATTTTACACCTCCGCCAGTAACTCCATCGATCGCCTCGTTCCCTGCGCCGCTCAAGGTGTCACTACAAATTCCCACGTCTAGATCAGACCGATCGATTGACAGGCTCCTACGCTGTGAATCGAGCACGGAGCATTCGATAAGTATCGACCGATCGATGGTCGAATATTCACAGAGAATAACAAGAGACATGAAAACAGTACGGCGGTCAATCGATCGATCGACCAGCGAAAAGCACTCGATCGACAATAATGACTTGGTTGAAAATATTTTTGTGGACGTTAGCTATCGAGCATGGAATGCCCGCACAAACATCCAGCATCGATCGATCGAGATTTAAGAATCTAGGCGTATTGACCGATCGATCTATCGCATAAACGGAGCCAGGACATCCTTCTGATAAGCAACTGTGCACCGGACAATGCCCTTCCAAACTTCATAGCGTATTGATCCATCGCCCTCCAAGAGACGTATGAAGACACATCGGGCCATCGGTCGGAGCAGAACCGAACCCGTCATTCTCAGAACCAATTCTTGCCACCCCATTACGACGAACCATGATCCATCGCAAGTGGACTATGGGGGGCCTTACTGTTGGAGTGGAATTTAGCATTCCCCACAAGGCCCATCGAACAACAGGATTCGGCCCATTAGCATCAGCAACCAAGTTGAGCGGCAAGCGCAACTGACAGTCGATCGGCTTGGAGACACATTCGATCAGCTTAAATTAACAACAGGAACCCAGGCAAGACCAGCTTGGCTAACGGATTGACCGGCTAAATGACCGATCGATCAGCTTGGTCTCGCGACCGATCAATCAGCTTGGTCTCGCGACCGATCGACTGACTGGGTCGACTTCGGCTCGACGAACTCTCGTTCGGCTCAAAATCCCATTTCAACATGAAATTGGGCCAGGCTTTTAGGGAGAACTAGCTTTAGGGCAAACGAAAGGAAGACGGACCGAGGCTATAAAAGGAGGACATAAGGGAAAGAAAAAGGGATCCGTAAACAGATACTAAGACACCGACGGCAAGATCTAGGGTTTACGACCGATCGCTCTGCTTAGTGTTTCCGTCGGAGTCTTTCAACAAAGCTCCGACCTTTTCCTTCTTTCCTTAATATCTTTGTAATCTCGTTCGTTTATCTCATATTGTGAATAAAACGTCTTTGTAACACCCACAAAACCGAGTCCATTTCATTATCATTCGATCAACCAAACTCGTATTCAACATAGGTTATCTATCTGCATGAGCTCATTCCACGACGACGACAATGAAGATAACTTCACAAGTCAACCTTCGGAACTGGGTAACTTCATGTCTGAGATGTCTCTTGAGAGCTTCAACGACATCAGAGCCGAGGCTGATGGAGAGATCTCTGACGGTGAAGATTCAGATTCCGACAAGGAATCTGCAGGGTTTTACACTCTCCCAACGATCATGTCTCGCGGGAGAAGAAAAGTCAACGTATCCACCCGTTTAGAGAAAGATAACGAGGTGATGAACGTCGATACGTTAGTTAACCAAAAAAGGTACGGTCACGGTTTTAATTTTAACGGTGACGAGAGAGACAGTGACAGAGACGGAAACTGTTATGTAAGAGGAGGGGAAGGAGAGTTGACGGTTTTTTCAAAGGTGAAAGGAGGAAAGAAGTCAATGAAGATGGGTTTTGAGGAAGTGAAGGCTTGTAGAGATCTCGGGTTCGATCTTGAAGTTTCGGGTCGGGTTTCAGTATCCAACGGGTCGAACCGGGAGACTCAGACTAGTAGTAGTGGCAGCAACTCTCCGATTGCCAACTGTTGTATGTATCTCAAGCCCTGGAGATGATCCGAAGGAGGTTAAGGCGAGACTAAAGATGTGGGCACAAGCGGTTGCTCTAGCTTCTACGTCACGTTAGCTTCTTATGTAAATTATTATTTTTTTCTTGAAATCTGTAACTCGGGTTTGTAAATATGAAAAGTATTACTATACGTTGTTTTGTTCAATGTTTAAAAAATACTATACACAATTTACTTGTAAACCCTTCACATGGATTATGTGTTACTCTGTTTTTTGGTCTGTGAAGGGTTTACAAATTACAAGTATCACATACGACCATCCATGCCGGCTAAAACTCTCTACAAAATTAGTTGTGTACTTAATTATGAAAAATGATAGCTATTATTTGTTCACACCACAACTTTATTTGATGCAAAATTTTCCCCCAAAAAAAGAAACACATGCTTAAAGGTTTAAACATTACTTATTGGCTGAGAAGAGTGACAGTATTCGATTAATTGGCATTAATAGAATGACAAAACTCAGAGATGCTTCATCTCATGCAGTTAGTTGTTATCACAAGATTAGTATAAGATCAAAATAATTTCAAAGGAGCAGATAACAATAATTTGGATATAGCAGTTCAAAAGTAATATTGCCCCTGAGAGTAGTAAAGCAGAAATTTCTCCAAAGAGAAGGCATATAACAAAAGACAACATTACAAAACTAGTTTTCGATGATATCTTGAGGTGGAATCTGATAAGGGACAAGATGTGGACCACTTACTCTATAGATGTGGAAGGGGAAGTCATCCATATACACATATCCCATATCATCATAATCATAGATGTGAACGGTGCTAGAGAGCATGCCAGGAAAGGAAGAAGCAAGGACACAGAAAGGTTCAGACATTGAGAGGAACATGTTGAGATCTCCCATGCGTTGAATGCAGACAGCGTTTCCTTCATCGTCTAGCTTGAACACCATTAAAAATTCTGTTTTCATTATGTCAACACCTTCCTTGTTCTTGGCTGTCTTCTTGTACTGCTTAACCAAAAAAGTCTCACCGGTGGGTCTTGACTCAACCAAGTGCTCGCTCGTGAAGCACGAATCCATAAGCTCACGTGTGGCCATGGGAAGCTTAGGAAGGTTTTGGAACTCTACTTTGTGCAGCTTGGGGTCATCGCTGGGATTGCAAGGGTCCCATGACCCGATGAGGTGTCCTCCAGATCCGGGAATGCGAAACATGTTGTCTTTCTCGGAATACATGACACGGGAGGAGAAGAAGCAAGGGTTTTCGATCTTAATGTTTGTCCACTCCGGTCTACTCTGACCAGCTGCTGGTTTGCAAAAGCTGAGCTGAGGTCCTAAGAACTTGACAGCCACGACACAGTCCTCATCATCCTCTGGAGAAGATGATGACATTGACACGTTGGTGATGATATTGGTTTGGCAATGAGGAAGAGTCACAAGAGGAGGCAGAGGGATACGTTTCGGATTTGCATCCGATGCCACAGGGTTAAAATCGTCTTGTAGACGCAGGATTCCATCTTTCTTCAGAGTAGCTACCCACCCATGAGATGCCCCTATCGTTAGGGTTTTTTCATCATCCAAGTCGTCATCATCATAACAGTTAAACACCAACCCCAACCCCAAAGGTATCACCTTGTCCAGTTGAGTCACGGAAGGTTTATGAGCATAGGCAACTGCGAGTCTTCTTAGACCGCCGTCTTCACGAGGAAAAGCGCCCATGATGGAACAAGGAGGGGTTTGCCGCAAGGAAGTTGAGAAGCCCTTAGAGAGAAGAAGGGAAACAGAGGAGGATCTTCTCACCTCAAGGCGGAGACGGCTGAGAAACAAAGACATGATCAGTGCTGTTAAACAAAAAGCCAAGAGAGATCTAATGATCTTCCATCTTCTCCACCTAAAACATCTCCATTAATACAGAGAAATAGCCTTGCCCACCAAGGTTAGGTTCTTTACTCTCATATTCACTATCCTTATTTTTTATTGATACAGCCTTGCGCACCAAGTTTTTGGTCGGATATTCACTTTATTTTTTATTAATACAGTCCTGATATCAAAAATACCCTAATCAATATGTTTTACAGTTTCAAATTATATTATAAATTTATTTGGTTCGTTATGAAAACATGTGTATTTTAATATTTTACTCGATTATTTTTGATTGACAAATTTATTTTTAATAGAAATTATAATTCCATTTTTATCTATATTTTGAAGTTCAAATTTATTTTATTTGTTTTTATGGTGTACTAAATTTCTGGGAGTGGAAAGAATTATGACCCACCTTTATACTATGTTAATTAAATAATTGAAATTAATATGAGAAATATTTTATTAAAATTGTTATAACTGCATAGTTTATTCCTCTATCTTAAATTTGTGAATAGAAGATGCAACTTATTTTGTCATATTGGTTTGTGTTTGTGAAAATAATTTGAAATATATATTACGAAGCTCTATTTGTATTTTTGTTAGGTTCCAACTTATTTTTTGACTTGAGATTAGATCAAAATTATAATATAATTTTTGATCCTTTGCACTGTTTATGTTTTTTAAATAATTTTATAAAAACTGATTTAATTTTTTTGTTCAACATATTGTAATTTATTAAATATTTTACATATTTAATAGAATAAAATTTGAGATTGTAAAAACATCAACATATTGTAATTTATTAAATATTTTACATATTTAATAGAATAAAATTTGAGATTGTAAAAACATCAACCACAACTTGATTCATTGAATTATATAACAATTTTAGAGAACACCCATTCTTAAACTCATTGATTAAAAAAAATACTTTTCAATACACAGAATAAAAAAATCGTCAAAGATATCCACTATTAATTAGGAATGATTTCTTCAATTCTTTAATTGCAATATCTCATATACAATTGACACATCGATTACATACATATATATATATATATATGTAATTGGTTAGTTTTTTAGTGTATTTGGCTTGGAATAAACTTAAAAATGGAAGTATATTAAATATTGCGGTAAGGTTATTGTTTTATATTAAAGATGAATTTCGATTAATTATATATAAAGCCAGCGTTTTTTAAAGAAAGAAAACAAAAGAAAAAGGTAATGGCATTCCTACGTAAATAACTTGAAAAACCAAGGGCATAATCCTAGTGGTATATACTAGATTTTAACTCGCGTTTTAAAATTTATTTATTTAAAAAATATATATTTATTTGTTAATTTTAAAGTCATGTGTTTAATATTTGATAACTAATATTTTTTAATTGTGTATTTGTTGGACAAATTTCATAGATGTGGAGGAATGATTTTAAAATTTGTATATTTAAGGTCATACAAAACAATTTTGAAGAGTTGTTTTTCAAATTAATTTTCAATGTATTAATAATTTTAATTTATTGTGGCTATTACATTTATTAATATTATACCAAATATATTCCTCATATGAGATGATAATGATGAACAGCACTCGAGCTTGCGTTAACCCAACTTGCGTTAGAACAGCTCTCATCTTTGGATGCTCGAGAACAGATAGACAAACTGAGCCGCAAGATTTGAAGATACAATCGGAGAGAGAATGGTTGTCTAAGCATATATGATGATGATTCACAGTGATGGAGTTTCCACCGGAGGAACTGCGTTTAGTCGCGCGGAGGAGGAATGATTGTGGTGATGCTCGAAGGCGATGTGTGATGGGTTAGAGGCGGAGAACCCGACATTGTATTTGTTAGTTAATTGGGTTTTGTTTTGGTTTAGTTGGTTTAGAATAAACCAATTAAAACCATTGTATATGGATAATTAAGTTTCGAACTATTGTTTCAGGGATAAATAGATTTGAAACTTTTAATTCATGGAGATTTAGCACGAAGTCATAGTTTGGTGGGAATCTGATGCTATATGATAGTTCTCGTGGGGAAAATAGATCGTTAACCCAAAGAAATACAAAGAAAGTTCTCTATCAAATATTTATGTTAGTGTTTTTTAAAATAGGCTTTATAATATTTAGTCTACAAAGATAAATATTTCAATTGACTTCAATTTGAACAACTTTTTGGATTTTAAAAATTTGTTAAACCCGAAAAATGTACAGTGAAACCTCTATATATTAATAATGTTGAGACTACACCAAAGCTATATTTTTTATTAATTTATAGTGATTATTAATTTATCGATATACTAATTGAACCAAAAACTCAATTTAGGATTATAAAATTATATTATTTTATAGAAATTTTTAGTGTATATTAATTTAAAGAGTATTAATTTAAAGAGGTTATACTGTAATTGGTTAGTTTGACAAAAAAAAGAGAAATGTAATTGGTTAGTTTTTCTAGTGTATTTTGATTGGAATAAACTTAAAAACAGAAGTATATTAAATATTGCGGTAAGGTTATTGGTTTATATTAAAGATGAATTTGGATTAATTATATATAATGCTAGCGTTTTTTAAAGATAGAAAACAAAAGAAAAAAGGTAACAGCATTCCTCCGTAAATAACTTGAAAAACCAAGTGCAGAATCATAGTAGTATATATTAGATTTTAACTCGCGTTTCAAAATTTATTTATTTTAAAAAATATATATTTTTTTTTAATTTTAAAGTCATGTGTTTAATATTTGATAGCTAATATTTTGTAATTGTGTATTTATGTTGGACAAATTTCATAGATGTGGAGACATGATTTTAAAATTTGTATATTTAAGGTCATACAAAATAATTTTGAAGAGTTGTTTTTCAAATAAATTTTCAATGTATTAATAATATTAATTTATTGTAACTATTACATTTATTAATATTATACCAAATATATTCCTCATATGAGATTTTAATATTTGATGAAAGGAAAAATGATTGCTGGCTACATGAAGTATTGACCATCACATGGCTAGCCATGCAAACTAAATTAATGTATACCAGACTACACGAAGTATATGTTATGCATGACAACATCCCTCAACTTAATGATGTTATGTAGTTAACATCACGACTTTAATTTCATTAATCCAAAAAGTGATATGGATGTCAAAGAACGTTTAAGTCTCCCATTTTCTCAATTAAAATATGGCGTACCTGACGGTAATTAAACAAAAAATAGATTTTGATCTGCTTTTTAAAAGAATGAGAATATTTTTAACAAAATATAATTTATTAATCAATATGTTTTATAAAATTTTGATAAGCAGTGGTTTGAAATTTTTATTTTAGTGTATTTGAAAACTATATAATTGTATTAGTTTAAAATTTCTTAACACATTCTACATTTGTATTAATGTATATTAAACTCTCTTTCATGGTACTTGGGCATCGTTTTAACTTTTTGTCAATTAATTTAGTAAAACTTCGCAATACTCTCTAAATTGGTGGACTAACCACTATAAAATCGCTATTTTCTAGAAAAAACATAGACAACAAAGGTTCCAAACCTCTTTGACTTCCATCATATGTTGTGAAGGATTCAACTATGCATTAAAACAATATTTTCATATTTTTGAATTTTTCTCAGAATCTATGTGTACCCCTACGAAAATATTGGGTTTTCGGTAAATATTCTATATACTGAAACCTATGATCTTTTGTGTTGTTTTAAAATTTCTAAACACATTCTACATTTGTATTAGTGTATAATAAACTCTCTTTCATGGTACATGGGCATCGTTTAATTTTTTTTGTTTATTAATTTAGTAAAACTTCACAATACTCCTTAAATTGGTGAACTAATAACTATAAAATCGATATTTTCTAGAGAAACGGAGAAAAGAAAAGTTTCAAACCTCTTTGACCTTCATCATATGTTAGTGAAGAATGCAACTATGCATTAAAACAATATTTTCATATTTTTAAAAAATTTCAAAATCTATGTGTTAACCCCTATGAAGATTTTGAGTTTTTCGGTAAATGTTTTATATACTGAAGCCTATGATCTTTTGTGTTGTTTAAAAATTTTTAAACACATTATACATTTTCATTAATGTATAATAAACTCTCTTTCATGGTACATAGGCATCGTTTTAATTTTTTGTCAATTAATTTAGTAAAACTTCATAACACTCCCTAAATTGGTGGACTAACCACTATAAAATCACTATTTTCTAGAGAAACGGAGACAACAAAAGTTACAAACCTCTTTGAACTTCATCGTATGTTAGTTAATAATGCAACTGTTCATTAAAACAGTATTTTTCATATTTTTAAATTTGTTCCAAAATCTATGTGTTAACCCCCTACAAAAATATTGAGTTTTTCAGAAAATGTTGTATATACTGAAGCCTATGATCTTTAGGTTTTTTTTTAACTTTCTAAACACATTATAAATTTGTATTAATGTATATTAAACTCTCTTTCATGATACATGGATATCAGTTAAACATTTTCTCAATTAATATAGTAAAACTACATAATACTCCCTAAATTGGTGGACTAACCACAATAAAATCACTATTTTCTTGAAAAACAGAGACAATAAAGGTTCCAAACCTCTTTGATCTTCATCATATGTTAGTGAAGGATGCAACTATGCATTAAAACAGTATTTTTATATTTTTGAAATTTTCTCAAAATCTATGTGTTAACAACCCCTACGAAAATATTAAGTTTTTCGGTAAATGTTCTATATACTGAAGCCTATGATCTTTTGTGTTATTTTAAAATTTCTAAACACATTCTACATTTGTATTAATGTATATTAAACTCTCTTTGATAGTACATGGGCATCATTTTAACTTTTTGTCAATTAATTGAGTTAAACTTCATAATACTCCCTAAATTGGTGGACTAGCCACTATAAAATCCCTATTTCTAGAGAGACAGAGACAACAAAAGTTCCAAACCTCTTTGACCTTCATCATATGTTAGTGAAGAATTCAACTATGCATTAAAACAGTATTTTCACATTTTTTTGATTTTTGTTTTTCAAAATCTAAGTGTTAATCCCTACGAAAATATTGAGTTTTTCGGCAAATGTTTAATATATTGAAGCCTATGATCTTTAGGGTTTTTTTAAAATTTCTAAACACATTCTACATTTGTATTAATGTATATTAAACTATCTTTCATGGTACGTGGGCATCGTTTTAACCTTTTGTCAATTAATTTAGTAAAACTTCATAATACTCTCTAAATTGGTGGACTAACCACTATAAAATCACTATTTTCTAGAAAAACGGAGATAACAAAGGTTTCAAACCTCTTTGACTTTCATCATATGTTGTGAAGGATACAACTATGCATTAAAACAGTATTTTCATATTATTGAATTTTTCTCAAAATCTGTGTGTACCACTACGAGAATATTGAGTTTTCGGTAAATACTCTATATACTAAGCCTATGATCTTTTGTATTCTTTTAAAATTTCTAAACACATTCTACATTTGTATTAATGTATAATAAACTCACTTTCATGGTACAAGGGCATCGTTTAAATTTTTTGTTTATTAATTTAGTAAAACTTCATAATACTCCTTAAATTGGTGAACTAACAACTATAAAATCGATATTTTCTAGAGAAACAGAGAAAAGAAAAGTTCCAAACCTCTTTTACCTTCTTCATATATTAGTGATGAATACATCTATGCATTAAAACAGTACTTTCATATTTTTTAATTTTTATTCAAAATCTATGTGTTAACCCCCCTACGAAGATTTTGAGTTTTTCGGTAAATGTTTTATATACTAAAGCCTATGATATTTTGTGTTGTTTTAAAATTTCTAAACACATTATACATTTGTATTAATTTATAATAAACTCTCTTTCATGGTACATGGGCATTGTTTTAATTTTTTGTCAATTAATTTAGTAAAACTTCATAGCATTCCCTAAATTGGTGGACTAATCACTATAAAATCGCTATTTTCTAGAGAAACGGAGACAACAAAAGTTACAAACCTCTTTGAACTTCATCGTATGTTAGTTAAGAATGCAACTGTGCATTAAAATAGTATTTTCATATTTTTAAATTTGTTCCAAAATCTATGTGTTAACCCCCTACGAAAATATTGAGTTTTTCGGTAAATGTTCTAAATACTGAAGCCTATGATCTTTAGGGTTGTTTTTAATTTTCTAAACTCATTCAAAATTTGTATTAATATATATTAAACTCTCTTTCATGGTACATGGACATCGGTTTAACTTTTTGTTAATTAATTTAGTAAAACTTCATAATACTCCCTAAGTTGGTGGACTAACAATTATAAAATCGCTATTTTCTAGAAAAACGGAGACAACAAAGGTTCCAAACCTCTTTGACCTTCATCATATGTTAGTGAAGGATGCAACTATGCATTAAAACAATATTTTTATATTTTTGAATTTTTCTTAAAATCTATGTGTTAACCCTTAAGAAAATATTGAGTTTTTTCAGTAAATGTTATATATACTGAAGCCTATGATCTTTTTTGTTGTTTTAAAATTTTTAAACACATTATAAATTTGTATTAATGTATATTAAACTCTCTTTCATGGTACATGGGCATCGGTCTAACTTTTTGTCAATTAATTTAGTAAAACTTCATAATACTCCTTAAATTAGTGGACTAACCACTATAAAATCGATATTTTAAAGAGAAACGGAGACAAGAAAAGTTCCAAAACTCCTTTACCTTCATCTTATGCTAGTGAAGTATGCAACTATGCATTAAAACAGAATTTTAAATTTTTAATTTTTTTTCAAAATCTATGTGTAACCAAACACATTCTACATTCGTATTAATGTATATTAAACTCTCTTTCATGCTACATGAGAATCGTTTTAACTTTTTGTCAATTAATTGAGTAAAACTTTATAATACTCCATAAATTGGTGGACTAACCACTATTAAATCGCTATTTTCTAGAGAGACGGAGACAACAAAAGTTTCAAACCTCTTTGACCTTATCATATGTTAGTGAAGAAGACAACTTTGCATTAAAACAGTAATTTCATATTTTTTTGATTTTTTCTCAAAATATATGTGTTAACCCCTACGAAAATATTGAGTTTTTCGGTAATTATTTAATATACTGAAGCCTATGATCTTTAGGGTTGTTTTAAAATTTCTAAACACATTCTAAATTTGAATTAATGTATATTAAACTCTCTTTAATGTACATGGGCATCGTTTTAATTTTTTGTCAATTAATTTAGTAAAAATTCATAATAATACTCTCTAGATTGGAGGATTAACCCCTATAAAATTGCTATTTTCTAGAAAACGGAGACAGCAAAGGTTCCAAACCTCTTTGACCTTCATTATATGTTAGTGAAGGATGTAACTATTCATTAAAACAGTATATTAATATTTTTGAATTTTTCTAAAAATATATGTGTTAACCCCCCCCCCCCCCCCCCCACAAAATATTGAGTTTTCGGCAAATATTCTATATACTGAAGCATATTATCTTTTGTGTTGTTTTAAAATTTCTAAACACATTCTACATTTGTATTAACGTATAATAAACACTCTTTCATGGTACATGGGCATCGTTTAAAGTTTTTGTCTATTAATTTAGTAAAATTTCATAATATTCCTTAAATTGTTGAACTAACAACTATAAAATCGATATTTTGAAGAGAAACGAAGAAAAAAAAAAGTTTCAAACCTCTTTGACCTTCATCATATGTTAGTGAAAGATGCAACTATGCATTAAAACAGTATTTTCATATTTTAAAAAAAATTCAAAATCTATGTGTTAACCCCCTTACGAAGATTTTGAGTTTTTCGGTAAATATTTTATATACTAAAGCCTATTATCGTTAGGGTTGTTTTAAAATTTCTAAACACATTCTACATTTGTATTAATGTATATTAAACTCTCTTTCATGCTACATGGTCATCGTTTTAACTTTTTGTCAATTAATTGAGTAAAACTTCATAATCCTTTATATACTAAAGCACAAGTCACTCGACCAATAAAATTTTGACACTTGGAATTGCTTTAAAAAACTAAAAAAAAAATATTTAAAAATATATATTTCAAATTAAAAAAATCTTTCCCGAATTTTATAAAGTTCCAAAAACCTAATTCTCAAATTTTTCTCAAACACCACGTTCAAAAGTAAGATCACGATTAGAAACGGTTTTGCTTTCTATATAACTTTCAATCTCTCTTTCTTTTTTCTATTCTCTTTCTCAGTTTCAACTGCTTCATTTTTCTCTTCTGTTGAGATCTTCTACTGATGCCAAAAAAATCCATACAAGTTTGTGATTACTCTTAATTAAGATTCAGTTTCCTCTTTTCTCAATTAACCATCTCTTAATTGTCATTTTAGGTTTAAAAGGGCACTGGAGTGTACTGTTCCAAAGTTCTGTCAGCAACTAAGGTAATAATACGTATCTCCAACTCTGTTAGCTACAAAATTGATATTTTACGAATCTTTGTTATTTCTATTTATCATTATTCATTAGTCAAATACTTGCCTTGCTTCTGTATCCAACAAAACCAGAGTCTTTCGCAAGAACGAAAGAGTTATCAGGTTAAGAGACAATCAAGAAAAAGAAAAGACTAAACTACAAACAAGAAGATGGATAGTTCTCTGTAGCAAACATAGAAAAGGAGCAAAATTGTAGACAATCTAAAAACAAGTAGTATCCTATTTTTTTTTAGGATTCTCTCTCTCATGTTGCGCTTTAATGTTTTGTTGATGTAGTCTTGAAAAAGTTATATCCCATGGTTAACAAAATAATGATCAAAATATGTGGAAAGACAGCAAAACAAACCTAACACTCTACCAAGAAAAAAGACTATCAAGTATAACTATGATGATGCAAATTGGGTAGTTACAATTTTTTTTTTTGAACTATTACAAATTTGTTTGTTATGGTTTGGCAAGCATATTCGACTATCATACCATTTTTTTGTTAGTCTATTACATAAAGACTTGACTACCATGTTTAGTTTCATTTTTTTATTTTAAATATTAATAGTAACTAAATCCGTATTTTAGAATAAATTCATATACAAAACATATACAAATACCCTAATATATTTTCTAGTGTCATGTTTCTATTTGGCTAAAATAACGTTCAATTTTAGTTAAACACAAAAAAATAAAGAACATTTCAATTCTATATATGAAAATTATAATTTAATAGTAAACAAAAATTGACCCGTGCTTAGCACGGGATTGATAATACTAGTACTCCCTAAATTGGTGGACTAACCACTATAAAATCGCTATTTTCTTGAAAAACGGAGATAACAAAGGTTCCAAACCTCTTTAACCTTTATCATATGTTAATGAAGGAAGCAACTACGCATTGAACAGTATTTTCATATTTTTGAATTTTTATCAAAATCTATGTGTTAACCCCTTACGAAAATATTGAGTTTTTCGGTAAATGTTTTATATACTGAAGCCTATGATCTTTAAGGGTTGTTTTAAAATTTCTAAACACATTCTAAATTTTTACTAATGTATATTAAACTCTCTTTTATGTACATGGGCATCGTTTTAATTTTTTTGTTAATTAATTTAGTAAAACTTCATAATAAAACTCTCTAAATTGGTGGATTAACCCCTATAAAATAACTATTTCTCTAGAAAACGGAGACAACAAAGGTTCCAAACATCTTTGACCTTCATTATATGTTAGTGAAGGCTGCAACTATTCATTAAAACAGTATATTATTATTTTTGAATTTTTCTAAAAATATATGTGTTTTCGGTAAATATTATATATACTGAAGCCTATGATCTTTTGTGTTGTTTTAAAATTTCTAAACACATTCTACATTTGTATTAATTTATAATAAACTCTCTTTATGGTACATGGGCATCTTTTAAATTTTTGTCTATTAATTTAGTAAAATTTCATAATATTCCTTAAATTGGTGAACTAAGAACTATAAAATTGATATTTTCTAGAGAAACGAAGAAAAGAAAAGTTCCAAACCTCTTTAACCTTCATCATATGTTAGTGAAGGATGCAACTATGCATTAAAATATTATTTTTATATTTTTTAAAAAATTCAAAATCTATGTGTTAACCCCCCTTACGAAGATTTTGAGTTTTTCGGTAAATGTTTTATATACTAAAGCTTAATATTTTTAGGGTTGTTTTAAAATTTCTAAACACATTCTACATTTGTATTAATGTATATTAAACTCCCTTTCATGGTACATGGACATCGTTTTAACTTTTTGTCAATTAATTGAGTAAAACTTCATAATAGTCCATAAATTGGTGGACTAACCACTATAAAATCGCTATTTTCTTAAAAAACGGAGACAACAAAAGTTCCAAATCTCTTTGACCTTCATCATATGTTAATGAAGGATGAAACTATTCATTAAAACAGTATTTTTATTTTTTTGAATTTTTCTCAAAATCTGTGTGTAAACCCTATGAAAATATTGAGCTTTCAGTAAATATTTTATATTCTGAAGCCTATGATATTTTGTGTTGTTTTAAAATTTATAAACACATTCTACATTTGTATCAATGTATAATAAACTCTCTTTCATGGTACATGGGCATCGTTTAAATTTTTTGTCTACCAATTTAGTAAAACTTCATAAGACTCCTTAAATTGGTGAACTAACAACTATAAAATCAATATTTTCTAGAGAAACAGAGAAAAGAAAAGTTCCAAACCTCTTTGACCTTCATTATATGTTAGTGAAGGATGCAACTATGCGTTAAAACAGAATTTTCTTATTTTAATTTTTTTTTTCAAAATCTATGTGTTAACCCCTTACAAAGATTTTGAGTTTTTCGGTAAATGTTTTATATACTGAAGCCTATTATCTTTAGAGTTGTTTTAAAAATTCTAAACACATTCTACATTTGTATTACTGTATATCAAACTCTCTTTCATAGTACATGGGCATCGTTTTAATTTATTGTCAATTAATTTAGTAAAACTTCATAATACTCCCTAAATTGGTGGACTAACCACTATAAAATCGATATTTTCTAGAGAAACGGAGACAAGAAAAGTTCCAAACCTCTTTGACCTCCATAATATGTTACTGAAGAATGCAACTACGCATTGAACAGTATTTTCATATTTTTGAATTTTTCTCAAAATCTATTTGTTAACACCTTACGAAAATATTGAGTTTTTCGGTAAATGTTTTATATATTGAAGCTTATGATCTTTAAGGGTTGTTTTAAAATTTCAACACATTCTAAATTTTTATTAATGTATATTAAACTCTCTTTTCATGTACATGGACATCGTTTTAATTTTTTGTCATTTAATTTAGTAAAACCTCATAATAATACTCTTTAAATTGGTGGATTAACCCCTATAAAATCGCTATTTTGTAGAAAACGGAGACAACAAAGGTTACAAACCTCTTTGACCTTCATTATATGTTAGTGAAGGCTGAAACTTTTCATTAAAAAATTATATTAATATTTTTGAATTTTTCTAAAAATATATGTGTTAAAACCCCTACGAAAATATTGAGCTTTCGGTAGATATTCTATATACTGAAGCCTATGATCTTTTATGCTGTTTTAAAATTTATAAACACATTCTACATTTGTATTAATTTATAACAAACTCTCTTTCATGGTACATGGGCATCGTTTAAATTTTTTGTCTATTAATTTAGTAAACCTTCATAATACTCCTTAAATTGGTGAACTAACAACTATAAAATCGATATTTTCTAGAGAAACGAAGAAAAGAAAAGTTCCAAACCTCTTTGACCTTCATCATATGTTAGTGAAGGATGCAACTATGCATTAAAACAATATAATCATATTTTTTATAAAAATTCAAAATCTATGTGTCCTTACGAAGATTTTGAGTTTTTCGGTAAATGTTTTATATACTAAAGCTTATTATCTTTCGGGTTGTTTTAAAATTTCTAAACACATTCTACATTTGTATTAATGTATATTAAACTCTCTTTCTTGGTACATGGACATCGTGTTAACTTTTGTCAATTAATTGAGTAAAACTTCATAATACTCCCTAAATTGGTGGACTAACCACTATAAAATCGTTATTTTCTTGAAAAATGGAGACAACAAAGGTTCCAAACCTCTTTTACCTTCATCATATGTTAATGAAGGATGCAAATATGCATTAAAACAGTATTTTTATATTTTTGAATTTTTCTCAAAATCTGTGTGTACCTATGAAAATATTGAGTTTTCGGTAAATATTTTATATACTGAAGCCTATGATCTTTTGTGTTGTTTTAAAATTTATAAACAAATTATACATTTGTATCAATGTATAATAAACTTTCTTTCATGGTACATGGGCATTGTTTATTTTTTTGTCTATCAATTTAGTAAAACTTCATAATACTCCTTAAATTGGTGAACTAACAACTATAAAATTGATATTTTCTATAGAAACGGAGAAAAGAAAAGTTCCAAACCTCTTTGACCTTCATCATATGTTAGTGAAGGATGCAACTACGCATTAAAACAGAATTTTCATATTTTAAATTTTTTTTCAAAATCTATGTGTTAACCCTTACGAAGATTTTGAGTTTTTCGGTAAATTTTTTATATACTGAAGCCTATGATCTTTAAGGGATGTTTTAAAATTTCTAAACACATTCTAAATTTGTATTAATCTATATTAAACTCTCTTTCATGTACATGGGAATCGTTTAAATTTTTTGTCAATTAATTTAGTAAAACTTCATAATAATACTCTCTAAATTGGTGGATTAACCCCTATAAAATCGCTATTTTCTACAAAACAGAGACAACAAAGGTTCCCAACCTCTTTGACCTTCATTATATGTTAGTGAAGGCTGCAACTATTCATTATAACAGTATATTAATATTTTTGATTTTTTCTAAAAATATATGTGTTAAAACCCCTACGAAAATATTGAGTTTTCGGTAAATAATCTATATACTGAAGCCTATGATCTTTTGTGTTGTTTTAAAATTTCTAAACACATTCTACATTTGTATTAATGTATAATAAACTCTCTTTCATGGTACATGGGCATCGTTTTAACGTTTTGTTAATTAATTGAGTAAAACTTGATAATACTCCATTAATTGGTGGACTAACCACTATAAAATCGCTATTTTCTTGAAAAACGGAGACAACAACGGTTCCAAACCTCTTTGACCTTCATCATATGTTAATGAAGGATGCAACTATACATTAAAACAGTATTTTTATATTTTTGAATTTTTCTCAAAATCTGTGTGTAAACCCTATGAAAATATTGAGCTTTCGGTAAATATTTTATATACAGAAGCCTATGATCTTTTGTGTTGTTTTAAAATTTATAAACACATTCTACATTTGTATCAATATATAATAAACTCTCTTTCATGGTACATGGGCATCGTTATTTTTTGTCTACCAATTTAGTAAAACTTCATAATACTCCTTAAATTGGTGAACTAACAACTATAAAATTGATATTTTCTAGAGAAACGAAGAAAAGAAAAGTTCCAAACCTCTTTGACATTCATCATATGTTAGTGAATGATGCAACTATACATTAAAACAGTATTTTCATATTTAAATAAAAAATTCAAAATATATGTGTTAAACCCCCTTACGAAGATTTTGAGTTTTTCGGTAAATGTTTTATATACTAAACCTTATTATTTTTAGGGTTGTTTTAAAATTTCTAAACATATTATACATTTGAATTAATGTATATTAAACTCTCTTTCATGGTACATGGACATCGTTTTAACTTTTTGTCAATTAATTGAGTAAAACTTCATAATACTCCATAAATTGGTGGACTAACCACTATAAAATCGCTATTTTCTTGAAAAACAGAGACAACAAAGGTTCCAAACCTCTTTGACCTTCATCATATGTTAATGAAGGATGAAACTATGCATTAAAACAGTATTTTTATTTTTTTGAATTTTTCTCAAAATCTGTGTGTACCCTATGAAAATATTGAGCTTTCGGTAAATATTTTATATTCTGAAGCCGTTGTAAATATTTTATATTCTGAAGCCTATGATATTTTGTGTTGTTTTAAAATTTATAAACACATTCTACATTTGTATCAATGTATAATAAACTCTCTTTCATGGTACATGGGCATAGTATAAATTTTTGGTCTACCAATTTAGTAAAACTTCATAATACTCCTTAAATTGGTGAATTAACAACTATAAAATCAATATTTTCTAGAGAAACGGAGAAAAGAAAAGTTCCAAACCTCTTTGACCTTCATCATATGTTAGTGAAGGATGCAACTATGCCTTAAAACAAAATTTTCATATTTTAAATTTTTTGTCAAAATCTATGTGTTAACCCTTACGAAGATTTTGAGATTTTCGGTAAATGTTTTATATACTGAAGCCTATTATCTTTAGAGTTGTTTTAAAATTTCTAAACACATTCTACATTTGTATTACTGTATATCAAACTCTCTTTCATAGTACATGGGCATCGTTTTAATTTATTGTCAATTAATTTAGTAAATCTTCATAATACTCCCTAAATTGGTGGACTAACCACTATAAAATCGATATTTTCTAGAGAAACGGAGACAAGAAAAGTTCCAAACCTCTTTGACCTTCATCATATGTTACTGAAGAATGAAACTACGCATTAAACAGTATTTTCATATTTTTGAATTTTTCTCAAAATCTAAGTGTTAACACCTTACGAACATATTGATTTTTTCGGTAAATGTTTTATATATTGAAGCCTATGATCTTTAAGAGTTGTTTTAAAATTTCTAAACACATTCTAAATTTTTATTAATGTATATTAAACTATCTTTCATGTACATGGACATCAGTTTAATTTTTTGTCAATTAATTTAGTAAAACCTCATAATAATACTCTCTAAATTGGTGGATTAACCACTATAAAATCGCTATTTTGTAGAAAACGGAGACAACAAAGGTTACAAACCTCTTTGACCTTCATTATATCTTAGTGAAGGCTGAAGCTATTCATTAAAAAAGTATATTAATATTTTTTAATTTTTCTAAAAATATATGCGTTAAAACCACTACGAAAATATTGAGCTTTCGGTAAATATTCTATATACTGAAGCCTATGATGTTTTGTGTTGTTTTAAAATTTATAAACACATTCTACATTTGTATTAATTTATAATAAAATCTCTTTCATGGTACATGGGCATCGTTTAAATATTTTGTCTATTAATTTCGTAAAACTTCATAATACTTCTTAAATTGGTGAACTAACAACTATAAAATCGATATTTTCTAGAGAAACAAAGAAAAGAAAAGTTCCAAACCTCTTTGACCTTCATCATATGTTAGTGAAGGATGCAACTATGCATTAAAACAGTATTTTCATATTTTGTTTTTAAAATTTCAAAATATATGTGTCCTTACGAAGATTTTGAGTTTTTAGGTAAATGTTTTATATACTAAAGCTTATTATATTTAGGGTTGTTTTAAAATTTGTAAACACTTTTTACATTTGTATTAATGTATATTAAACTCTCTTTCTTGGAACATGGACATCGTTTTAACTTTTTGTCAATTAATTGATTAAAACTTCATAATACTCCCTAAATTGGTGGACTAACCACTATAAAATCGTTATTTTCTTGAAAAACGGAGACAACCTTCATCATATGTTAATGAAGGATGCAACTATGCATTAAAACAGTATTTTTATATTTTTGAATTTTTCTCAAAATCTGTGTGTAACTATGAAAATATTGAGTTTTCGGTAAATATTTTATATACTGAAGCATATGATCTTTTGTGTTGTTTTAAAATTTATAAATACATTCTACATTTGTGTCAATGTATAATAAACTTTCTTTCATGGTACATGGGCATCGTTTTAATTTATTGTCAATTAATTTAGTAAATCTTCATAATACTCCCTAAATTGGTGGACTAACCACTATAAAATCGATATTTTCTAGAGAAACGGAGAAAAGAAAAGTTTCAAACCTCTTTGACCTTCATCATATGTTAGTGAAGGATGCAACTACGCATTAAAACCGAATTTTCATATTTTAATTTTTTTTTCAAAATCTACGTGTTAACCCTTACGAAGATTTTGAGTTTTTCGGTTAATGTTTTATATACTGAAGCCTATGATCTTTAAGGGTTGTTTTAAAATTTCTAAACAAATTCTAAATTTGTATTAATTTATATTAAACTCTCTTTCATGTACATGGGAATCTTTTTAATTTTTTGTCAATTAATTTAGTAAAACTTCATAATAATACTCTCTAAATTAATGGATTAACACCTATAAAATCGCTATTTTCTAGAAAACTGAGACAACAAAGGTTCCAAACCTCTTTGACCTTCATTATATGTTAGTGAAAGCTGCACTATTCATTAAAACATTATATTAATATTTTAGATTTTTTCTAAAAATATATGTGTTAAAACCCCTACGAAAATATTGAGTTTTCGATAAATATTCTATATACTGAAGCCTATGATCTTTTGTGTTGATTTAAAATTTCTAAACACATTCTACATTTGTATTAATGTATAATAAACTCTCTTTCATGGCACATGGGCATCGTTTAAATTTTTTGTCTATTAATTTAGTAAAATTTCATAATATTCCTTAAATTGGTGAACTATAAAATCGATATTTTCTAGAGAAACGAAGAAAAGAAAAGTTCCAAACCTCTTTGACCTTCATCATATGTTAATGAAGGATGCAACTATTCATTAAAACAGTATTTTTATTTTTTGAATTTTTCTCAAAATCTGTGTGTACCTATGAACATATTGAGTTTTCGGTAAATATTTTATGTACTGAAGCATATGATCTTTTGTGTTGTTTTAAAATTTATAAATACATTCTACATTTGTGTCAATGTATAATAAACTTTTTTTCATGGTACATGGGCATCGTTTAATTTTTTTGTCTATCAATTTAGTAAAACTTCATAATACTCCTTAAATTGGTGAACTAACAACTATAAAATCGATATTTTCTATAGAAACGGAGAAAAGAATAGTTTCAAACCTCTTTGACCTTCATCATATGTTAGTGAAGGATGCAACTACGCATTAAAACCGAATTTTCATATTTTAATTTTTTTTTCAAAATCTACGTGTTAACCCTTACGAAGATTTTGAGTTTTTAGGTAAATGTTTTATATACTGAAGCCTATGATCTTTAAGGGTTGTTTTAAAATTTCTAAACACATTCTAAATTTGTATTAATTTATATTAAACTCTCTTTCATGTACATGGGAATCTTTTTAATTTTTTGTCAATTAATTTAGTAAAACTTCATAACAATACTCTCTAAATTGGTGGATTAACCCCTATAAAATCGCTATTTTCTAGAAAACAGAGACAACAAAGGTTCCAAACCTCTTTGACCTTCATTATATGTTAGTAAAAGCTGCAACTATTCAATAAAACATTATATTAATATTTTTGATTTTTTCTAAAAATATATGTGTTAAAACCCCTACGAAAATATTGAGTTTTCGATAAATATTCTATATACTGAAGCCTATGATCTTTTGTGTTGATTTCAAATTTTTAAACACATTCTACATTTGTATTAATGTATAATAAACTCTCTTTAATGGCACATGGGCATCCTTTAAATTTTTTGTCTATTAATTTATTAAAATTTCATAATACTCCTTAAATTGGTGAACTATAAAATCGATATTTTCTAGAGAAACGAAGAAAAGAAAAGTTCCAAACCTCTTTGACCTTCATCATATGTTAATGAAGGATGCAACTATGCATTAAAACAGTATTTTTATATTTTTGATTTTTTCTCAAAATCTGTGTGTACCTATGAAAATATTGAGTTTTCGGTAAATATTTTATATACTGAAGCATATGATCTTTTGTGTTGTTTTAAAATTTATAAATACATTCTACATTTGTGTCAATGTATAATAAACTTTCTTTCATGGTACATGGGCATCGTTTAATTTTTTTGTCTATCAATTTAGTAAAACTTCATAATACTCCTAAAATTGGTGAACTAACAACTATAAAATCGATATTTTCTATAGAAACGGAGAAAAGAATAGTTTCAAACCTCTTTGACCTTCATCATATGTTAGTGAAGGATGCAACTACGCATTAAAACCGAATTTTCATATTTTAATTTTTTTTTCAAAATCTACGTGTTAACCCTTACGAAGATTTTGAGTTTTTAGGTAAATGTTTTATATACTGAAGCCTATGATCTTTAAGGGTTGTTTTAAAATTTCTAAACACATTCTAAATTTGTATTAATTTATATTAAACTCTCTTTCATGTACATGGGAATCTTTTTAATTTTTTGTCAATTAATTTAGTAAAACTTCATAACAATACTCTCTAAATTGGTGGATTAACCCCTATAAAATCGCTATTTTCTAGAAAACAGAGACAACAAAGGTTCCAAACCTCTTTGACCTTCATTATATGTTAGTAAAAGCTGCAACTATTCAATAAAACATTATATTAATATTTTTGATTTTTTCTAAAAATATATGTGTTAAAACCCCTACGAAAATATTGAGTTTTCGATAAATATTCTATATACTGAAGCCTATGATCTTTTGTGTTGATTTAAAATTTCCAATACATTTGTATTAATGTATAATAAACTCTCTTTAATGGCACATGGGCATCCTTTAAATTTTTTTGTCTATTAATTTATTAAAATTTCATAATACTCCTTAAATTGGTGAACTATAAAATCGATATTTTCTAGAGAAACGAAGAAAAGAAAAGTTCCAAACCTCTTTGACCTTCATCATATGTTAGTGAAGGATGCAACTATGCATTAAAACAGTCTTTTCATATTTTTAAAAAAAATTCAAAATCTATGTGTTAACCCCCTTACGAAGATTTTAAGTTTTTCGGTAAATGTTTTATATACTAAAGCTTATTATCTTTAGTGTTGTTTTAAAATTTCTAAACACATTCTACATTTGTATTAATGTATATTAAACTCTCTTTCATGATACATGGACATCGTTTTAACTTTTTGTCAATTAATTGAGTAAAACTTCATAATACTCCATAAATTGGTAGACTAACCACTATAAAATCTCTATTTTCTTGAAAAACGGAGACAACAAAGGTTCCAAACCTCTTTGACCTTCATCATATGTTAATGAAGGATGCAACTATGCATTAAAACAGTATATTAATATTTTTTATTTTTTCTAAAAATATATGTGTTAAAACCCCTACGAAAATATTGAGTGTTCGGTAAATATTTTATATATACTGAAGCCTATGATCTTTTGTGTTGTTTTAAAATTTATAAACAAATTTTACATTTGTATCAATGTATAATAAACTCTCTTTCATGGTACATGGGCATCGTTTAAAATTTTTTTCTATCAATTTAGTAAAACTTCATAATACTCCTTTAATTGCTGAACTAACAACTATAAAATCGATATTTTCTACAGAAACAGAGAAACGAAAATTCCAAAACTCTTTGACCTTCATCATATGTTAGTGAAGGATGCAACTATGCATTAAAACAGAATTTTCATATTTTAATTTTTTTTCAAAATCTATGTGTTAACCCTTACAAAGATTTTGAGTTTTTCGGTAAATGTTTTATATACTGAAGCCTATTATATTTAGAGTTGTTTTAAAATTTCTAAACACATTCTACATTTGTATTAATGTATATTAAACTCTCTTTCATAGTACATGGGCATCGTTTTAATTTATTGTCAATTAATTTATTAAAACTTCATAATACTCCTTAAATTGGTGGACTAACCACTATAAAATCGACATTTTCTAGAGAAACGGAGACAAGAAAAGTTCCAAACCTCTTTTACCTTCATCATATGTTACTGAAGAATGCAACTACGCATTAAACAGTATTTTCATATTTTTGAATTTTTCTCAAAATCTATGTGTTAACCCCTTACGAAAATATTGAGTTTTTCGGTAAATGTTTTATATACTGAAGCCTATGATTTTTAAGGATTGTTTTAAAATTTCTAAACACATTCTAAATTTGTATTAATGTATATTAAACTCTCTTTCATGTACATGAGCATCTTTTTAATTTTTTGGCTATTAATTTAGTAAAACTTCATAATAATACTCTCTAAATTGGTTGATTAACCCCTATAAAATCGTTATTTTCTAGAAAACGGAGACAACAATGGTTCCAAACCTCTTTGACCTTCGATATATGGTAGTGAAGGCTGCAACTATTCATTAAAACAATATATTAATATTTTTGAATTTTTCTAGAAATATATGTGTTAAAACACTACGAAAATATTGAGTTTTCGGTAAATATTCTATATACTGAAGCCTATGATCTTTTGTGTTGTTTTAAAATTTCTAAATGCATTCTACATTTGTATTAATGGATAATAAACTCTCTTTCATGGTACATGGGCATCGTTTAAATTTTTTGTCTATTAATTTAGTAAAATTTCATAATACTCCTTAAATTGGTGAACTAACAAATATAAAATCGATATTTTCTAGAGAAACGAAGAAAAGAAAAGTTCCAAACCTCGTTGCCCTTCATCATATATTAGTGAAAGATGCAACTATGCATTAAAACAGTATTTTCATATTTTTTATAAAAAATTCAAAATCTATGTGTCCTTACGAAGATTTTGAGTTTTTCGGTAAATGTTTTATATACTAAAGCTTATTATCTTTAGGTTTGTTTTAAAATTTCTAAACACATTCTACATTTGTATTAATGTATATTAAACTCTCTTTCATGGTACATGGACATCGTTTTAACTTTTTGTCAATTAATTGAGTAAAACTTCATAATACTCCCTAAATTGGTGGACTAACCACTATAAAATCGCTATTTTCTTGAAAAACGGAGACAACAAAGGTTCCAAACCTCTTTGACCTTCATCATATGTCAACGAAGGATACAACTATGCATTAAAATAGTATTTTCATATTTTTGAATTTTTCTAAAAATATATGTGTAAACCCTATGAAAATATTGAGTTTTCGGTAAATATTTTATTTACTGAAGCCTATGATCTTTTGTGTTGTTTTAAAAGTTATAAACACATTCTACATTTGTATCAATGTATAATAAACTCTCTTTCATGGTACATGGGCATCGTTTAAATTTTTTGTCTATCAATTTAGTAAAACTTCATAATACTCCTTAAATTGGTGAACTAACAACTATAAAATCGATATTTTCTAGAGAAACGGAGAAACGAAAAAGTTTCAAACATCTTTGACCGTCATCATATGTTAGTGAAGGATGCAACTATGCATTAAAACAGAATTTTCATATTTTAATATTTTTTTTTCAAAATGTATGTGTTAACCCTTACGAAGTTTTTCAGTTTTCGGTAAATGTTTTATATACTGAAGCCTATTATCTTTAGAGTTGTTTTAAAATTTCTAAACACATTCTACATTTGTATTAATGTATATTAAACTCTCTTTCATAGTACATGGGCATCGTTTTAATTTATTGTCAATTAATTTATTAAAACTTCATAATACTCCTTAAATTGGTGGACTAACCAATATAAAATCGACATTTTCTAGAGAAACGGAGACAAGAAAGTTCCAAACCTCTTTCACCTTCATCATATGTTACTGAAGAATGCAACTATGCATTAAACAGTTTTTTCATATTTTTAAATTTTTTTCTCAAAATCTATGTGTTAAACCCCTTACGAAAATATTGACTTTTTCAGTAAATGTTTTATATACTGAAGCCTATGATCTTTAAGGGTTGTTTTTAAATGTCTAAACACATTCTAAATTTGTATTAATGTATATTAAACTCTCTTTCATGTACATGGGCATCGTTTTAATTTTTTGTCAATTAATTTAGTAAAACTTCATAATAATACTATCTAAATTGGTGGATTAACCCCTATAAAATCGCTATTTTCTAAAAAACGGAGACAACAAAGGTTCCAAACCTCTTTGACCTACATTATATTTTACTGAAGGCTACAACTATTCATTAAAACAGTATATTAATACTTTTGAATTTTTCTAAAAATATATGTGTTAAAACCCCTACGAAAATATTGAGTTTTCGGTAAATATTCTATATTCTGAAGCCTATGATCTTTTGTGTTGTTTTAAAATTTCTAAACACATTATACATTTGTATTAATGTATAATAAACTCTCTTTCATGGTACATGGCCATCTTTTAAATTTTTTGTCTATTAATTTAGTAAAACTTTATAATACTCCTTAAATTTGTGAACTAACAACTATAAAATCGATATTTTCTAGGGAAACGAAGAAAAGAAAAGTTTCAAACATCTTTGACCTTCATCTTATGTTATTGAAGGATGCAACTATGCATTAAAACAGTATTTTCATATTTTTTAAAGAAATTCAAAATCTATGTGTTAACCCCTTACAAAGATTTTGTGTTTTTCGGTAAATGTTTTATATACTAAAGCTTATTATCTTTAGGGTTGTTTTAAAATTTCTAGACACATTCTACATTTGTATTAATGTATATTAAACTCTCTTTCATGGTACATGGACATAGTTTTAACTTTTTGTCAATTAATTGAGTAAAACTTCATAATACTCCCTAAATTGGTGGACTAACCACTATAAAATCGCTATTTTCTTGAAAAACGGAGACAGCAAAGGTTCCAAACCTCTTTACCTTCATCATATATTAATGAAAGATGTAACTATGAATTAAAACAGTATTTTTAGATTTTGAATTTTTCTCAAAATCTGTGTGTAAACCCTATGAAAATATTGAGCTTTCGGTAAATATTTTATATACTGAAGCCTATGATCTTTTGTGTTGTTTTAAAAGTTATAAAAACATTCTACATTTGTATCAATGTATAATAAACTCTCTTTCATGGTACATGGGCATCGTTTAAATTTTTTGTCTATCCATTTAGTAAAATTTCATAATACTCCTTAAATTGGTGAACTAACAACTATAAAATCGATATTTTCTAGAGAAACGGAGAAAAGAAAAGTTCCAAACCTCTTTGACTGTCATCATATGTTAGTGAAGGATGCAACTATGCATTAAAACAGAATTTTCATATTTTAATATTTTTTTTTTCAAAATCTATGTGTTAACCCTTACGAAGATTTTGAGTTTTTCGGCAAATGTTTTATATACTGAAGCCTATTATCTTTAGAGTTGTTTTAAAATTTCTAAACACATTCTACATTTTTATTAATGTATATTAAACTCTCTTTCATAGTACATGGGCATCGTTTTAATTTATTGTCAATTAATTTATTAAAACTTCATAATACTCCTTAAATTGTTGGACTAACCAATATAAAATCGACATTTTCTAGAGAAACGGAGACAAGAAAAGTTCCAAACCTCTTTCACCTTCATCATATGTTACTGAAGAATGCAACTACACATTAAACAGTATTTTCATATTTTTAAATTTTTTCTCAAAATCTATGTGTTAAACCCCTTACGAAAATATTGACTTTTTCAGTAAATGTTTTATATACTGAAGCCTATGATCTTTAAGGGTTGTTTTTAAATGTCTAAACACATTCTAAATTTGTATTAATGTATATTAAACTCTCTTTCATGTACATGGGCATCGTTTTAATTTTTTGTCAATTAATTTAGTAAAACTTCATAATAATACTCTCTAAATTGGTGGATTAACCCCTATAAAATCGCTATTTTCTAGAAAACGGAGACAACAAAGGTTCCAAACCTCTTTGACATACGTTATATTTTAGTGAAGGCTACAACTATTCATTAAAACAGTATATTAATACTTTTGAATTTTTCTAAATATATATGTGTTAAAACCCCTACGAAAATATTGAGTTTTCGGTAAATATTCTATATTCTGAAGCCTATGATCTTTTGTGTTGTTTTAAAATTTCTAAACACATTATACATTTGTATTAATGTATAATAAACTCTATTTCATGGTACATGGGCATCTTTTAAATTTTTTGTCTATTAATTTAGTAAAATTTCATTATACTCCTTAAATTTGTGAACTAACAACTATAAAATCGATATTTTCTAGGGAAATGAAGAAAAGAAAAGTTTCAAACATCTTTGACCTTCATCTTATGTTAGTGAAGGATGCAACAATGCATTAAAACAGTATTTTCATATTTTTTTAAAGAAATTCAAAATCTATGTGTTAACCCATTACAAAGATTTTGTGTTTTTCGGTAAATGTTTTATATACTAAAGCTTATTATCTTTAGGGTTGTTTTAAAATTTCTGGACACATTCTACATTTGTATTAATGTATATTAAACTCTCTTTCATGGTACATGGACATCGTTTTAACTTTTTGTCAATTAATTGAGTAAAACTTCATAATACTCCCTAAATTGGTGGACTAACCACTATAAAATCGCTATTTTCTTGAAAAACGGAGACAACAAAGGTTCCAAACCTCTTTACCTTTATCATATGTTAATGAAAGATGCAACTATGCATTAAAACAGTATTTTTATATTTTGAATTTTTCTCAAAATCTGTGTGTAAACCCTATGAAAATATTGAGCTTTCGGTAAATATTTTATATACTGAAGCCTATGATCTTTTGTGTTGTTTTAAAATTTATAAACACATTCTACATTTGTATCAATGTATAATAAACTCTCTTTCATGGTACATGGGCATCGTTTATTTTTTTGTCTATCAATTTTTTAAAACTTCATAATACTCCTTAAATCGGTGAATTAACAACTATAAAATTGTTTTTTTCTAGAGAAACGGAGAAAAGAAAAGTTCCAAACCTCTTTGACCTTCATCATATGTTAGTGAAGGATGCAACTATGCATTAAAACAGAATTTTCATATTTTAAATTTTTTTTTCAAAATCTATGTGTTAACCCTTACGAAGATTTTGAGTTTTTCGGCAAATGTTTTATATACCGAAGCCTTTTATCTTTAGAGTTGTTTTAAAATTTCTAAACACATTCTACATTTGTATTAATGTATATTAAGCTCTCTTTCATAGTACATGGGCATCGTTTTAATTTATTGTCAATTAATTTAGTAAAACTTCATAATAATACTCCTTAAATTGGTGGACTAACCACTATAAAATCGATATTTTCTAGAGAAACAGAGACAAAAAAAGTTCCAAACCTCTTTCACCTTCATCATATGTTACTGAAGAATTCAACTACGCATTAAACATTATTTTCATATTTTTAAATTTTTTTTCAAAATCTATGTGTTAACCCCTTACGAAAATATTGAGTTTTTCAGTAAATGTTTTATACACTGAAGCCTACGATCTTTAAGGGTTGTTTTAAAATTTATAAACACATTATAAATTTGTATTAATGTATATTAAACTCTCTTTCATGTACATGGGCATCGTTTTAATTTTTTGTCAATTAATTTAGTAAAACTTCATATTAATACTCTCTAAATTGGTGGATTAACCCCTTTAAAATTGCTATTTTCTAGAAAACGGAGACAACAAAGGTTCCAAACCTCTTTGACCTACATTATATGTTAGTGAAGGCTGCAACTATTCATTAAAACAGTATATTAATATTTATGAATTTTTCTAAAAATATATGTGTTAAAACCCATACGAAAGTATTGAGTTTTCGGTAAATATACTATATACTGAAGCCTATGATCTTTTGTGTTGTTTTAAAATTTCTAAACACATTCTAAATCTGTATTAATGTATAATAAACTCTCTTTCATGGTACATGGGCATCATTTAAATTTTTTGTTTATTAATTTAGTAAAACTTCATAATACTCCTTAAATTGGTGAACTAACAACTATAAAATCGATATTCTCTAAAGAAACAGAGAAAAGAAAAGTTTCAAACCTCTTTGACCTTCATCATATATTAGTGAAAAATGCATCTATGCATTAAATCAGTATTTTCATATTTTATATTTTTATTCAAAATTTATGTGTTAACCCCTACGAAGATTTTGAGTTTTCGGTAAATATTTTATATATGAAGCCTCTGATCTTTTGTGTTGATTTAAAATTTCTAAACACATTATACATTTGTATTAATTTATAATAAACTCTCTTTCATGGTACATGGACATTGTTTTAATTTTTTGTCAATTAATTTAGTAAAACTTCATAACACTCCCTAAATTGGTGGACTAACCACTATAGGATCGCTATTTTCTAGAGAAACGGAGACAACAAAAGTTACAAACCTCTTTGAATTTCATCGTATGTTAGTGAAGAATGCAACTGTGCATTAAAAGAGTATGTTCATACTTTTTAAATTTGTTCCAAAATCTATGTGTTAAACTCTCTTTCATGGTACATGGACATCGGTTTAACTTTTTGTCAATTAATTTGGTAAAACTTCATAATACTCCCTAAATTGGTGGACTAACTATTATAAAATCGCTATTTTCTAGAAAAACGGAGACAACAAAAGTTCCAAACCTCTTTGACCTTCATCATATGTTAGTGAAGGATGCAACTATGCATTAAAACAGTATTTTTATATTTTTGAATTTTTCTTAAAATCTATGTGTTAACCCCTAAGAAAATATTGAGTTTTTTTGGTAAATGTTATATATACTGAGGCCTATGATTATTTGTGTTGTTTAAAAATTTCTAAACACATTATACATTTGTATTAATGTATATTATTTCATGGTACATGGGCATCGGTTTAACTTTTTGTCAATTAATTTAGTAAAACTTCATAATACTCCTTAAATTAGTGGACTAACCACTATAAAATCGATATTTTAAAGAGAAACGGAGACAAGGAAAGTTCCAAACCTCTTTGACCTTCATCATATGTTAGTGAAGGATGCAACTATGCATTAAAACAGTATTTTCATATTTTTGAATTTTTCTCAAAATCTATGTGTTTAATCTCTACGAAAATATTGAGTTTTTCGGTAAATGTTACATATACTGAAGTCTATGATCTTTTGTGTTGTTGTAAAATTTCTAAACACATTCTAAATTTGTTTTAATGTATATTAAACTCTTTTTCATGCTACATGGGCATCGTTTTAACTTTTTGTCAATTAATTGAGTAAAACTTCATAATACTCCATAAATTGGTGGACAAACACTATTAAATCGCTATTTTCTAGAGAGACAGGGACAACAAAATTTTCAAACCTCTTTGACCTTATCATATGTTAGTGAAGAAAGCAACTTTGTATTAAAACAGTAATTTCATATTTTTTGAATTTTTCTCAAAATCTATATGTTAACCCCTACCAAAATATTGAGTTTTTAGGTAAATGTTTAATATACTGAAGCCTATGATCTTTAGGGTTGTTTTAAAATTTCTAAACACATTCTAAATTTGTATTAATGTATTAAACTCTCTTTCATGTACATGGGCATCGTTTTAATTCTTTGTCAATTAATTTAGTAAAACTTCATTATAATACTCTCTAAAGTGGTGGACTAACCCCTATAAAATCGCTATTTTCTGGAAAACGGAGACACCAAAGGTTCCAAACCTCTTTGACCTTCATTATATGTTAGTGAAGGCTGCAACTATTCATTAAAACAGTATTTTTGAATTTTTCTCAAAATCTACGTGTTAACCCCTACGAAAATATGGAGTTTTTCGGTAAATATTCTATATACTGAAGCCTATGATGTTTTGTGTTGTTTTAAAATTTCTAAACACATTCTACATTTGTATTAGTGTATATTAAACTCTCTTTCATGGTACATGGACATCGTTTTAATTTATTGTTAATTAATTTAGCAAAACTTCATAATACTCCTTAAATTGGTGGACTACCCACTATAAAATCAATATTTTCTTTAGAAACGGAGAAAAAAAAATTTCCAAACCTCTTTGACCTTCATCATATGTTAGTGAAGGATGCAACTATGCATTAAACAGTATTTTTGAATTTTTGAATTTTTCTCACAATCTATGTGTTAACCCTTACGAAGATATTGAGTTTTTCGGTAAATGTTTTATATACTGAAGCCTATGATCATTAGGGTTGATTTAAAATTTCTAAATTCATTCTACTTTTGTATCAATGTATATTAAACTCTCTTTCATGGTACATGATCATCGTTTTAACTTTTTTCTATTAATTTAGTAAAACTTCATCGTACACCCTAAATTGGTGGACTAACTTCTATAAAATCGCTAATTTATAGAAAAAAGGAGACAAAAAGGTTCCAAACCTATTTGACCTTCATTATATGTTAGTGAAGGCTGCAAATATGTATTAAAACATTATTTTCATATTTTTTAAATTTTTCTCGAAATCTAAGTGTTAACCCCTACAAAAAGATGGAGTTTTCTGTAAATATTCTATATACTGAAGCCTATGATGTTTTGTGATGTTTTAAAATTTCTAAACACATTCTACATTTGTATTAGTGTATATTAAATTCTCTTTCATAGTACATGGGCATCATTTTTATTTATTGACAATTAATTTAGCAAAACTTCATAATACTCCTTAAATTGATGGACTAACCACTACAAAATCGATATTTTCTAGAGAAACGGAGAACAAAAAAGTTCCAAAACTCTTTGACGTTCATCATATGTTAGTGAAGGAAGCAGCTATGCATTAAAACAGTATTTTCATATTTTTCAATTTTCTCAAAATCTATGTGTTAACCCTACGAAAATATTCAGTTTTTTGGTAAATGTTGTATATACTTAAGCCCATGATATTTAGGGTTTTTAAAAAATTTTAAACACATTCTAAATTTGTATTAATGCATATTAAACTCTCTTTCATGGTACATAGGCATCGTTTAATTTTTTATCATTTAATTTAGTAAAACTTCATAATACTCCCTAAATTGGTGGACTAACCACTATAAAATCACAATTTTCTAGAAAAATGGAGACTACAAATGTTCCAAACCTCTTTGACTTTCATCATATGTTAGTGAAAGATGCAACAATGCATTAAAACAGTATTTTCATATTTTTGAATTTTTCTCAAAATCTATGTGTTAACAACCCCTACAAAAATATTGAGTTTTTCTGTAAATATTACATATACTGAGGCCTATAATATTTTGTGTTGTTTTAAAATTCCTAAACACATTCTACATTTGTATTAATGTATAATAAACTCTCTTTAATGGTACATGGGCATCGTTTTAACTTTTTGTCAATTAATTTAGTAAAACTTCATAATACTCTCTAAATTGTTGGAATAACCACTATAAAATCACTATTTTGTAGGAAAACAGAGACAACAAAGGTTCCAAACCTCTTTGACCTTCATTATATGTTAGTGAAGGCTGCAACTATGCATTAAAACAATATTTTTGATTTTTTCTCAAAATCTATGGTTTAACACCCATACGAAAATATGGAGTTTTCGGTAAATATTCTATATACTAAAGCCTATGATGTTTTGTGTTGCTTTAAAATTTCTAAACACATTCTAAATTTGTATTAGTGTATATTAAACTTTATTTCATGGTACATGGGCATTGTAAGACCCGATCCTGGCCAACTAGGCCGCGGCCGATGCCTCATGTCGCTCGGTCCATACCCTGGCCGAACCTCTCAATTTTTCGCCCTTTATCAATATTATCGCCCATAGGCGAGGGATAACTTAGATCTTAGCTTAAGACTACCTTAGTCATTCACTAGCTTAGATCATTTTAACTTATACGCAGCGGATATTCTCTACTTAACCATTGGTCTAAAACCAATACAATACTTGTCTGGTCGAATCACCTCAGCTAATGGTTAGTATACTCAACTACCAGCTAGCTCCAAGGTCGATCCTGAACCCAAATCAAGTCATACAAATCCGAGGTTCCATTCCCCTAATCCATTCTATCTAGAACTAAGCAAGAGTTACTAGATCATACCTTAGCCACATCCACGGAGCTTGTTAGCTCATCGGCCCAGCTGCTCTAGCTGAATGAACTCATAGACCAGCTGATCGAGCTGTCATACTCGAACTGAGCTAAGACCGAGCTATGGCCAGCTGCCATATACTGCGTCCAGCTCCTTTACTCATCGAACAACTCCCTTAGGCACTTAGTCATTCAGCCAACCATCCCCACAGACTTAAGTAACCCTTGAGAAGTGTTCAAACAGCTAAGGATATGCATTTGGCCCTTCCCGGCTCATGCATCAACCAACATCCTTTAGCTTATCAGTTTATGATACCAAGTCCAGCTTATGGACTAACAATACCCATCAGATCCTAAGTCAATCAACCAATCACCCCACATGACTCAGAACTGATGAGTCTTCACACATACCTAACCGGCCATGGAACCATGTCCCAACGAAGCCGATCAGTCCTGCTCTTACAACCAGTGCATCCTTTGATCAATCAGATCAGACACCTTGATCCATCATCTATGGATCAGGTCATCCATCCTTACCCATGATCAGATCACACAAGGCCTTCCCTGAATAATAACACCCAATCTTAGTACTTATGGTCCACGCCACCAAGTACTAGCTAGACTCTTCTTTATGGCTCTTAGCCAATGCTTTGCACATAGCTTACCAACCCAAGTAACTAACATTCCTTATGATCAATAATCATAAGTGACAAACATATCACAATACACAAGCATATGATCCGATAACCTAACACAAGGATCTATCATTGCATGGTTGATTCCTTATCTAAACATCAATTTACTCCTCAGGCCCAAATCTGACCAATTTCGAAAGTACTCCAAAAACTAATTAAAATTCACTAAAACTCATGATAAATCCCAACTAATAGATTCTCATAATCAGAATCCAATGAATCGACCCGGACCATATGGATCCTGATCATGAACAGCCCGGCTAATGCCATGGAATCATTCCTGAACCAGCCAAGGCCATGGCTCAGTGCCATCAAGTCTAATCCAACAAACTGCACCATGTAAACCTAGTTTATATAACAATACATGGTCTTCAAGGGGCGTACCATACTTGGCCTTGATCACACCACAAGAGACAGAAATATAAAATGGAAAGTATTTACAAAATCGGTTACCTTATACATGATCTGATTAGTGTTGGGGTCAAAAACGGTTACGACGAAGTTAACGTCCAAATCCCCGCAAAATGCAAGTATATCTTTTCACAAACAAATCGTGCTTGGTCAAGAGAACATCACAACCTATGTTCCCGAGTATGACGGTCGGAACACGGACGAACCAAGACCGGTCGTTACGCTACTAACCGCACATGCACGATGTCCGGTAGCTACGTAGAGACCAAGCATCCGTCCCGCTCGGTCGCTACGTAGCGACCGAGCTCGAGCCGAAGCTCGGTCGCTAAGTAGCGACCGAGCGATCGTTCCGCTCGGTCGCTACGTAGCGACAGAGCTCGAGCCAAAGCTTGGTCGCTACGTAGCGACCGAGCGTTCGTTCCGCTCGGTCGCTGCGTAGCGATCAAGCTCGAGCCAAAGCTCGGTCGCTACGTAGCGACCGAGCGATCGTTCCGCTCGGTCGCTACGTAGCGACCGAGCGATCGTTCCGCTCGGTCGCTACGTAGTGACCGAGCATGAGCTGAAGCTCGGTCGCTACGTAGCGACCGAGCCCAAGCCGAAGCTCGATCGCTACGTAGCGACCGAGCGTTCATTCCGCTCGGTCGCTACGTAGTGACCGAGCCCAAGCCGAGGCTCGGTCACTACGTAGCGACCGAGCTCCGATCTCGGTCACTACGTAGCGACTGAGCCCAAGCCGAAGCTCGGTCGTTCCGCTCGATCGCTACGTAGCGACCGAGCAACCGTTCCGCTCGATCGCTACGTAGCGACCGAGCGACCGTTCCGCTCGATCGCTACGTAGCGACCGAGCGACCGAGCTCTTCCGAAACATCGACACGACAATTAGTCCATGCATTCTCGTCTACCCTTCGATGCTATCTCCCGAAGACCGTAGCGAACCCATTTCATGTTTCCCGCTATTCTAATTCATCGATCAAACTTTACGGTAAAATCGAAAAAGTCGTCCGACCGGGCTCCTACGAAATAGCCAACATGCAAGGCATAAAAATTCCAAGGATCTGGAACGCGATGCATCTCAAAAATACTATCACTAAACAAACCAACTCACAATGACCGAACTACGAGACGACTTGATCTCCATAAGGAGTACGTAGGCAGTTTGTCGAAAGGCAAATTCAGCTGTCCCCCCCTCATTAAAAGGGGGGGGGGGGGATTGGATACGTATACTCTTATACTCTCAAACTCGGAAACATCCGACCACGCCTTCGATGTTTCCGACAATTCGATGTTTCCGACAGATCTTAACCAAGCAAATTATCTTTCATCCGCAAAACATTTTTCGATATTCGAAAATAAATCAGCACCTTTTGTCTTGAGACAGGACGTCAGCACCACTAGATTTGAGAACGAATCCATTCTAAGTGGGGGAGACTTGTCATGTCCCCGATCCTGGATAGGATCGTCCGGACATACCTTGGTGCGAGGAGACGGACCAGTCAGCTCACATGACCTAAAGACAAGTATATCATGGTCCATTAGCATGGTTAAGGGCAACATATAGCTGAGACTTAGCCAAGATAAGGCGTAGACAAGCTCAAAGGAGCTGGTCGAGTGTTTCGGTAGCTGGACGGTCCGGTGAAGCTCAATCAGCTAGGTGAAGCTGTGATGTAGTAAATGATCAGAAAAAAAACAAGTTTAATAATCAAATTGTAATTTTGTATATATTCATATATTATAAGAACCATAGATTAATGAATAACTTAACACAAATCATATAGAAGATTGTGATAATAGTGGAAAAACAACTCATGTAAACTATGATAGATTTATCATATTTTTATCGGAAGAATGTAGATTATGTATCCTGAGGATGGGTATTATTGGGATACCAATAGAATTAGTAAAAAAGAAAGAGGCTAATCTAAAGAGGGTTGCAGATGAAGCAATAGAAAGGTGAGAAGCAATAATAATAATGAAAGTTAAAAAACACCATGAAAAAAGATCACTTGGATTGGTAATTCTTTAAGTGGTTTTTTGATCCCTTAAAATCATTTAATGCTGTGAATTATTGGATTTGATTATTGTTTCTCTTGAAGCAAGAGGGGAACTTTAGATTATTTAAGAACATTTTGGAAAGTGGAGTTAGTTTCACAATTATAGCTAAGTAAGACATGGGAGGTCCGAATCAATTCATTCAATTCCGAAAAAGGACCGGTTACAATATCGTTATCTTAACCGGTTGATTCACATTAAATATTTAATGTGTTTCGCATTGAAAATGATCGAGCCCAGTTAGTTATTTTTATATAATGTTAGCCCAAATCCATGGCCTAACCACACTTTGATGTGCCGTACATATCTCCTGCTATTAATGGCGGCAAGGTTTGTTATGAGTTTGGTTCGTATAAAACAAAAACATCTATATACGATTCCTGGTAGAAATAGAAGAGATCGTTAAAAAAACCTCCATATTGAGCTCACATGCTAGGGTTGGAACGAAGAGGAAATTTATGAGAAAATGAGGGGGAGGGTAAACCAATGGATGATGATAATGATATGAATAAGAAAAACATGAAACTTTATCTATAATCAAGATATACATGTATTTATATATTGACGGATCGGATCGGATATCCGCTTTCCAAAATTTTAATATTTGTGATTTGCTTCGAGTTTAACGGATACTGATTTTTAATATTTGCTTTGCTCCGAATGTTTACGGATATCCAGAATTTTCGGATCGAATCGAAGCGAATAACAAATCGAATCAAATGTAACGGATAAAATACCCAGCCCTAAATGTATATATCTTCTATTGAACCATTCGTTTACAAGCAAGACAAGGTAAACGAAAGCTGACTTGATCAATCTAACTATCTAAGGCATGCAACATGGATCAAAGCAAAATCATTTCAGGACACAGAGCAACCATTATCTCTACTCCAGTGGGAGTTGATAGTCTTAGCAAGTTTCATTTTCGAGATTCACAAAAGTAAAAGCCATATCGAAATAGCTATACAGGGTTAATAGGACGAAAGAGACAAAAGAATCACATTGGTTGTGAAGTGATTTGTGATGGCCAGAGGTGTACTCACAAAACTGGGTGACAGTAGGAGGATGGATCAAAGACGTAGGAGACTGGTCTGGAGAATAGCATAGGCTTCTGGATGGTGACCGTGTCTGAGAATTCTGTAAGAATATTTTATATTCTGTGTGACCTATGTGTCTATTGGTTTAATATAAAGTTCAAGTTCATCTTAATGTTTTTAGATTCTACTATAAAAGGCGATGCCGTGATGGATTGGTTTCGATTAATGAGTTAGAATCCGAGTGTATTGATAACCCTCCTACTTTATCTTATATTTATAAATGTCCTTAATCTCATGATCATATATGTAAAAGATAATAATAATAGAATATATTACCATAAGATTTAATATATATGATCATACATTATGGTGCACTAATACGGTTATTATAACGAAGTGTTGCGTCCAACTGTTGTGTCGGAGAGTTGTGTTGATTGACACACATCTCTTTGATTATTATAAAAGTGACCCGTACATTATTTTACTTGTACGTAAGAAAACGAGTCTCTCTAAAACACAACACAACAATAATATTTATCAAAATGAGAGATTAAGGAAGGTTTGGGATTTCTTGTCCATCACCAAAAAGAGAAGGTTAAAGAGGAGAAGATCAATCGGTGGAATTGCATCCAAACATGGATCAAGGTTAGTGTTTCTACCTTCTTTAGAAATTGTGTTAGGATTGAATTAATTCAAATCTAGATTAGGTCTCGGTGTAGATATCATAATTGAAATCATAAAATTAATTAACATGTGGTATCAGAGCCAACTAGATTTGTTTAATTCACCATTATTGAACGTATGGCGTCAAACACTTAAACGTATCGGTAATTGTCAAGCGTGTGTTCATGATCGCCATTGCGTTAGAAATTCTGGAATGCATTAGAAAGTCGTTGCGTTAAAATTCTGAATGCATTAGAAAGTCGCGTTGGTTCGTAATTGTTTAGAAGTAACTAACGTAGCATCATGATTAAGTGATTCTGAAATTTTGTCAACATGTGCATTCGTGAGTTTGTCTTTTGCATCATGCGGTAGAGTTTACGGTTGTTATCGTTAAGGCACTTGCATAAATTAATTATTTCAACCTAGAGTAAATTCTCTTTTGTTCATGAACATATACGGTATCAACCGTTTTAAAGAGTGTTCATGAGATTTCTCTTAAATCATAGTAATTAATTTGGTCTTAAAGTAAGGCATCGTAAGAGAAATAACGTATATAATGATTTGGCATAACAACATCAAGTACGTTATTCTCGTAATGATTTACGATGGCATAAGCTTTTACGCGTATGAAATCTTTGATAGCATATGCATAACCGTGAATTATCTATCAAAGCAAATGCATATTTGATTTAATTAATATGATATGTTGTAACTGTCATGTTTCGGTTAATGGTGTTTTCGTCAAACCAACGCCATCGAACATAAGACAACGATACGGCATAATTAAATCGGTGCTTACTTAAGGTTTATTTTATTAAATTAAAATATTAATTAAACAAAAAAAAATGCTTCCGCGCATTTTTAATAATAAGTAATTGTGTTATTTAAATATTAACACAATATAAATAGTTTTCCCCTTCGGCCTTTTTTTTTGGTGTTTATATGTATATAATATGATAGTCACCAAAGTGACCTTGTTATATTACATATAGATATTAAAAACTATAGAGTTTATAATTGATCTTGATCAAAGATGCTAAATGAAATAAAAGTTTGATCAATCAATTAATTTATTATTTATATTCTAGGAGATCACCCAAAGGTGGATCATTGAATATGATTAATAATAATAAAAGAATTAGTCATTTCTTACTATAGTCGATAATATGTATATCCAAAGATAACATACTTATTTGATCAGTGTTTGATTTGATTAATATTAAAGTATTTATTACTAGCATCACTGAAAGTACTTGTATTTAAATATTGCCCAAAGGTTATTTAAAATACAAGTATTAAGGTTTTTTATTAGTCTGAATATATATTAAAGTTTCAAAGCACTAACGGGTAAACATGTATGAATGCTTGCAGCTTCATCAAATGTGTTTGCATCTGCTAACTATGTGGTAAAGTTTAATGGCCTCAACTATGGTGAGTGGTTCGAGCAAATCCGGTTTACACTGGGTGTAATGGCTTTGGACTCTGCCATACTAACTGATGAGGAACGCTCAGCTATTACAGTAGATAGCTCCGAATCTGAAAAGTCTCGTTATGAGAGATGGGAGCTATCTAACAGGCTGAGCTTGAACCTTATGAGGTTGACGATGGCGGAAAGTATTAAGCCATCAATGCCTAAGACAGAGAAAGCAAGGGAATTCTTAGAGAAAATTAAGGAGTGTTCACAATCGGAATTGGCTGACATGTCGATTATAGGAAGTCTCATGAATGAGCTAACTACAAAGAAGTTTGACTGGTCTCAGCCAATCCAAGATCATTTGACGCACATGTCTAATCTGGTAGCAAATTTAACGACCTTGGGAATGGAGGTACATGAGCAATTCTTGGTCCAATTCATCATGAACTCTCTACCTCTTGAATTTAGCCAGTTCCAGGTGAATTACAACACCATTAAGGATAAATGGAAGTTTAAGGAATTAAAGGCTATGCTAATTCAAGAGGAGGGGAGACTAAGGAAGATGAAAGATCAAGTTGCTAACCTCGTAGGTCTTGGAAGTGCCAGTAGCAGCAAAAGAACATCAAGTAGGAAGGACAAAAGGAATGTTAAGAACTTCGTGAAAAGACCTCAAAGTCAAATCCAAAAGGAAAAGAAGTGTTTCTTTTGTAAGCAAGTAGGACACTTCAAGAAGGATTGTCCTAAAAGGAAGGGTTGGTTCGACAAGAAAGGTATACATTACAGCTTTGTTTGCTATGAAATGAATCTTGTTGAAGTTCCCAATAATACTTGGTGGTTAGATTCTGGTACTACTACTCATGTGTCTCATATTAAACAGGGATTCAGTTCGATCCAGCCCATAAGAGGACCTGAACAGTACTTTTCATGGGAAACAGGATGAAGGCACAAATAGAAGGAATTGGGACGTATAGATTGATCTTGGACACTGGAAGTCATGTGGATCTTGAAGGGTGTCTCTATGTACCTGAGTGTGCTAGAAATCTTGTTTCTGTTAGCAGGTTGGACAATTTAGGTTTTAGTATTAAGGTTGCACATGGTGTTTTCACATTGTACCGAAATGATTACTTTTATGGTAGTGGTATTTTATTTGATTAACTTTATAAGTTCAACCTTGATGCAAAGTTTTCTGAATCCCTATTTAATGTTGAAAGTCGAGGCATTAAGCGTAGCGCAATTAATGAAAGTTCTGATTTCTTGTGGCATCAACGACTAAGTCATATTTCCAAAGAAAGAATTAAAAGGTTAATAAAGAATGAAATTCTTCCTCAGTTGGATTTTAGTGACTTAGATGTATGCATAGACTGCATTAAGGGTAAGCAAACGAAACATACTTTAAAGAAACCAGCCACAAGAAGCACTCAGCTTCTTGAGTTAATACACACCGACATATGTGGCCCTTTTGATGCTCCTTCATGGAGTGGCAAAAAATATTTCATCACATTTATTGATGATTACTCACGGTATGGATATACCTATCTACTGCATGAAAAGTCTAAGTCTGTGAATGTTCTAGAAATATTCATCGACGAGGTGGAAAGGCAGTTAAATAAAAAGGTTAAAATAGTGAGATCTGACAGAGGTGGTGAATTTTATGAAAAATTCGATGAAAGTGGACAATGTCCTGGTCCATTTGCAAAGTTACTTGAAAGTAGAGGCATATGTGTGCAATACACAATGCCTGGTATTCCTCAGCAAAATGGTGTAGCTGAGAGGCGGAACCGTACATTAATAGATATGGTTTGGAGCATGTTGAGTAATTGCTCATTACCCCTTTCTTTGTGGATATATGCATTAAGAACTGCAACGTATGTGCTAAACCGGGTTCCTAGTAAGGCAGTTCCTAAGACTCCTTATGAGCTGTGGACGGGAAGGAAACCTAGTTTAAGACATCTACGTGTGTGGGGTTGTCTAGCAGAAGTAAGGCTATATAATCCACATGAAAAGAAACTTGATTCTAGAACTGTCAGTGGATTTTTCATTGGCTATCCTGAAAAATCAAAGGGGTATACATTTTATTGTCCTAACCATAGTACGAGAATAGTTGATTTGGGTAATGCTAGGTTCATTGAAAACGGTGAAACTAGTGGGAGTGGTGAACCACGAAAAGTGGACATTAATGAAGTTCAGGTTGAAGTTCCTTCACTTGTAGTTCCACCTGAAGTAGTTGTTCCTATTGTTGCATCAGACTCTAATGACACAATAGGACAACATAATGATGAGCCAATCCCACTAGCTGAAGATACTGTTGATGAACATGTCATAATCCAAGAAGAGAATAGTGAACCACAAATACCTTTAAGGCGATCTGGAAGAGAAAGAAGATCTGCCATTTCAAACGATTACGTGGTTTACACTATTGAAAATGAATGTGACTTAAGCATGGATGACGATCCGATCTCATTCAAAATGGCCATGGAAAGTGACAATTTTGAAGAGTGGTTTGATGCCTCAAAAGAAGAAATGAAATCTATGGATGATAATCATGTATGGGACTTAGTAGAGTTGCCCGATGGTTTCAAAACCATTGGTTGTAAATGTGTCTATAAGACTAAACGTGACTCGAAAGGTAAACCTGAAAGACGCAAGTCTCGCCTTGTTGCTAAAGGTTTCACCCAGAAAGATGGCATTGACTATAAAGAGACCTTCTCTCCGGTTTCAAAGAAGGATTCTCTTAGAATTGTTTTGGCTTTGGTAGCTCATTATGATCTTGAGCTTCACCAGATGGATGTGAAAACCGCCTTTCTGAATGGAGATCTTGAGGAGGAAGTATATATGGACCAACCTGAAGGTTTCGTGGTCGGAGGAAAAGAAAATTTGGTGTGTAAACTGAGAAAGTCAATATATGGACTAAAACAAGCTTCTCGGCAATGGTATATAAAGTTTAATGATACCATCACATCATATGGTTTTGTAGAGATCATTGTTGATCGATGTATCTACATTAAGATCAGTGGGAGTAAGTTTGTGATTTTAGTCCTATATGTTGATGATATTTTGCTTGCTGCAAATGACATGGGTATGTTATATGATGTGAAGAAATATCTCTCTAAGAACTTTGAAATGAAAGATATGGGTGAGGCATCTTATGTGATCGGGATAGAAATATTTCGAGATAGATCACAAGGATTGTTAAGTTTGTCTCAGAAAGGATATATCAATAAGATCTTAAAGAGATATAAAATAGAGAAATGCTCTGCAGGAATAACTCCAATTCAGAAGGGGGACAAGTTCAGTAAAATGCAATGTCCTAAAAATGAATTGGAGCGTAAAGAAATGGAAAGAATTCCCTATGCATCGGTGGTTGGGAGTTTGAATTATGTTCAGACATGTACTCGACCAGATATCAACTTTACTGTTGGAATGTTGGGTCGATATCAAAGTAATCCCGGAATGGACCACTGGAAAGCTGCAAAGAAGGTTCTCAAGTACTTGCAAGGCACCAAAGAGCACATGCTTACATATAGGAGATATGATCAGCTAGAAGTCATTGGATATTCAGATTCAGACTATGCCGGATGTGTTGATAGCAGAAAATCGACGTTTGGCTACTTGTTCCTATTAGCTGGGGGAGAAATATCATGGAAGAGTGGAAAGCAGTCTGTCAATGCTACTTCCACTATGGAGGCTGAATTTGTGGCATGCTTTGAGGCCACAATTCATGCACTATGGCTGCGGAAATTTATCTCAGGGCTTCAGATTGTCGACACTATAGCCAAGCCGCTGAGAATTTATTGCGATAATTCCGCAGCTGTCTTCTTTTCAAAGAACGACAAGTACTCGAAGGGTGTTAAGCACATGGGGTTAAAGTACTTGTCTGTTAAAGAAGAAGTTCAGAAACAGAGAGTGTCATTTGAGCACATAAGGACGGACATGATGGTAGCGGATCCGCAAACTAAAGGTTTACCACCCAAGGCGTTCAATGGCCATGTAGAACGTATGGGTATTATAGATAAGGCTTTGCTATTTTAGTTATGGGATGCTCATTATGTATTTGACACTGAGAATTCACATAAAGTTATGTTTCTGATTTATTTATTATGTTATCATTAAAGTATGTGTATACACTTATGGTTTGTAGATAACATATGGTTGGTTTGAGAAATAAAAGTTCTTCTCATATAAGGATTGATATAAAATTGGAATTGATTTGTGATACATGGAAGGGACTATGTCGTTTAATGACATACAACCGCCATGATTCGATTAATTCAAATTTTAGTAAAGATCAAGTGGACTTGATATAAAAGTGCACATTAAAGTTATTGAACCCTTAAGTCAGCACAAAGATTAAGTAGGAGAATGTAAGAATATTTTATATTCTGTGTGACCTATGTATCTATTGGTTTAATATAAAGTTCAAGTTCATGTTAATGTTTTTAGATTCTACTATAAAAGGCGATGCCGTGATGGATCGGTTTCAATTAATGAGCTAGAATTCGGGTGTATTGATAACCCTCATACTTTACCTTATATTTATAAATGTCCTTAATCCCATGATCATCTAACTAATACTAAAAGTGTTATTTGAGGAGTAGAAAGGGTGTCCACGTCAGATTTAAAATTCACCCAATCAGAAGCAAGTTTTAATACACGTCAGATAGACTTAACCGTCTGGGCTTCGTGATTCTGCTTAAGCCCAATTCTATGCAATCCACTTCCTTCTCCACGTGGGTTAAGAGCATCCGCGTAAGCGTCTCTCATTTTTTTGGGACCCGCAGGTTCATTAATCTCGACCTTTCTTATTTGTTATGTGCACAATGAAGCCGATAAGTCTTCTTCTCTTTCTCTTCCGTTTAGATCTAAGATTTCTCCATCATAGCTACAAAACTCACACCCACATACATTAACTTTTCGTCTTCTACAATTAAATGGATGCACTGTTTATCTTATTCTATCTCCTCATCTCCCAGATTCTCAGACAATCAATTATGGTTGCGTTTAATAACCTACGCGAAGTTCTCCCCTATATATATATTCATATGACACACTGAATCAGTGTATCTCATATCAAGTCAAAGCTTTGTTGAACCAGCGCAGATGTTAACCAATCATCATCGACAATGTCCTCCTCTGCTGCTATTGTTGCTCAAACAGCGTCTCCTCTTCAACCTTCGATGATCTCTGCCTTGGTTTGACTTCTCAGGTGGTTGTTGGCCGGATCCTCCGCTTTTGGGATTCAAGGAATATCAAGAAGAATTTTGAATTTGTTGGTATCACCATCGTCATGAAAAGGTTTCAACATCCTTCTCCTAACCTTTAAAGATTTATCATTGTTTTTTTAAAAAATAATCTGAAAAACGAATAGATAATAAAGCTTTACTTGGATTTCAATAAAGGGATCTTTGACGGGTATTTGCATATCGGAAAAAAAAATTCAAGACCTTCCCTAAGCTTTTGAATCATTATGCCTATCCACGTTTAATTGCAAGTTTGATATAGCTTAAAAGAGATTCATCGAAAGTTTGTATTTTTGCTTTGCTATGTAACATGTTCATTCATAGTTTTGTGTGGTGGTTGTTGTTGTTCACATTAACATATTGTTTCTGCTTGGGTTTTATTTAGGTGTAAAACCTCGACTGATGGAGTCTAAGATCGAGACGCTGACTCTCACTCTGGTGAATTTGTTTCAGTGAGTTTTCACATTCTTTATTGAATGAACAAGTACATCTATGATTTTGTTGGGTTTCCTTAGATAGAAGAAAGACTGAAGTTATCATGCTCCTTTTATCTCTGTAGTTTGTCAAGAAAACGAGCCGTGACGATGACTGAACAAGTGAATCGTTTGGTATCACCGGATAGAGGCAGATCAAAGAATGCAGCTCTGCCATCTACATCTCAAGTGACTTGCAGTAGACTAGATGTTGAAGGCATGGACCTACAAAGAACTTCTTCTAGAGAACTAGGAAACTCATTGCAGGTTGTGATAGGTATATATGTCAATTTTCTCTTTACGAAGTATGAAGGAAGTTGGTATTTCATTTGTTTTAAGTAGGGTAGAAGGTTCATGGATATATAATATATCTATGTCCTTTGTAGGTATTGGTAAACACAGCCGTACGGCACAAGTAAATTTAAACGTTGTAATTTGAAAAAATACAAGTGTTTCATGTGAAAACTAACAGTTTCTTACATATGTAAAATTTATTGGTTGGTTCAAAAAACACCGCATAATCAAAGGCTTCTAGGCTAGACTGTCCCAATAGTCCCAGTAGAAGTTATAATAGTTGAGCTATATTTGCCACTAGCTGTATGCTTTCAAATTTAAAATAAAATACTATCAAGTTTTGCATTTTTTTTGGCCCGAAGGAGCCACGACCATCATCCTCTTGACTAGACTATTAAATCACAAGTTTAATTAATCTCATCACACAATGGCTGTAACCCCCTTAATGCTTCGAAATACATCTCCGAGACGGTTAAATATTCCTAAGTTATCATCACCTCCAAATAAGTGTTGGTATCATTAGAATTTATGTGCGCCCGACATGAACCGACTGGAAGCATTCCCTCATGATATTCTTGAGGAAATTGTTGCGAGTCACTGCCGTTTCAGCAATGGATTAATACAATTTCATGCAAGGAACTTCGCATCTTCTCTGAGAACTACCGTGTCTCCAAGCAGCTAAACCCATCACCAATAGTGAAAAAACCTTTACTAGCGATCTGGAACTGAGTTCTGATGGCGATATATTTGAAGTACAACAACCGAGAACCCCACTAAATCAAAAGAATACTATACTTGGCTACTTTTACCGTAAAAATTATAATTTGCTCGGACTCCATCACTTCTCAGTTGATACATCTCCGGTGTGCTCCACTTGTCGTTGAGCATGTCTGAGAAAGGAAAGAAAATCCTTAAAAACCTCAAGTGGACTGAAAAAATAGTCAGTGTGAATATTTGTTGGGAAACATCAAAGCATACCTGAAAGGCATAAAGGTGGCTAGGAAGGTGTATCTAGAATAAAGGGAGGCAACAAAACCTGCAAACTTTAGCCACCCATCATTAAAAAACCATTAGAAACTCAACCTGCTAAACTTACGCCCTACAACGAGACACTTATTGATGTACGTTGAAGGTGGAGGGGGCAGCTGCCCCCCATGAAATAACTACACCTAATGTAAATTGTTAAAGGCAAATTAATATTGCCCCCATTAATTATAACTATTTTGCCCCAGTCACTTTTTCTTTCGTTCACTGTTTTAGTTAATTTAATTATTTTTACGTACAATTGGGTTTTTTCCGTTAAATATGATGGCTAATAAATCTTTTTTTTCATTGTTTACTAATATCATTCAATAGACATGCATATAGTAATCTAAATATGGGGGTAAATCAGAACTAAACATAGTTAGGCTATTACAAAGATTGAGATTCTAAAACTATTGAAACTCATTTTTTCTTAATTTCTTTTAAAGCTTAAATTATAAACAGTTTAATAAGAATTGTTTCAATTTTATTTTATATTATATTATGAATAATGACTACAGATTAAATTTTTTTGAACATAAGGTATAGCTTCATTTTCACAAATCATGTATGTCTAAATATTTTACGGTCTATATTTTTGGTAAACTTTCAACAAATTTTCAATAGAATTTAAATAACATTTTATATTTTTTTGGGATAATTTTTTTGGATAATTTGAATAAAACTATGTATTATATTTTGCCCCCGGTGAAATTTTTTCGGGCTCTGCCACTGCTTCAGGCCTAATTCAAAAAACCGCAAAAATGAATCTCACTTACCACCAACAGAAACTAAAGAAAACGCAACCCAAAACCGTAAGTGAAATCTCTTTCTATAAAAAAAATTTAATATGCACCGGTTCTAATAAAATCAAGAATTACATATACCCATACTGTTATCTATTTCCGGAGACGACAAACAAATTTTATTAAAATAAAAAGAGGATATACGCTTTAGATATAGTGTTCACGTATGCGAAAATAATTTGCCAATGAGAAACTATATTTTTGCCATGTCACCTCCTCTATTTGTTTTTACAAAATGATCCTTTAACTTTTTACTTAAACAATTATAACCAAAAATATTTTTTTGGTGAATATATTATTTATATAAATATAATTATATTTTTTTTATTTACATAATAGTTTGTAAAGAAATATTAAGTGTAAATAATATCATAATTTTATAAAATACTAAAATAAATTGAGCTTGTTTTCAACTTTCACAAATAAAAAATATTCTTTGTAAACTTAGAAAATAATATATCAAAAATATTCTTTTTTATGAGAGAAAATAAAAAAAAAAATATCGGAGACAAATTCATCTCTATTATGAAATTCCTCTATTTTAGAGAAAAAAATAGAGGAATACATTGGAGATGGTCTAAGGCATGGCCGACGTAAATGATCGACGTTGAGATTTCAGATTTTCTGATTCTTACTATTCTAATGTTTCAATATAATTTGAATATTCCATTTGTTTTATAATATAATGGTTTAAAAGTATTTTTTGTTTCACTATATAAATTGTTTTTCTATTTCAATGTAACTGTATATTTATTGGATATTGTGTGGCCAATTAAATTATGTAAATTACTGTGTAATTGATTAAATTTATATATTAAATGAAAATTTTTTTAAAGTAATAACTTTTAAATATTACAGATTTTAATTAAAACTGATTACACTTTGAAACAGATAGAGTAATCTTTAAACTAACTTTATATAGATACGATGACAAAATTGTAAAGTGGTCTCACCTTGAATTTCTCTCATTCTGTGCATTCATAATTGGAAGGAATTCTCATAAACCTAGACAGAAGTTTAAACAACTTTGACGGCGATTTCAGAAGACCTAAGGGAGACGGCGACGGCGATTTCAGAAGACCCACCTGGTGCCAAGGAAAAGCCTTCTGAAGGAGAGCGTGATAAGACTTCGAGGACAGAGAACACCCTGTCGGAGGCTGGGGAGGAGATTGCAGAATCGGGAGAGGTACTGACTAAACCCTCGGAGTGGGATCTGGAGAAATCTCATGTCAAAGTTGGTGTAGCATAGGGATTTCCTCCCCCGTCCTCACCTTGGACGAGGGATAGGGAAGCATCGTTACAACCTGTTATTGAGGAAACTAATGGAGTGGTATCAATGGTGATCCCAACAGAGGTCTTATCTGATGCAAATCCTTTGTGGAGATGCTACGTTGTGGGCTATTTCATTGGAGATGCTCCTCATGTAGGATCAATCCATGCCACTGTAAATCGGATCTGGGCTAATCCAAAGAACATGACTAAGATTGATGTTCAATTTATTGAGAAGAATACAGTCTTTTTCCGTATCGAGAATGAACAAATGAGAGGAAGAGTCCTGCAGAAGAAGTATTGGCACATAGTGGATATCCCTCTGGTGGTGAATGAATGGTCTCCGGAGACTGCAACTCTGAAGCCTGACCTCACTTCCATGCCAATGTGGATTGATTTGCGGGGGTGCCTAGTCCTTTATTTTCAGCAAAGGGTTTGAAGTGTCTGGCTAAGGGTGTTGGCAAGTTTGTTAAGCTGCATCCAAGTACAGAGAGGTGTATACGTTTGGATATTGCACGACTCCTAGTGGAAGTTAATCTTCATAAGGAGCTGGTAGAGAGGATCGATTTCCAGGATGCTAATGGGGAGAAGGTTTCGGTCGAAGTATGTTACCCTTGGTTGCCTCCAAAATGCAGTGTGTGTAAGGCGTGGGGACATAAGGGAGTGGATTGTATTTCACCACAGGTTAAGATCTTGAAGGCCTAGTCTGCTAAGGGAAAAGAGATCTGCACTCCAGAATCAAATGAGATTGCAGAGGTTGGTGTGAGACAGAATCAGAATGTGGTGGGAAAGTTATTGCAGGAGTTAGAAGATCTGGCAGTGCAGAAGTCAACTGAAGTGGGTTCTTCAAGTGATCGACTGACTGAGAAGTATGGTGAGGGAGCAAGAAGTGGTGACAGTACTGACCCACCATTGAATGCGGAGGGATATGAGGAAGCGTTTGTTCTTAATAGAACAGAGCAGAAGCAGTGGTCACTGGTGCAAACTGGCTCTACTTATAACAAAGTACCAAGTGAGACAGGAGAAGGAAATAGTAATGGCATTACGGTATCCCCATCTCGTTTCAATGTTCTGGCTGTTTCAGAGGATGAGGGAGAATTAGATGACATTGAGGAAGGGGAGCTGGTACCAGTGTTGACTAAGACTGAAGTACCAAGGGAAACTAAGAGAAGGGGTAAAGCTCAGCAGTCTGTTGTCAATAAAAACTCCAGAAAGAAAGTTGTGAATTCAAGAGACTTGAGGTTGGTGCAGGCTCATTCAGCAGCAGCAAAAAAAACTTCCTTTCGGAAGTTATGAGGTCTTTCTTTGCATGGAACATGCGTGGCTTTAATATGTCACGCAAACACGTAGCTGTACATAGATGGATAATGAAGGAGAAGCCTTTATTTGGCTGCTTAATGGAGACAAGAGTAAGAGAAGAAAATCATAGTAAGTGCATGAAGGCAGCTCTACCGGGTTGGTCTTCAATCACAAACTATGATCACTGGAAAGATCTGGTTTTGCTGGTCCGATAGAGTACAGGTCACTATGTTGCACAAGAGTTCTCAAGCTATCACTTGTGCAGTTCAAATACCTGAGACGAAGGAGCAGTTTATTTGTTCTGCGGTATACGCTTCTAACTTTGAAGTTGAGCGTAGAGAACTGTGGGAAGATATGCGAGGCACACTTGCAGCTTATAAGCATCTCGACATGCCATGGATCCTATTAGGAGATTTCAATGTCACGTTATCTTCAGGGGAACATTCGCGGGTTCATGACTATCTTACTGATCAGAGAGGGATGCGACAGTTTCAGGAGGTGGTCAACGATTGTGTGCTTACTGACTTGGCTTATACTTGAGCTCTTTTTACATGGTGGAACAAGCAAGAGACAGATCCTATTGGGAAAAAGCTTGATAGGGCTCTCATTAATGGTGACTGGCTGCGCGTTTTCCCTAAGTCTTTTGCCAAGTTCGAAGCTGGTGGAATTTCTGATCATGCCCGATGTGTTATTCAGCTGTCTGAGAATAGAGAGGAGGTGCGGAAGCCTTTCAGATTTTTCAATTATCTGAAAGAGCATGAGGAATTTCTACCAACAGTTGCTAAGTTGTGGGAAAGCACAGAATCACTCCATCACTCTCGGGCTTCATTGGGGATGTTCCATAAAAAACTTAAGGCCTTGAAGTATGAGATGAGACTCATGAATAAAACGCATTATGGTGATCTTCCTGCTCGCACCAAGCAAGCTTACGAGGTGATGTGCGACTGATCAGAATCAGGTTTTGAGGGATCCAAATCCTATGACTTTTGCGGCTGCTGCAGTAGCATCAGACAGGTGGAATAAGCTGGCTCGCATAGAAGAGAAATTTTTCAGACAGAAATCGTGTATCCGTTGCCTAGCTGCAGGGGATCTAAATACTACTTTCTTTCACCGGTCTGTCCAGTCCAGAGCCTCTTGGAATGCTATTCGACAACTTCATACTGAGAGTGGAGAGATTCTCAATGACCCTACAGCAATTTCCCGGGAAGCAGTCCAACATTTTCAACGTTTCCTGCAATCTCAGGACCATGGGGCAGCTGACGTTTCAATAACCAGTTTGAGGGAGTTACTTACTTATAGGTGCGATCTTCACGCAGCAGCAAGGCTTGTAGCTCCAGTGCTGCCTCCCGAGATACAAGAAGCAATTCACTCCTTACCCGATGATAAGGTTTCTGGTCCAGATGGCTACACCAAGGAGTTCTATGTGGCGGCTTGGCCGATAATACGAAGAGACTTTATAGTTGCTGTGCAGTCATTTTTTATATATGGGTTTCTGCCCACTGGAGTCAATGCGACGATCCTCTCTCTTATTCTCAAAACAGAATCAGCTCGGACAATGAAGGAGTATAGGCCAATCGCCTGCTGCAACTTTTTGTATAAAGTTATCTCCAAGATCCTTGCGTCTAGACTCAAAAATATTCTCCCTGAAGCTATAGAGGCCAATCAGTGTGCCTTTATTAAGGATAGACTCACTGCTGGAAATGTGCTGCACGCTTCAGAGTTGGTTAATGGATATCACAAGAAGAAAAATACAGACAGATGCACCATTAAGTTTGACATATCGAAGGCTTTCGATACAGTAAGATGGTCATTTATTACTGATGTTCTGCGAGCGATGGGTCTACCTGATCTTTTTATCCATTGGATCAACGTTTGTATCTCCACAGCAGCCTTCTCAGTCTTGGTTAATGGAACTCTAGAAGGGTTCTTCACAAGCGCAAGAGGCATAAGACAAGGATGCTCTCTTTCTCATATCTATATGTCATCATCAACAATGTGTTGTCTAAGATGCTGAATCAAGAAGCCGGCGCAGGTTTATTTGGATATCACCCTCAATGCCAAGGAGTGGGGCTTACACATCTGAGCTTCGCTGATGATATCTTAGTTTTCACCAAGGGGACAGTAGACTCTTTGAAGGGGGTAATGCAGACTATGGAAAAATTCGCAACCATGTCAGGACTGCATATTAATGCCTCAAAGTCATCTCTATATGCTTCAGGACCGGGTACTGCAACAGTCTGTGAAGAAGCTCTTAGTTTAGGGATTGCAGTAGGCAGCTTACCTATTCGGTATTTGGGCTTGCCTTTAACTACCAAGGCGCTGACCAAACTTGACTACGAGCCGCTCATTGACAAAATCAGATCAAGTATGCTATCATGGACAAACAATACCCTCTCTTTCGCAGGACGCCTACAGCTGATTAAGTCAGTAGTATCCAGCATTGTGAACTTCTGGAGCTCTGCATTTATATTACCCATGGGCTGTTTGGATGCTATAGAAAGTTTATGCAGTGCTTTCTTGTGGTCGAGTTCCCCTAACCAGACACATAAAGCTAAAGTTAAATGGGACGATCTGTGTTATCCTAAATCAGAGGGGGGGACTGGGAATCAGGAGGCTTCGTGATTCGGTTAGAGTATTTGCGCTCAAATTGATCTGGAGATTATACACTGTCTCTAAATCTCTTTGGGTCTCATGGATTCAACATTACCTTCTCCGGCACAGTTCATTTTGGGATGTTTGAGATGACACTTTGGGCTCCTGGATTTGGAGGAAACTTCTCAAGATGAGAGACATGGCGTATCAGTTCATTAGGGTCGAAGTGGGGAATGGTAACTGTGCTTTCTTCTGGCACGATGACTGGCTACGTATGGGGAAGCTTATAAATATTACAGGAGCAACAGGTACGCGTTATCTTGGGGTTCCGCGTAATGCTAAAGTTAGTGATGCTGTCTCTGAGGGCCAGTGGAAGATAAGGGGCCAACGGAGTCGTCATTATCATGAGCTGCATCATAGAGTCCAGATCGAACCAGTTCCTAATGTTTCGCAGGGACCTGATACGTTCCTTTGGAGATATGATGAAGGGGTTTATCAAGACAGTTTCAATGCAGCGAAAACATGGGAGCAGATATGGAGCAAGCGAGCTGAAGTAGTCTGGAGTAGAAGTGTTTGGTTCACACAAGGGATCCCTAGGCATGCATTCCTAGTCTGGCTTGCGATTCAGAATAGGCTATCTACCGGGGATAGAATGAGAAAGTGGGGAATCCATCAGGGCTGTGTGTTATGTGGTGAAAGAGATGAGACACGAGATCATCTGTTTTTTGCATGTCCATACTCTTATACAGTATGGGATCGTCTCGCTAGCAGATTGGTTGGAAGGAGGATAAACCCGGACTGGCATGATATGCTAAGGTATACTCAAGCAGGCACCTCCAATGAGATGGATATGATTCTCATCCGTCTAGTGTTCCAGGCTGTCGTGTACCATATTTGGCGAGAACGGAATACACGAAGGCACCAACAAGGTCATCAGGGTGCTGAGCAAATGATCAAAACAATTAACAGAGGTATCAAGAATCGGATTAGCTCTCTTGGTTACAAGGCGGGTCATAAGTTCAATGGACTTCTTAGGAGATGGTTTGAAGTCTTTGATTAGAAATTTACAAATTTAGCGAGTATAAAGTTTTATTCGTTTGTAGATTTAAGTTCCATTTACAGCTAGCCTAATGTAAAAGACATTTTCTGATTGATCAATAAATTGAAAATTTCATCAAAAAAATAATTGGAAGGAGATAATCAACATCTAATATTATGTTACTCTCAGTATATTAGAAATGGTTGAACCGTAAACCAATTAAGGATGATGTAAGGAAGACATAAAGATGTATTTCCAGTTATCACAAATATAGAATCAATTGACAACAACTTAATTATGTCCAGCGTAGGACAACAGAGAAGAGTTTCAATACCTTATAATATTGTAATATCTCACTATATTAGTGACTAAATCAGTTTTCTCTAACACAAATACTCACTCCATTCTTGGAGTTTAAGCTTTTCTATTTGATGATATTAGTAGTTTGATCCCAAAAAAAAAGAAACGGTCGAACTGTACATTGTAATTGGAGAAAAAAAACAAACAAAATCAACCGAAGACTTTAAAAGTATATGAAACAAAAATTGGAAATAACAATTCTCTGCGATTAAAAAATAAGGCAATAGAATTGTAAAAATACAAAATAAAACAAAACATATACATAGAAAGAAAGATTTAGTAAAATAAAATTATAATATAACTTCCATAATTGATAGTGTCCAGTTACACTAAAAAATCTAAATTTACAACATATACAGTTTTATTTACATCTTTAAACCTATTATCTAATTAAAATGATTCTAAAAAAGTGCCAACATGAAGAGTTAGAAAATATACCATAAAATATAATACATAACATTAAAAATACATTATCACTTATCACTAAAAAAATCATGTTAGTAGTAATAAAAATGAAATGACAACACATTTATTAAAACCATAGAACGACATGCAACAAGGTGTTATTAAATATACAAACTACAAATTAAAAATGCTCAATGCAAACACACATAAAAATGAGACATCATATTTGGTTATATTTAAATAAATAATTTTAAATATATTATATTCTTGATAAATTTAAAATTACTTAAAAAACTAAATTATTAAAAAATTAATATACAAATAAAACTAAAGAAATATTTTGTAACGTCAAAATAATAAATGAATAAAAAATATATTATGTTAATAAAATAGATTTTAGATTTTAAAGACTTCTAATTCATGTATTATTACAAAAATCAAAAAAATTTTATTACAATTAATATTTTACCGTTAGATATATTAAAATAATATTCTAGATCGATATTCAATTGTCATTTTTCAACTATTACATGTAAAAGAATATTATTAAGTACGATTTTTTTTTAAAAGGGGGTTTTATATTTTAAATAGGTTATTGGAGTACTTTTTCTGTTTGTGAATTTATTCGAGATGAGATTCCGATATTTTAAACTAAGATAATTTATGTTCTATACATTATTATATTTTTTTTACATAACTTTAAAATATCGGACTTGATTCTTCATATTTTATTAGTTAATTGTGTTACATATAATAGAAATACTTACTTCAAACTAAACATAAAAAAAAAATCAAATTTAAAAATTAGTTATATATAATTTAATATACAAAAATTCACAAACAAATAAAAATGATAAATGTAACAAATTTAAATATATTATCCGCGCGTAGCGTGGAGAAAGTATCTAGTATATGTAAAAGGTAATAATAATAGAATATATTACCATAAGATTTAATATATATGATCATACATTATGGTGCACTAATACGGTTATTATAACGAAGTGTTGAGTCCAACTGTTGTGTCGGAGAGTTGTGTTGATTGACACACATCTCTTTGATTATTATAAAAGTGACCCGTACATTATTTTACTTGTACCTAAGAAAGCGAGTCTCTCTAAAACACAACACAACAATAATATTTATCAAAAGGAGAGATTAAGGAAGGTTTGGGATTTCTTGTCCATCAAGGAAATCACCAAAAAGAGAAGGTTAAAGAGGAGAAGATCAATTGGTGGAATTGCATCCAAACATGGATCAAGGTTAGTGTTTCTACCTTCTTTAGTAATTGTGTTAGTATTGAATTAATTCAAATCTAGATTAGGTCTTGGTGTAAATTTCATAATTGAAATCACAAAATTAATTAGAGCCAACTAGATTTGTTTAATTCACCATTATTGAACGTATGGCGTCAAAAACTTCAACTTATCAGTAATTGTCAAGCGTGTGTTCATGATCGTCATTGCGTTAGAAATTCTGGAATGCATTAGAAAGTCGCATTGGTTCGTAATTGTTTAGAAGTAACTAACGTAGCATGCATGATTAAGTGATTCTGAAATTTTGTCAACATGTGCATTCGTGAGTTTGTCTTTTGCATCATGCAGTAGAGTTTACGGTTGTTATCGTTAAGGCACTTGCATAAATTAATTATTTCAACCTAGAGTAAATTCTCTTTTGTTCATGAACATATACGGTATCAACCGTTTTAAAGAGTGTTCATGAGATTTTTTTTAAATCATAGTAATTAATTTGGCCTTAAAGTAAGGCATCGTAAGAGAAATAACGTATATAATGATTTGGCATCACAAGATCAAGTACGTTATTCTCGTAATGATTTACGATGGCTGGAGCTTTTACGCGTATGAAATCTTTGATAGCATATTCATAACCGTGAATTATCTATCAAAGCAAATGCATATTTGATTTAATTAATATGATATGTTGTAACTGTCATGTTTCGGTTAATGGTGTTTTCGTCAACGCCAACGCCATCGAACATAAGACAACGATACGGCATAATTAAATCGGTGCTTACTTAAGGTTTATTTTATTAAATTAAAATATTAATTAAAGAAAAAAGAAAAATGCTTCCGCGCATTTTTAATAATAAGTAATTGTGTTATGAAATATTAACACAATATAAGTAGTTTTCCCCTTCGACCTTTTTTTTGGTGTTTATATGTATATAATATGATAGTCACCAAAGTGACCTTGTTATATTACATATAGATATTAAAAACTATAGAGTTTATAATTGATCTTGATCGAAGATGCTAAATGACATAAAAGTTTGATCAATCAATTAATTTATTATTTATATTCTAGGAGATCACCCAAAGGTGGATCATTCAATATGATTAATAATAATAAAAGAATTAGTCATTTCTTACTATAGTCGATAATATGTATATCCAAAGATAACATACTTATTTGATCAGTGTTTGATTTGATTAATATTAAAGTATTTATTACTAGCATCACTGAAAGTACTTGTATTTAAATATTGCCCAAAGGTTATTTAAAATACAAGTATTAAAGTTTTTTATTTGTCTGAATATATATTAAAGTTTCAAAGCACTAACGGGTAAATATGTATGAATGCTTGCAGCTTCATCAAATGTGTTTGCATATGCTAACTCTGTGGTAAAGTTTAATGACCTCAACTATGGTGAGTGGTTCGAGCAAATCCGGTTTACACTGGGTGTAATTGCTTTGGACTCTGCCATACTAACTGATGAGGAACGCTCAGCTATTACAGTAGATAGGTCTGAATCTGAAAAGTCTCGTTATGAGAGATGGGAGCGATCTAACAGGCTGAGCTTGAACCTTATGAGGTTGACGATGGCGGAAAGTATTAAGCCATCAATGCCTAAGACAGAGAAAGCAAGGGAATTCTTAGAGAAAATTAAGGAGTGTTCACAATCGGAATTGGCTGACAAGTCGATTGTAGGAAGTCTCATGAATGAGCTAACTACAAAGAAGTTTGACTGGTCTCAGCCAATCCATGATCATTTGACGCACATGTCTAATCTGGCAGCAAAGTTAACGACCTTGGGAATGGAGGTACATGAGCAATTCTTGGTCCAATTCATCATGAACTCTCTACCTCTTGAATTTAGCCAGTTCCAGGTGAATTACAACACCATTAAGGATAAATGGAAGTTTAAGGAATTAAAGGCTATGCTAATTCAAGAGGAGGGGAGACTAAGGAAGATGAAAGATCAAGTTGCTAACCTCGTAGGTCTTGGAAGTGCCAGTATCAGCAAAAGAACATCAAGTAGGAAGGACAAAAGGAATGTTAAGAACTTCGTGAAAGGACCTCAAAGTCAAATCCAAGGAAGAAGAAGCTGTCTCTGGCTAGCTTCTCAACCTTATGAAAACAATAAAAATGAATCAGAGTAGACACAAACAAGACAATGGAGAACCTGAAAGCTAACAAGACAAAATATTTTACCTGTAAGTTTGAGAATATGATGTTGTTCATAGTCAGAACTATTCGGATATCGTAGAGACCATGGCCGAGTATTCTGATTTCCATGTACTTGAAGAAATTCTACACAACTGCTTTCTGTTTCTCAGGAGTTTCGCCGTAGCTGTCTGGGTTAAGGAACCACAGCACGCATGTCACGTCATTCCATGGGATTGCGTTCCCTAGAGGATCGATTTGAGATGAGGACCAAACTTATCGTTCACCATTAACTCAAAGATGAAATCGAGAGAGAATAGAAAAAAGTAAATCCAAGAGAAAAGGACGATACATTTAGAAGAAGTGTATGTATATATACAAAAAGAAAAGTGATTCCCGAAGAAGTTAATAATAACTGGCCACTAACGAGCGATCTCAGCCACACGAATCAAAAATGGCCGACAATCCTAATCTAACCCACGCCGAAAATCATGACGACGAGAGTCCGTTAAACGACTTTCACCCTTTCGGTTTCTCGATAAACACAAAGGGCTGGGGGCAAATGTTGAACCCAATTTCGGTCAGTACACTTAGCAGGCCGAAGGAGATATGGGCTGTAAGGCCCACCAAAATTCAAAGGATACTTGCAAACTCGAGGCGACGAGCTTGAGGATCCCGAGATCGAGGAAGACGATTACGGAGATCGCGGAGACTATCCCCTATAAAGAGAGAACCGAGAACGAGGAGAGACACACGGGAAAAACCCTAGAGAGAGCACACAACACACATCGACCTCGTTTACATCGCTTTTTAGTCCTTTCTTAGATCGATCTCTTTTGTAATTTCCGATCTCATTTCTTTTATTGTATTCGACTCTGTTAATCAGTAAAGTCCATTTTTGCCTACTGGAATCTGATTACATCGTTGTGTTCTAAAGACATTGTTGCCAACATCTTTTTTTCTTCCCTAGTTTACATCTCAAATATTATAAAATACTAAGTGTATATTTTAGGATCTACAACGAGAAACTCAAGTTTTGTATTATTAAACCTTCAAAGTAGAAAATGGATACACCAGTAGGAATCCAAAGTAACACACATCCATTTGTAGCAATCTAAAAGCCATTTTTGGGCTTAGGTCTATACCGTAGTTTTCAATTTTGATTTTCAGTTTCTTTGACCTTAAGTAGAACTACCGCAACCTCCTAAAACTATATTTACGTTTTCTTTAAGAATAAATCACAAGATTATCAGAAAAAAAAAACAAGTTTAATAATCAAATTTTAATTTTGTATATATTCATATATTATAAGAACCATAGATTAATGAATAACTTAACACAAATCATATAGAAGATTGTGATAATAGTGGAAAAACAACTCATGTAAGCTATGATAGATTTATCATATTTTTATCAGAAGAATGTAGATTATGTATCTTGAGGATGGGTATTATTGTGATACCAATAGAATTAGTAAAAAAGAAAGAGGCTAATCTAAAAAGGGTTGCAGATGAAGCAATAGAAAGGTGAGAAGCAATAATAATAATGAAAGTTAAAAAACACCATGAAAAAAGATCACTTGGATTGGTAATTCTTTAAGCTTGGTTTTTTGATCCCTTAAAATCATTTAATGTTAGCCCAAATCCATGGCCTAACCACATTTTGATGTGCCGTACATATCTCCTGCTATGATATAATGGCGGCAAGGTTTGTTATGAGTTTGGTTCGTATAAAACAAAAACATCTAAATAAGATTCCTGGTAGAAAGAGATCGTTAAAAAAGCCTCCATATTGAGCTCACATGCTAGGGTTATTTAAGATTATTGAGGGGAATTTTAGATTATTTATGAACACTAGGTAATTATCCGCGCTATGCTGCGGAATTTCTTCGTAAATTTAGCATGTAAATAAATACACTTTTGATACTAATCCTAAGTTTTGTACTAAGATATTTATAATCTAAACAAATATCATATTTTCTTACGTATTTGTTTTCTTGTCCTAATTTGTGATTAAATACTAAGGCATCTCCAACAATGACACCAAATTTGGTGTTGAAATTACACTAAATTTGGTGTTTTGGTGTCAATATTTTTTTGTCATGGTTTTTTTGTCATCTCCAACCATGACACCAAATATTACACCCAAAGTATTATTATATATTATTTGATGTTTTCAGTTTAAATATTTTTTATATTTTTATTATTTAAAATTGATAAATAATTGTTTTATCACACTTAGATATTATGTTTGTTAAATTTTTGTGATTATATGTCATAAATTTTATTTACATTTATATTTTTGGTTTAGCAATGTCATACGTTTATGTATTTATTTTATATACTATATTATATTAAAATTTACAAACTATTAATTATGAAAAACACATAACAAAAGAATATTTTTATTTTAATACAATCTGTATTAGTTAGTAATACAAATTTAATTATATTATAAACTAAAAAAATAGGAATGTTATTTTATTATTTGGTGAGTTTAATAGTATTACATTTTAATTATTTAATATTAAATATAGCATTACAATAATGTAATATTATTGATTTTATTACAGATTAAATATAACTTTAATAAAGATTATAATCAATATTGTAAAATCAAAATACATTATAAGATAAAGTAAATGATAATAATGATTTAGTGATTTCTTATTTGAAAAAAGATAAAATTTCTATGATATTTTATTTTTTACATTATAAAGAAAATGATAATAGTTAATTTTTGATTTCTTATTTAAAAATTTAAAAAAATTATTTTAATTACGCAAAAATAATTTGCAGATACAGATAACACAATATATTTATGTTAAATTATAATTTTGAACTGATTATTAATAATATTTGAATTATATCATTACATGAAACATAATAAAATATTAATATAATATTTGGTGTGATGAATAGTGTAATACTATTTACTCTATACCTAATTTGGTTGAAATTGTGTTATTTTTAATGTTCCATTAGAAATGAAATTATACCAAATTACACTGGGTCTATTACATGAGGCTGTCCAGCTCTCCTGGAAGCCTTCGGCGGGCTCCGGCGGGCTCCTTGTGGGTTCACCGAACGGTTATTAGGTGCTAGTCGGAGTCCCATGAGGCTTCCGGATACCAGGATCATCAAAAAAAAAATTACACCAAATTTATTGTTTTGTCCCATTAGAAATGGCCTAAAAAGCTATACCGTTAACAAAAGTGAAAGTTGTCTTCTTACGGTTTTCGAAGTGAAAGTGATATTTGGGATCACTTGCTCCACGTGTGGATATTATTTTATGTGTTGTCATATATTATATATAACAATTGAAATGTTCTTCTTCTTACATTATCATGTCTGGTCGATTGTATTGGTTAAACTAGGGCCGGGTAAAAAACCGAATCCAAAAAACTGAACTGAACCCAATCCGTAAAAGTAATACTAAACCCGAACCAAAATTGATTAAATATCCGAACAAGTTCAATTATTTGTATTTAAAGAACCGAAACCGAACCCGATCCGAACAAAAATATTTCGGGTACCCGAAAGTATCCGATATAGATTAATGTACCTATATATTTTAATTATTTTTATTAATGTATATGAAAAACATCCAAAATATATATGATACTTTTAAGTTGTTCAAAATACTTGAAAATATATACAAATAATCAAAGTAAATGTTTAAAAAAATTAAACTATATTCAAAATACCAAAAAATATTTATTAAATCTCTATCCAAATATTCAAACCAAACCACTTTAAATGTTAAATTTAAATATTTTGACATATGTTATTCAAAATTTATATGTAATATATTTAGGGGTGTCAAAATGAGCTAGCTCGCTCAACTCAGCTCAGCTCATAGTGAGCTCGGCTCTTTCATGAGCTAGCTCAGCTCAGCTCATTTATTATATAAGCTTCAATGTGTAAACTCGAACTCAGATTATCTAGATCATGAGTTAAATGAGCTAACTCGTGATCTAAATAAAAATAAAAATAATAATTATAAAATAAAATAGTGATAGAATAACTTCTATAATATTGTTCAAAATTTAAATATTAAAAATCCAAAACATAAATATTAAATACTAAATAAAAACCAACACATGACAAAAAAAAACAACACCTAATATAAATTAAATTAAAGCAAAACTAATGATCCAAATCCATATTCTTCGTGAGAGTCTTGAGCCAATTCATCTTCAATGTCTTATATGTATGTTTTACATTTTAATTTTAGAAGATAAATATGATTAATATAGATATTATCTTTTAAGAAGATTTGGTTTGGCATTTTAATTTTAGAAGATAAATATGATAAATATAGAAATTATCTCTTTTTTACATAAAAAAATGGAAATCATCCAAATATAATATATAAAATATATTATATGTTATTGTAAGTAAAAATGAATAAGCTCATGAGTCAGTTCATGTTCATTAAAGATCGTTCATATAACCTGTGATCTAATTTAAGCTCGATCATTAAACTCATTTCTTAAATGAGCTTAAAATATAGAGATCGTGCTCAGGAAAAAAACGAGCTGAGCTGAGCCAGATCATGAGCTATAGATCATTTTGACACCCCTAAATATATTACTTTTTATAGATTTTATGAAACTTAAAGTATATAATGAATTTTAAAATTTTAAAGATAATTTAAATGGGTTATCCGAATCCGAACCGAACCCGCAAGGATCCGAACTGAACCCGAACTAAAATTTAGAAATACCCTAATGAAGCTGAAATTTTTGATCGCAAAAACCCGAAATCCGAATAGATCCGAACCGAACCCAAATAGGTACCCGAACGCCCACCCCTAGGTAAAACATTGAACTCCATATCTATAATAATAAAACAGACTTGTCTCTCTTCTCGTGCGTCCACGTCATAAGGAAGAAGAGGGCGAATTACGACAAGTGGCAGCTTCATATATTAACTTACGAATCATTTGTTTCTTTTGCTTCGTGGGCCTATCGTGTTTCTGCTATATTGTTCAGGCCCAATGTCTATAGGGTTGCAGGTTGCATCATCTTAGTAAATCGACAAACAAACTCCGCCGCCGCTTCCCTTCTCTTCAGGTGATGCCTCTTGCGAAAACCCTATAACTACATTGGTTTTCATTTATTTGCTCCTTAAATCCGTCCATTAACGTGTTAACCCACTTGTCCATCGACCTCTTCATCTTTCTAGGTAACCTCCGAAGACAACCAAGCCGGCACCGGCTTAGCTATTATATAATGATGTTTCCCAATCCTTTGATAAGCAGAAACCACATCAGATGACTGAGCAGGTGAGCATCAAAACAAACTTTTTGTTATTCTATTATTTGTTGTACACTTTGAGTCTGGTTTGCTGGTCTTGATTTTATGTTTGGATTGGATGTTAACTACCCATGTTTTGTTGTACCTTTTTTTGGAAATGGATTACACCAAAGATGATGGGGCTGGCCACAAAAACTTATGTGTATCATTGGTCAATTGAAGGTTTGTATTTGTATCTTTTACATACTGTCATCTTCTCAATATCTTGTATATGTAGTTTGTCAATCTGTTTAACCAGGGGATCTTGAAGATCATCAACCACCATACCTTCTTCAACTGGAGTTACAATACAGAGACAGATTCTATTGATTGCTTGAACTTCCTCCTTCTTCTTTATTAATTTCAATTAGCTGATGAGTTTTTATTGTTTTGTTCCTTGTCATAGAGTAGTTGTGGACATGTGCGTCAGGAGGTGGTGACTGTGAGAGATCGACTGGAGAAGAAAGAGCAAGATCCAGGATTTTCGAGAGTAAGAGGAGACGAAGCCATAGATTCACGCCAAAGAACAAGATAGACAAACTTACAAGGTAAGACATTGGCTTTTGTTTCGCATATGAATTTTCAGCTACATCACAGGTTTTCAAATTTATTATTAAATCTATTCTTTTATATGCTTCGTGAAAGCACTTTGTTATGTTGATCTAGGACATGAAATGCATTTTTCAATTTTCACAGTGATGAGAGAAAATTTCTGACGAAACAACAGTTGTAGCAAGATTTTGGTTGCTAATGGATTTTGTTTGAATATTTCATAGAGGCACAATCAAATTAAATTATCATTTGAAATGGGTTGCTTGAAGCTATATTGTTGTTTCAATGTATTCTTCTGTTCTTGAGACATCGAGAAAGTGCATGATACCACTTCCACGCGTTGTAATTCATTTTCCCGTCATTTTACAATATTGATTGGTGAATTTTTCCTTGCATGTCATCAGGAAATAAAGCTTCCCAAATACTTTTTAAGCTGTTCATTGGTGCATTTGAGTGAGATCCTAAGACCCTTGGGAGCAATGCAAATGCAGAGTCAAAGTTTGGGTGACAAGTATTGAACACACAGGAATTATCAAGAAGAGAAGTCATATAATAAATCAAATTCCATTTTTTCTGTTTTGTTTAAAATTTTTTGATTTTTTGTTATATATTAGGCCGAGTAAATTTATGAATATCATTGTAACTTCAGGTTGTAGGAATATATTTAATTTCCTTTTTGACTGACATCCAAACCTCAAGAGACAAAATATGCGAGAAAAGACCAACCTTTTTTAGCTTTTTCTTACTCCATAGTCATGGTTACATGATTTCCTTGAACCCTCTTTAGACTGAATAGAACGTAGGGGGTCTCGGAAGAAAACCGTTGGTGTAGAACAGCCAAATAAAAGTGAATTTTAACACTTCAGATGAGGCGTTAAGTCCACATAATTCCATACACGTTCTTCTGTGTATACTCCAGTTTTGAATAACTTTCTTATTTTAGTGATCTCACTTTCAATTATATGATTCCTAATTTACACTTGAAGAAGCCAATGAAATTGAGGTACACACCATATAAATGGTTACATTACTTTGTTTAGAGAATATTCATATTAAATTGACGCCAATTAATATAGGACTAATTAGTAGATTTTTCTGTTATACTTGAGTGAGTGAAAAACATCAGCCTTTTTTTTTTCCAGTACTAATTTATATTTGATATTTTCATTTTCTATATTCATGAGGTTGTGTCAACGGAGTTTGATTATTATGAGAGGAATCCCTAACTTTGTAGAAAGAGAGATTTCATTGATTTCTTTATATGAAACCTCAAATCCTAATGTTGGCTAAAGCTTTCGATAATGCTGAATTTAGAGTTGTTGAATTTTTTGTATGCATTTTCTTCAGTCTAATTTAACTGTTACAATTTTCTGATAGGTATTACATATGCAAAAACGTGTAATATTGACCTGAAAAACAATTTTGTTCATAAAATCACTTGCATATTTTATCAAATTCAAATATTAAACCAAATTTAATATATGATAGAGTCCGCAAGGATGCATAAGTTCACATTAATAATGAAGACAAAAGTGAGAGAACAATATTTCTTTCTTCTCGCAGACAAATTGGTAAATTGCTAATCGTTATTATACCATAATGACGACATAAAGGTCAATATGTGAATTTATTTTATTTTTCTCAAAAAATAAAGTTTCTCGAAAACAAAAACATAACAAATCACATATTAACATAACGAGCTACATCCGAAAAGACAACCAGACTGTTGTATTTTTTTTTGTTCCAATCAGACTGTCCCTTATATTTATATACATTTTTATAACTAATTTATCATTTTTATACAATTTACATTTTAGAAATCATGATTAATTAGTGTAGTTATGTAGAAGAAGGATCTATTGTAGTTATACGAGTGTGCAAAACCGACCATCTGTAAAGGGTGATTGCAACATGACCAAACCAACATACAGTATTCGATGCGTTTTCTTTGATATTTTGGACATTCACTTCCCTTTCACTCATTAAATACATGGTCTCCATATGCTGAAATGAAAGTACCTGCAGAGAAAGCAATCAGATTTGGTTAGCAATTTGGTAATATACTATCTAATGAGAAAAAGTACTGGGGGAAGGCCGGAGATCAATTGCAAAGACTCAGTAGTTGAAGAATATAAAGCGCAGAAGACGCATAGTACCCTAAAGATAAAGATTTGATTAATAATGGTGATACGAAGTTTTCTTTTCTCCAACCTCTGTCATACTTTTTTTTTGCTTAAGAACCTCGTCATACTTGCATCAGACGAACAAATTTAGCGAAATAAAGTACATAAAAGCAGTAAAAACACTTTAGATGAGAGCAGTGCTAAATCAAATTCAACAAGACAATAATGGCGACATAAAACTCCAACATATCTTTATTTCTTAGATATTTTCTGGTTTAACAGTTTATTATTATGTAGTGTTATTTTATTACAAGAAAACTATGAAAATTCATCAGGCATATATAATATTAAAAAAATATACAGAATTTCTGTAGAAATTACATTATACTAGTATTATTTAATCTAAAATTATGTTTAGCTAGGACACTAAAGTATTTCCACATAAAACTTTATTTTATTGGTTGTTTTATTCCGGTCTGGTTAACCAAACAACTTCAAATTAAAGAAATAGAATAGACTTTCGTTCTCAAAAGAAAAATAATAATAATAGAATACCAATAACTTTTTCCTGACTAATAGAATACCAATAAATAAGCATACATAAATATTGAAACAAACATTACCACAACACATCCAAGAAATCATGATGTAATTGAGACAAAACTATGAGAATTAATGAACCAAACCAAACATACAACCAACCATTTAAACTAAACAAATGCCACCCATTATATTTCATGAAGCCTAAATCCACAATAAATAAAATAGAAATGCTTAGACAAAAAACACATTGTCCCACTTCAACTTTATTGTTGAGAAAAATTACTAACCGCATAAGATGATGAGGTTAAGTTCCCATAAATCAAATAAACATACCCCAGAAGATTACAATAATTATAATGGACAATGTATGAGCAAATATTTGACAGACAATTGAAAAAAAACTACTTTAGAATATAAAAAATTGTAAAACGATTAATTCTAAAAATAAACAACAATCCTTGATTCTAAAAATAAACGACAATCCATAATTCTTATATATAAAAATAAGAAGAATATATGAACAAAACTTCATTACACATGTTTAAATTCAGATTAGTCTTTAAAATAAAATTTCAAATGACGTTCTTTCTATATGTTGTCCACATGGTACTTAACAGTATAAATATGTTATCTAAATAAAACATCAACTTTACCTTATGTTTAAATTCCAACTAAATAAACTTTGTTACGATTATCGGGTTTTGATTCTACTGTGTTATTGAATCGATTAGTCACAACTACTTATGCTATTCCACTTTGAAATAAGTAACTTCAAAACAAAGTAATACACTAGATCGCTAACCACTATCAAATGAATCCGGAAAAAATATCATTTCTTTTAACATATTTTCATTATCATATTTTTGAACATAATTTCTTTAATAAGACCATAAAATGAATTGTAAATTCATGTAAGAATAAAACATACGAACCCGGCGCGTAGCGCCGGAATATCACTAGTTTCTATATAAAACAAATTGATGAAAGATAAAACAGAACTTTTATATTCTGTAAAAAAATATTAGAACGTTAATATGCTAAGTGTAAAATTAGTTACATGATTTCCACAACACAGACCAAATATACATTTATATACCTATAGTCTTCTATAAACTCATATAGCTACCACCAAACAATTGTTATAACCCAGACGAACAAACTTCAAAAATATCACATACTCATAAAAGTCTTTGAAAAAATTTCTGCTGTTCTGTTCTCTTACACTTAAATATTTTGAGAAATTAATACTCATATACGTACATGGACAAACAGATACGCAAATTAAAAAATCTAAATAACGATAAAAAGTTTGTTCATATCCGTAAAACCGTGATGTATATTAATATTTGATCCGATAGATATATAATCTCATCAACCTGATTCTAATTTTGGATTCTGAAATTGTGTAGGAGTCCATGATAGAGAAGACAAAAAAATTGATATCATTAACAGTTTAATCCAATCAAATCCGATTGAACCCCGTTCGAACCTATCAAATCACAACAATCGATGAATCAGAATATTTTCGGTTCGTTAGCCGGTCCGGTTTTAAAAACAGAAAAACAACCAGAACAAAATTTCCTTGGATAGAACGAGTATTCGAGAATCTGTTGAGAATCTTCTACATACTCATAATATATCGTTAATAAGTATATAATTCTTCTGTTTTTCTGGTAAAATAAGTAATAAGTAGAAAAGTTTGCTGTAAAAAGAGAGAATGAAATGTACTCTAAGTAGATAGCAAAGATGAGATGGATGGATAAACCGACTTTTTTCATATCTACCCAACATCTTATACTACATATTTATATAAGAAAATCAGATTACTAATCTTTGTTTTCTCCATACCTTGTTCATACTTTTAAGCCACAAAATAAGTACCCCTAGTTGTCAATCTAAGATCTAGACATAGATAAATATATCAAGCAAACTCAAAAGATTTTTAACTAACCAAAATAACAGTAGCTTTGTTGAGTTGTTGCTCTTCTTATTTCCCATGTTTTGTGCTTTTCGTTTGAGAACAAATATGGATCATTCAAAAAGTTTCCAATGCAAGATTGAAGATTCAAACAAGTCTTATTTCCGATTAGTTGCATCATTTCAAAAACGTACTCTACTGCGTCTCTAAATTTAACAAAAAAAAAAACTCTACTGGTCTCTTTCTTTGACTTCTTTTTCTTCACATGAGCCTCATCTGTTTCACCTTCATCCTCTTCCTCATCATCTTCTAGGATCGCCATCTTCTTCTCTGTTTCAGCCTCAACCATTGTGTTTACTACAACTACTCTACTTCGACCATAAACCAATCATATACTAACTTAGGAATACAAAATATATGTCATATGTAAACAGCAAAAAGAAAATTAACCTTCTCCACTAAAGCCTGGGTCAAATACAAGACCTGTACGATGCTGATTCAAGAAAACCTGCAATAACAGTAATTACGAGTGAATAAAAATCTATTTCACAAATTAAAGAACATTAGTCTCCATGTAGAGGAGTGTACCACAGAGATAAGCTGCTGTGTCTTCACGTCACATTACCGTAAATATGGTCCAATCCTGAACAGTTTTAATAAAACAACACACAAATGAGATTTGTTGAAACGCATGCATATGGTTTTAAAGTTTATATGTGGACAATACGATGCATCTTCTTACCGCAAGGAGCTATCATTTGATGCTGTGGATGTCTAACCACAGATCTTATGCTTCCAGAACACTTCCCTAAAAAGCTTCCCAACAGTTTTCCTGCAACTGAGAGGACGGATTATTTGTTTGATACATCAACATTGTTTGTGATACATAAGTATAGAGAAACAGTGGACGTATTCGTCTATCAAAGGAAGCGAGGTCAGCAGAAGCATTCCCTGTTGGAATTCATACCGGTTTATAACAATTTATAAATCAACCTATAAATTTAGTTTGCCTAGATCTCATGCAAATACTGAAATGAATCTAGATCATAGGGTTCCGAATATACCTGGTTATTTATTTATTTTTATTTTTTTTTGATAATCCAGGGTTCCCCACTTACGTGGGTCATTCCCTGGGCCCGGTTAGGCAGCGGTCCACTTCACCCGGGAGGGCTATACCTGGGCTGGGGACAAGGCCCAACACCCAGTACCGCATTTGATGACAAGATGGGCAGTTCCCCTCCGTCTGGCGTCGAACCCGGGAGCATGACAATTGGCCCCCAAGGTCCTTACCAAACGAGCTACCACATCCCGTCAATATACCTGGTTATTTGCAGCGGAAAGATGAATAAACCAAATCGAGATTTCAAGCACTCCAAACGTTGTGCCTCTATCGGTATCCACACGCACACAAACTAGATCGATACGGGATGCTAGTGCCGCAAGAACTTGACAACGAACGGTTCGTCTCTAATTATCTTTCTTTTAGGTTACGGCTTATGTCTCTGCACCTTATTAACACAACACCTTGTGCCTTTTATAATACACGTACAATAATTAAAGGTTAATGGGCTTAGCCCAATCTATGAAGAGATTACATTAATCATTCTTCTCGTATAATTGCAAACGAGCATAACACATATGCATATATACATATAACATTTTATATTGTACATATCATATTACTTTAAACCTAAAATATTATTGATCTAGTTTGCTTAGGTGTGTGACCCTATAGGATCATATAATATTAACAATGAATTCTCAATTCATAGATTATAAGTGGTTTCTAGCAAAACATTATAACCACCTAATATTATACGACTGTGGCATCTCGACGTTACGACTATAACTAGAGTAAGTACAAATGATTTTAGGACATTCCCAACAATCTCCCACTTGTAATAGAATCATCTATTCTCATAATCCCTTTGTCTCTATATATCGATCTCAGCATAAGGCAAGAACTTGTGTCATCCTTATTAAGCTAGATCACGTTTATCGAACTCTGATTTATACTGATAAAACAAACGACTGACAATCACCTCGTTTGAGCACGGCCATGCATTTTTCAGTATCAAATCTTCGATAGGCCCAGAAATATATATATCTCCCGTTATATAGGAGGGACAAATCCCATCTTGTTCCATCCATGTTCCTTAACAAACTTCATAGAACACCTAATCAATGCCTTTATAATCACCAGTTACGGCTGACGTTTGACAAGGTCAAAGTGAACTAATCCATAAATAAAGAATCATGACGAACTCAGGTCTAAGGACTATACTCTATAGTCGTAATGAGAAACTCTCATGACACTCATATAACAATCTTGTAGAGTTCTCATAGCGGGTCAGTCCGATCATGTGTTCTCTAACACATATCCATGTGATTGACTTCAATACCACATATTGAATGACTACATGAAACTTAGTCATCAATCACCTCACATACTAGCCATTCATGGTTATTAATGTCCCACGTTAACAAACTTGACTAGGGACCTCAATAATTTATAGCATCTTTCACTTATAGAGTTTCATGATCAAGTCACATACTTGATGACCTAAAAGAATGATATAAATTATTTTGGGACATTTATTTAATTATCCAATAATCAAATAAATCTGAAACAATTTCATTTGTTTGAATACATAATCAAATGTATGTCAATATGAACATCATATCATAAACATAAAGTCTCCCACTAAAATCAAGATCACATCTTAAGATACTTAATACCCATGGCTGCAGTATGACTCTCATACTTAGACCATGGAAGAGGCTTGGTCAATGGATCAACAACATTTGCATCCATTGAGACTATACTATCATGCTTTGCTTGGAACTCTTCCAACCCACCACTCTCCATTAAGACAAAAGATGAAACCAACTCGTGATCGAAAATCACCTTTGTCATTTTGAAAAATTGGCATCGCTGTAACCATTTACAACAAGCTCATAAATTCCTCCATAGACCAAGAATTTATCCTTAGTATTTCTCAAATATATGAGAATATTCTTGACTGTTATCCAGTGACTTTCACCTGGATCAGATTGGTATCGACTCGTCATGCTCAAAGCACATGCAACATCTCGACGAGTACAGATCTGACATACATGATAGATCCTTTAGCAGAAGCATATGAGATTTTACTCATGCACTCTCGTTCATCCTGTGTCGAAGGACACTGAATCTTGCTAAGAGTTACGCCGTGAGACATTCTTGGAATCATGCATCTTGAATCTATGTAAGACCTTATCGATATAAGTATCTTGACATAATCCAATAGTCTTATTTAACCTATCTCTATAGATTCTTATTCCAAGGATATACGTAGCTTTTCCCATATCTTTCATTAAGAAACAACCTCAAAGTATGTCTTCTACATACAACACCAAGGAAAACTGCGCTCCCACTAGTCTTCTTGTAAACGCAAGGTTCTTCTTTATTTCTAATGAAATCAAACTCTTTGATTGCCTCATTAAAATGAAGATTCCAACTCCGAGATGCTTGCTTCAAGCAATATATTGGAGCCAGGGCCCATCATAGCTTCCTCAAAGGACGTAGGTTCATCACTCTCTATTATCAATAGATCATGATGATCCGTCACCCAAACCCCATATCTATCAGGTTCGTGACGTCTCCTTTTGGACCTACGCTCTTCAGGTTCCACAGGTGTAGATTCTACGATTCTTCGTAAATCTAATTGATCATCTTCCTAAGATGATGAAACCATCTCCTGTGTATCTCGAACTTCTTCGAGTTGTACTTTACTCCCACTGTTTTCTTAGAAAGAAACTCTCTCACAAGAAAAACGCCACTACGAGCAACAAACACTTTGTTCTCAGTGGAGTTGTAAAAGTAATAACCTTTGGTTTCTTTGGGATAACCAACGAAGGAGCATTTATCTGATTTTGGTCCAAGCTTATCTGTAAACATACGTTTGACATAAGCATCAGAACCCCAAATTTTTAGAAAAGACAAATTTTGGAACCTTTCCAGTCCACATCTCATATGGAGTCTTTTCAACTGATTTTGATGGACATCTATTCAGCGTAAACACAGACGTTTCTAGAGCGTATCCCCAAAAAGATGGTGGAAGATCTGCATGACTCATCATAGATCGAACCATATCTAATAAAATTCGATTTCTCCTTTCGGACACACCATTCCATTGTGGTGTTCCTGGAGGAGTGAGTTGTGAAACAATTCCACATTCTCTCAGATGATCATTAAACACTTGACTCAAATATTCTCCACCTCGATCAGATCGAAGAGATTTTATTTTCTTGTCAAGCTGATTTTGTACTTCATTCTGAAATTCTTTGAATTTTTCAAAAGATTCAGACTTATGTTTCATTAGACAAACATAACCATATCTACTGAAGTCGTCAGTAAATGTAATGAAGTACTGATAGTTTCCTCTAGCATGTATACTCATTGGTCCACATACATCAGTATGTATAAGTTCCAACAAGTCTTTGGCTCTTTCACCGTGTCCAGTAAAAGGAGCCTTAGCCATTTTACCCAATAAACAAGATTCACATTTTTCATATGATTCATAATCAAATGAGCTCAAAAGTCCATCATTATGAAGCTTTTGAATGCGTTTCTCATTTATGTGGCCCAAACGACAATGCCAAAGAAAAGTCTGATTCGTGTCGTTAGACTTGAATCTTTTGGTACTGATATTATAGACAGGCACGCTTTGGTCTAGAATATAAAGTCCATTCTCTAATGGACCGCTACCATAAAAGATATCATTACGATCAAAGGAACAACACTTGTTTTTGATCGAAAACTGAAATCCTTCCAAATCCAAACAAGGAATGGAAATAATATTCCTACTTATAGCAGGTACATAGTAGCAATTCTTAAGCTCTAAAACCAAGCCTGAAGGTAAAGACAAATGAAATGTTCCCACGGCTAATGCAGCAACTCTTGCTCCATTTCCCACCCGTATGTCCACTTGACCTTTCTCCAAAATTCTACTTTTGCTTAGGCCATTCATATTCGTACAAATATGAGCACCGCAGCCGGTATCCAATACCCAAGAAGTAGAACCAGAAGTAGTAACATTTACTTCTATAACATAAATACCCTTAGACGATGTTTCAAAAGTCTTTTTCCTTTTCAGATCTTCCAAGTAGGGTTTAAACTCTTGTTTGAGAACAATTCTCGGGTTTCGATACCATTGAAGGAAATTTGATCCATTCAATTTGTCCTTCTTAAGGGCATATTGGAACGAAAATGGGTTGTGAGGAGTTAACATTGCTGGAATAGAGGAATAACGAATATTAATATGATGTTCAGGAATTAGAGAAATCTTAACAATTAAGAAAACTCATATTATATTCAAAACATTTTCCTCAAACTGAATATAATATCCAAGATCCATATTTCACTAAAATCCGAGTGAGCTTTGGCTCATCGCCCGAATGTATAGCTATTTAGGTAAGCAACACTTTACTAATTATATCCAATATAATTCTTGGTTGTCAGATGACATCTTATGTCTTATCCAACCTATGTCTCTAAGCCCAAAACCGTTTTGATAGCCTAGTCAAGTAAACCAATCTTAATGTGGATGGTAACCGTTACCATCCACCTCACTCATGTAATTGCAGACACCTTACTTTGGCAAGCCCATCTTACAACGAAACGAGCCTTGATAGTTGATAAGATTGGACAGACATCGAAAATACTTGAAATTAATTGAGGAACAAATTTAATTCAATTTTAATTTTATATTTAAAATTTATATCAAATATAAAATATAAATATAACTATACATATCTTATATGTATTTTAAAATTATTTTTACATCGTTAATTTTAATTTAATCTTGAGAATCTAATCATATTAGTATTCTAATTAAATGAAAGATTAAACATGTGTTCGAATGAACCAAACCAATTTACAACCGATAAAACTGAACCGGCTGGTATAATTGGTTTCACATGTCACGAGTGAAATACTTGTACTAATTTAAGCGTTGGATTCATAACATTACAATAATGTTTTATGGCTAGTTATTTAATACGCATATCACAGGCAAATAATGCATAATAATATAATAAACCGTATAAAAGGAATATACTAATTGCATAAATATCGAATGATCACATCAAACATACTTATCCCATTCATGCCGTATTAATATGTAATATTGAATTTTCCTAAAATCAATATTCCTTAGCAAATAAATTAATACGTACATCTTTATCTAATAATTCCAAATATATAGTTTTAGAAATCGATCAATACCATAATCAAATTAGGGTTTATATCGAATACATCAAATTCAAACTATCAAATTATTGGAATTATTTATCTATATCAAATTATAGATTAAACAAGATCAAATTTCAATATTAAACAAGTAGGCTCTGATACCACTGTTAGAATTCATACCGGTTTATAACAATTTATAAATCCACCTATGAATTTAGTTTGCCTAGATCTCATGCAAATACTGAAATGAATCTAGATCTTAGAGTTCCGAATATACCTGGTTATTCGCAGCGGAAAGATGAATAAACCAAGTCGAGATTTCAAGCACTCCAAACGTCGTGCCTCTATCGGTATACACACGCACACAAACTAGATCGATACGGGATGCTAGTGCCGGAAAAACTTGACAACGAACGGTTCGTCTCTAATTCTCTTTCTTTTAGGTTTCGGCTTATGTCTCTGCACCTTATTAACACAACACCTTGTGCCTTTTATAATACACGTACAATAACCTTAATTAAAGGTTAATAGGCTTAGCCCAATCTATGAAGAGATTACATTAATCATTCTTCTCGTGTAATTGCAAACGAGCATAACACATATGCATATATACATATAACATTTTATATTGTACATATCATATTACTTTAAACCTAAAATATTATTGATCTAGTTTGCTTAGGTGTGTGACCCTATAGGATCATATAATATTAGCAATGAATTCTCAATTCATAGATTATAAGTGGTTTCTAGGAAGACATTATAACCACCTAATATTATACGACTGTCGAATCTCGACGTTACGACTATAACTAGAGTAAGTACAAATGATTTTAGGACATTCCCAACATAGCATGACCGTCTGGGTCTTCAGAGATCGCTATAATAGCAGTCTCGTGGAAATCAAAGGACAGGAATGGTTTATGTTGAGCAAAACATCAAACATGTCTCTAGAAAAATGTTAGTAATTTGGACAAAGTGATTACAATCTGGTGGCAGTAGAAAATAAAGTTTAGGGTTTAACCTGGTGAGACTTGGTTCCCTTGACAAATCTTTGGAGCTAAATAATAAAGCTTCTTCAGTCAACCCGTTTTCAGATTATATACTTGGCGGAAATTGGGTCTAACGCACACATTTCGTGGGTGGTTGTCAACAGCTTCTTGGTAGCTCAGATGTTCTCCGTAGTCCGCCTGCAGCAAATATGAGAAACTGATCTTGTAGTGTACTACACATTTTTCCTCCCCCAATCTCTCTAGAGATTGATCAAATAAGTCCAAAGTTCAAATATTTTAATGGTTTTCTAACTACTAAAGCTACTAACCATTCCAGCAATCAAACAAGGTGATAACAACAAAAAGAAGTAAGGTATTTACAGGCCCGGCCCTGGGCTAAAGCCCATAAAGCAATAGCTTTAGGCACCAAAATATATATAAGTATTTGGGGCACCAAGTTTAAAGGTTTCCTTTAGTGTAGTGGTTTATCAACTGTTTCTTTTAACCTGTAAAGACAGGTTCGAACCTGAATTTAACCAGACTCCCTTCATTTTTTCCCTTTCGTTAATGGCAATAAATAAAAAGAAGACTTGATCAGTAAAGATTTTGATTACCTTTTTCTAATAACTTTAATTTCCTTATAAATAATAGGAACTATAGTAAACGACATTAACTTATACATGTTATAAAATAAATAAGGAAACTAAATAAAAGTAATTATTTTCTTTACCTTAGCAATTGACACTTATCTCCTCACTTCTCCGCATTATTTTTCATTATTTTTTTGTCAACTTTTACTACATGTATCTTTTTCATTCTCCTTTTCTAATTGCATATGAGTTTCATTTTCATTCTCCTCTATTTTTTCTTTTTGAAATTTTTTTGAATCTCAGAATATGAATTTAGCATTGCTGAGAGACTATAAAAACGTAATAAAATTTTACCAACTAGAATTGATGCTGCTATAATTGTTGTCTAATTGTTTGTTTTTGTTAAGATATGTATATATTATTCTATTATCTAATTTATATCTTCTTTTAATATTTATTGTTCAAGGATTATGAATGTAATTTAATTTATAGTGATAAACTTGTAGATTTTTTTTTGCTTTTTAAAATACTTAGAGTAAACAAAAAAAATTATAACTATGGGCCAATATATTTCTTGTTCCGCTTTGGGCACCACATCAATCCGGACCGGCACTGGGTATTTACCTCTTCGTAAACCCAAACTATATTGGCAAAATGTGAAAGAGTATATACTGCAAAATGTTTTTCACAGTATATGATGTTCATTTGTTATGTACATCCCTTGGATATAGCAAGTTAAGTATGATATTTAATCCATAAATGATTTATTGAATCAGTTTACAAATGATAAAAATATATTTAGTGAAAGACCAAATATCCTTTTAAACGAAATTAAATAGTACAAAAGTAATATTATAAGGTATTCTTAGGAAAATCATGAGTGATTATCTTTTAGTAAGATAGATATTAACATATAGGTAAAAAAAAACTAATTTGACGGTAGTCATGGACATATTATCCAATATCTGAAAAACAAACTAAAAAAATCGGAACTAAAACCGGATAAAAATATACAAAAATCTGAATGGTTTCTACTTCTCTAAACCCAAAGAGCTAAAACCAAACTGAAAATCAACATAATAGTATTAATTTATATATATATATATATATATATATAATCTAATTTTATAATAAAAATATCTAAAACCCCAAATTACATGAATTATCTGTTTTTCAGGTTTAACTCAGAGTTTTTGGAATTTTGAATTTTTTGGCTTTAAACCCAAATAAACACAAAATAAAGCCAAACTATTTCTAATTCGGTTCACTTCGGGTTTTATGAAAAAATTAAAATCTGACTCGAACTCAACATCACCCGAATCGCTCTGATTCGAAAAGTTATGGTTCATAAATGGGTCTTAACACCCCAACTCCAATAACTTGAAAATTGAATAAAGATATGAACCTAAATTCCGAATGTCCATCACTATGATATGTTAAAATAAATTATTCTCAGTTAAATATCTTAAACTCAAATATTAAAATTCAGATCAGAAAAATTAATAAATTTTAAATAAAAAATTTAACTAAAATGTTATTCCGCGATTTCAAAGCGCGGATCAAAATCTAGTGTAATATTATTATCTGTACACAAGAACTAGGCTCCAGCTACTAATGAATGACTAGGAGAGTTTTGGCTCATGATGGTCAAAATGCCACTCTCTATGTTTTATGTGAAATGATAAAAACGGTAATGAGTGATGATGTATATATCTCCTATTGAACCATATTCGTTTACAAGCAAGACAAAGTAAACGAAAGCTGACTTGATCAATCTAACTATCTAAGGCATGCAACATGGATCAAAGCAAAATCATTTCAGGACACAGAGCAAACATTTGATAGTCTTAGCAAGTTTCATTTTCGAGATTCACAAAAGTAAAGCCATCTAAAAATGGGTAAAGAGGGTTATAGGTTAATAGTAGACGACAGAGACAAAAAAAAAAAAAAGTAGATTCCATTTCTAACACGACGATAAGGTCATTGGTTGTGAAGAGATTTTGTGAAGGCCAGCAGGGTGTATTCACCAAACTGGGTGTCAGTAGGAGGATGGAGATCAAAGACTTAGGAGACTGGTCTAGAGACTAGCATAGGCTTCTGCATAGTGTGAATGTGTCTGAGAATTCACCGAAGCTCACTGAATTGTGCGGGAAGGACTCTCCAAGGAAGAAGAAGCTCTCTCTGGCTAGCTTCTCAACCTTATGAAAACAATAAAAAAATTAATCAGAGTAGACACAAACAAGACAACGGAGAACCTGAAAGCTAACAAGACAAAATATATATATGTACCTGCAAGTTTGTTAATATGATGTTGTCCATAGTCAGAACTATTCGGATATCGTAAAGACCATCGCCGAGTATTCTGATTGCCATGTACTCGAAGAAATTCTACACAACTGCTTTCTGTTTATCAGGAGTTTCGCCGTAGCTGTCTGGGTTTAGGAACCACAGCACGCATGTCACTTCATTCTCCTCTCCTGCTTTTAGTAAGGATGACTGAGACCCCAGAAGATTCTTGTGTCCCCAATTGACGAATATCACCACCACAGAAAAGCGTCTCTGAAGAAGATGAAGTGGAGAGTATTTTGTCCAGGAGGCTATACTATGCATGTCAGAGTCATCGAATACGAGAGAATGTCTCGGATATGACTTCACAACTGGTCCACGCACCATCTCGCGTATCCAATCGTCAAATATTTCACCTCTGGTCATACTAGCAGACACCTATTAATAGCACATATATATGTTATATCAATATATGTGAATTAGTATAAATATGTGATAAATAATATTTTAATTTGTTTAAAGCACTCACATAAGTAAGCATTCATCCAGAAAATTCTCTCTGCTTCAGTTCTTCAAGTTTCTCCTCTGTGGCTTATCTATATTCGAACCGCTTTTCTGCCATGAAAATCCTGTACATATGTTGACAATAATATAATTAATTAAGATTTAAATTTCAACTTGTTAAAATAAAAATTTGTAAGCTAATTTATTTACCTCTCTTATTGAAGAACATCTTCGCAGTTGGTGAGCAAATATGTTTGCAAATGACTGCGCTCCTGCTCAGTAAGTCGACGGTCCTTTGGTTTTCCGCTAAGTCGTCCAACATCTGTGAAGATGTCTGGAACCGAAACATGATATGTTGCCAGTTCACCTCTATCATCATGCCAAGCAGGTCTTCTGTTTTTGGTCTGCACTTCTGCTGGAAAGTAGAACTCGGCAAAGTTTGAAATTTCTGAATTTATCATCTGTGCGATTATAGAACCTTCCACCCTACTATAATTTTTCACCATCTTCTTCAAATGGTACATATACCGCTCATACAAATACATTCATCTATACTGCACAAGACCACCAAGTTCCAATTCTCTTGTCAGGTGAATAACAAGATGCTCCATAACATCAAAAAATGATGGAGGAAATATCTTCTCAAGGTTGCACTGAATCACGGCTATGTTAGTCTTCAAATTTTCAATACCTTCAAGAGTCACTGATCTCGTGCATAAATCGCGGAAGAAAGCACTAATCCCTGCAATTGCTCCATGAACATTCTTTGGTAATAGTTCCTTGAAGGCAAACGGAAGGAGGCGCTGCATCATTACATGGCAATCGTGATTCTTCAAGCCGATAAACTTTCCTTCCTTTCTGTCGACACAGTTACGCAAATTAGATGCGTAACCGTCTGGAAATTCCACATCGTTTGAAATCCAATCAAAGAACGCATCTTTTCCCTCTACATCAAGTCGGTATATGGGAAAAGGAGCCCTACCATTCTCATCAACTTGAAGTTTAGAACGAGCACATATATCGACTAAATCCAGTCTTGACTTCAAATTATCCTTTGTTTTACCTTGAACGTTAAGGATCTTGTTCATGAGATTGTCAAAAAAGTTCTTCTCAATATGCATGACATCTAAATTATGCCTCAGCAGATGATACTTCCAGTATGGCAGATCCCAGAAAATACTCTTTTTGTGCCAGTTATGTAGTTCTCCAACAGCATCTACCGGATAATGCACATGTCCACCTAGGTCTTGGGTCCTTTCTGCACCAAAATCTCTTAGTTGTGTCGACAAATCTGCCCCACAAATTTCCAGATTGGACTGTCAAACACCCTCTTGTTCTTCGTAAACAAATTCCTACTCCTACGATATGGATGATCAGGTGGTAGGAATCTCCTGTGATAGTCAAACCAACACGTTTTCCTTCTGTGTTTTAGTTGGAAAGCATCAGTGTTATCTTGACAATATGGACATGATAGCCTTCCATGCGTTGTCCATCCAGATAACATACCATATGCTGAAAAATCAATTATTGTCCACATAAGTACTGCCCGCATTTGAAAGTTTTCTTTACATGAAACATCGTATGTTTCAGCACCTTGAGCCCATAGTTGTTGCAACTCATATATTAGTGGCTGAAGAAACACATCAAGTGATCTCTTAGGATGCTCTGGTCCGGGAACGAGAATGGAGAGAAACAAAAACTCTCGTCGCAAGCACACGTTTGGCGGGTTGTTGTATGGTGTAAGAATGACTGACCATAGAGAATATTGTCTTCCACTCTTGCCAAACGGGCTGAAACCATCAGTACATAATCCAAGGTAGACATTTCTTCTCTCATACGCAAAGTCGGGATATTTTGATTGGAAATGCTTCCACGCTTTTGCATCTAAAGGATGTCTAATCTCACCATTTGTTGAATACTCCACATGCCATCTCATTGGTTGCGCTGTGCGTTCAGACTGATACAACCTCTGCAACCTTTCCGTCAAAGGCAAATACCACATCCTTTTAAATGGCACTGGAACTCTTCCACTGGTATCTTTATAACAAGCCTTTCCACAAAATTTGCATGTAACCCGCTGTTCATCCGCCCTCCAATAAATCATCCAGTTATCGCTGCATACATCTATTACCTGATACGATAAACCAAGACCAGCTACCAGTTTCTGAACCTCGTAGTATGAACCAGGGGCTACATTATCCTCAGGTAGAATACCTTTTACAAAATCATCAATCGCATCCACACAGTCTTCAGCCAAATTATAATCTGTTTTAATGCCCATCAGTCTTGTTGCAGATGATAAAGCTGAATGACCATCTCTGCAACCTTCGTACAAGGGTTGCTTTCCAGCATCTAACATATCATAAAATCTTATAGCTTCTGCATTGGGTAAATCTTCCCCTCTAAAATGATCATTTACCATATGCTCAGTATCTACACCATAATCTACATCCTTTCTAATTGGTTCTTCTAACCTAACAGCAGGCTGAAGTTCGCTAGTACTACCATATTCATAATCAGTTTCTCCATGATGATACCAAATTTTGTAACTTCGTGTAAACCCATTCAAATATAGATGAGTCCAAACATCCCACTCTTTAATAATCTTTCTATTTTTACAATTAGAGCAAGGACATCTTAACATACCCGTTTCTGCTTCCGATTGTCGTTGAACTAACTCCATGAATTCGGTTATACCGCGTTGGTATTCTTCCGTAAGCAATCTCGTGTTCGGATCCAAATGAGGTCGATCGATCCAAGAACGATAATAATTTGAAGAAGACATGTTTTTTTCAATCAAATTCGTGTGTAAATATAGTATGTGAGAGGATGAAGAAATGGAGTGAATGAAGAAGTTGGTGGTGCGGGTATTTATAGATGAAATGATGCCGACAGTACCGAGGAAATTCCGACGGAATACTGACGGCAACGGCTCTTTCCTCGGAATTTTTAAAATCCCCCAACGGCTCTTTAACGGCTATAATATATCCTCGGATATTCGTCGGTGTTTTCCGAGGAATATGATTTCCTCGGTATTTCATCGGTATATTCCGAAGAAATTCCGAGAAAACCCAAATTTTGGGTTTTCTCGGAATTTCCTCGGAAATTCGTCGGAATATTCCGAAGATCTCATTTTCCGTCAGAATGTCCGTCAGAATTACGCTGTTTTCTTGTAGTGACTGCTTTCTGTTTATCAGGAGTTTCGCCGTAGCTGTCTGGGTTTAAGAACCACAGCACGCATGTCACTTCATTCTCCTCTCCTGCTTTTCGTAAGGATGACTGAGACCCCAGAAGATTCTTGTGTCCCCAATTGACGAATATCACCACCACAGAAAAGCGTCTCTGAAGAAGATGAAGTGGAGATTATTTTGTCCAGGAGGCTATACTATGCATGTCAGCACGCATGTCACTTCATTCTCCTCTCCTGCTTTTCGTAAGGATGACTGAGACCCCAGAAGATTCTTGTGTCCCCAATTGACGAATATCACCACCACAGAAAAGCGTCTCTGAAGAAGATGAAGTGGAGATTATTTTGTCCAGGAGGCTATACTATGCATGTCAGAGTCATCGAATACGAGAGAATGTAACCCTCAGAAGAAGTTGGAGTGGCGATGTGGAAGGAGAATAGTATGGTGTGGTCTGTCTTCGCATTGACATGTGAAAACATACAAGATTCTCCGTCGCTGCAAAACCCGACTCTCATTAGTTGAGGTATAACAACCTGTCTGACTAGGACGGTAAACAAAACAAACCTGCGAATTTGCTGCAGGCTGGTATTGTTGACTGAAGAGTATGAGAGAACAGGCATTGGTCACCTCGGTTGCAAAGTCCAATTAAGAAAATATACGCAGACTGGGGGCCTCTCCATTGTCAGCGTAGTAATCCTCAGGTTCGATTGCTCCATCATGGCCATTATTATCAGATGTTCTTATCTACGGCAAAATAGAAACAGTAAAAGATCAATGTGTGCTGTAAGCATGCATGCATGTAAGCGCCAGTGCTTTAATAAAAAAAAAAAAAAGGAAACGATCGAGGCACTCAACACAGCATGTGTGATCAAATTCATATGGAGGATAGTAATAGGTTTGGTAGAGAATCAGAAAAACTAATGAATTGAGGTCTGAAACGATGAAGTGGGCTTTAGTGTAAAACAGGTAAAATTCCAACAAAATAGGGAGAATCAAAAGGCTCTATTAATTAGCATGTGTGATATATAAATTGTTTTCCATTTAGTAAAATGGAAAAGCTTACCTGAACTAATTATAATATTTCTTTCATGCACGAAAAAAAAAGATTTTTAGTGACTTAGATTTATGTTTTTGAATTACTTAAATTTCACAATTCTTCTAAAAATATATGTTGAAATTTTTGATTATCAAATTATTTGTGGCTAAAATTTCAAATTTTAATATTTATATTTATTATTCAATAATTATAACATTGTAAACATAAGTATAATACTATTCTCCGCGAGATTTCGGACAAACACCTACTATACAAATAAAAAATAAACAAACATAAGATTCCTATTTTTTCACATGTGAAACAAACAAAAAACGAATCTTACAACTTCTATCAAAATGTATTTTTTGTTATAAATATTGTGATGTCGTTTATAGAAAGTTTTGCTCATCAAATTTGAATTGTACTTGGTATCTAAACGGTGACCAAGGGAATGGGTGAAAATAATCTATTGCTTATCATTCTTTTCAATTTACACCATTTATAAAAAATATTTATTACTTATGATTTCTTAACATTCTTTCATATTTAAGGAATAATAGACTACATTTAGTTCTTATCAAATTAGGAAAGGAACAAATTTCATTTTGTTTAATTCTTCATTATTCATTTTCTTCTTATTCCTCTTATTTCTTGAATGATTACCAGTTTGAGATTTGGTTTTCAAGTTAAACTTTCATATTGTATCTACATATAAGGAGTTTATTATTGATGAAATAAGACATATAAATTCTTCTCTTCTCTTCTTTTCTCTTCTTTAGTTAAAACACATTATCAACACGAAGCTCTAGCGATTGTAAGCTAATAGATATATATATATATATATATTTTTAGTTTATATCTAATCCTTTTTCGAATGATGTTTATTATCAATTCATGGTTTGTAAGAGTGGATACATAATATAAGATTAGGAGCTTAATTGACAATACTGATTTGGCTTTGTTCCAAATAAAAAAAATCATTTGATCAATCATCTTGTTGATGTTTATAAGCTGATGCTCAGTATGTTATATTTTGTATTTGCTTGATTTTATATCATTTGTTTCACATGTCATCAACGTTATGTGAGAAAAAAAAAACAAAATGTTTTAGTATAGTTCATTCATTAAAATGTTAGTATTGATTTCTAACCTACGGTTTTAATACATGGCTCCATATTTTTATTTGATACAACTGCGTATAGTTATAACCAATGGTTTTTGAGTATTATTAATACAACTTCATATTGTTTATAGCAATACCTTCCATTATTGTTTAATAATTAATCTACAGCTGCATATCATGTTTATTAATGAACATGTGAAATGTTGTGATGTATTAGCCTCAAGTTAGTTTTTTTCTGAAAGCTTGTGAGTTTAGGCAAATACTTTTATCCTCTGTTAGTGTTCATCATATATGATCATGTTTCATATTAGTTCTCCAACGTTAGGATTCGTTATTGTGAAACAGCAAGAAAGACATAATTCCAGCAATTGTGATGAGGAATATCACACCAAAAACTATCAACGACCAAATGAAGAGGATAAGATGAACGGTGGACTTTGTGAAGAAAATAGGACCAATGCTCAGCATTAACCATTCAACATTGAAATATCATTCCGTAGACATAAATTTACTATTTCAGTGATGTTTCTTTAAATGTAATCAATATTTAGACTTTATGTAATTAAGAATTTACTATATTGGTTCTTCACTTTCGGAACAGTAAAGAGTACTCTTAAGTCTTAATATTATATAATTAAATATTTGCTTAAAATTGTTTTTTTAAGCGAGTGGTTCACATATATATAAGATTAATTAATTTATCAAACAAACATGTTTCGGCTCCTTGAAAATATATAAGTCGATATAGAACCTAAAGTAATTAAATTATTATTGATATAGATTGGTACAATAAGCATGATGAGAGCAATAGACAGCTAAAAGCTCCAGCAAGGTAATAAGAAAAGCGACAAGAAGTCACTCATAGGGAATTAAAGACACATCAGTCCTCGTAAATGGAAACCTTGCGCAGTTTCAAAATTGCTAATTTGTTCGAGATTTTGATGGCATCATCAACTCTTCCCGAGCGAACATATCCATTGACCATGGATCTGAATGTAGACACATCAGGAGGAGGAGACAAGTCTTTGTCTGAACACATGTCCTCAAACAAACCTTCAGCCTCCCACATCATCCCACGCTCGCAAAGCCTAGCGATCATGTTACTATATATAACACCCAACCATTCTCTTTCTTCCCTGTTGTTGTGACTCGTTGAATGTCTCCATGGCCTTGTTAAACTCGTCAAGCTCGAACCAGTAGTCCACCATTATGTTAATGGTGTCTGAATCAAAACGTTTGGATTTCTTCAACATGTATTCGAACAAGGTATGAGCCTTTAGTTCACTTACGCTTACCCAAGTACGGATAGAGCTATAGCACTCCATAGCTTTCTTTTCATTGCCATGTTTGAGCCAATATTCCACAAATATCGTAGCAATCGATGCGAAAACTCCCGGCGAATCGGAATCATCATCGTATATCAGCCTATTCTTGTGAAAGTAATCATCAGCATCCTCAGCATCCATCTGATCCAAGCGCGCACGAATCTCAACGAGCATGGGCGTCCACTCATTAGTTGAGCATATACATAATCTCACGGATGAAGCTTCCCGGTAGCCATACGCGTCGGCCAAGGCTTGAGTCAAAAGCCTAAACGTCTCTTTGTCGGGACCGAACGGAACAGCGTGACGGTACAGTTGAAGGGCGTCGTCGACACGGCCTAGCTCACAAAAGGCTTTGATCACGTGGTTGAATGAGACGATGTTAGGGACGATGTTTTTCTCGTTGAAGAATATTAGAGCTTGAGCTCAAGAAGATGATTCAGAGTTTGTTACGATCCAAAAGTGTAAAAATGTATATTATGTTGTAACGTATACAATGTATCTTCATGTATTTATACTACCTGGTTTATATCACATAACCACCGGTTCAATCTAATTGACTCTTAACCGACTTTATACTCTAATACCCTCCCTTCAAGATGGAAGACACAGGCTGTGGATGTCAATCTTGCTGACCAAACTTCGAAACAGAGCAGGCTGAACAGCCTTTGTGAAGATATCTGCCAGTTGAAGTTCAGACTTGACGTGAAGAGTCTTCATAAACCCACTTTGCAATCTCTCGAGTACTACGTGACAGTCGATCTCGACGTGCTTGGTCCTCTCGTGATACACCGGATTCGAAGCTATATAGAGAGCCGACTGATTGTCACAAAAGAGTGTAGCAGGAGCAATGACATCACAATGCATCTCGTGAAGTATAGTGGTGAGCCAGATAAGCTCACAAGTGGTGTCAGCCATGGAACGATATTCCACTTCAGAGCTGCTGCGAGAGACTGTGGGCTGTTTCTTGGAACGCCAGGAGATCAGAGAGTTTCCAAGGAAGACGCAATAGCCTGTGATCGATTGTCTAGAATCAGGACAAGCCGCCCAATCAGCATCAGAATAAGCAGTCAACTTCAACGAGGCAGAAGCAGAATAAAATAAGCCTTGACCGGGATCGTTCTTCAGATAACGAAGAACTCTATGAGCCACTTGGAGGTGAACATCAGTAGGTGCAGACATGTATTGACTCAACTTATGAACCGCATAAGTGATGTCAGGACGCGTATGAGTAAGATAAAGCATACGTCCAACAAGCCGGCGATATACTGATGCATCAGGAAGTGCTGTACATGAAGAAGCAGACATCTTGAGATTGGGCTCCATAGGAACAGACAATGGTTTGCATCCCAAGTAACCAGCTTCCTCCAGAAGTTCTAAAGTGTACTTCCGCTGGTTCAAGGAGATACCAGTGTGATTATGCGCAATCTCAAAGCCAAGGAAGTATTTTGCAGGGCCAAGATCACGAAGCTTAAAGGCAGACTTCAGTACATCCTTAAAAGCTGTAATCGCACTCTCACTGTTACCAACAATCAAGATGTCATCAACATATACAAGGACCGCCAAGTAGACATTCCCAATGTGGCGGATGAATAATGAATGATCCGAGTGAGTTTGTGAGAACCCATCACCAAGAATTACTTGAGAAAGCTTCAGATTCCACTGGCGTGATGCCTGTTTAAGTCCATAAATGGACTTGTGGAGCTTGCAGACAGAATTAAGAGCTACTTTCTTGCCAGTAATAACCTCATAACCTTCAGGTAAACGCATGTAGATCTCTTCATCTAGATCTCCATTGAGGAAAGCGTTACTCACATCAAGTTGAGAGATGGTCCAGTTCTTGGCAGCAGCAACACTCAGCAACAGACGGAGAGTACCAATCTTCGCAACCGGAGAAAATGTGTCCAAGTAGTCCAATCCCTCCAACTGCGTATAACCTTTGGCTACAACACGCGATTTACTTCTCTCAATGGTGCCATCTGGATTGTATTTGTAAGTGTGAATCCATTTACAACCAACTGGATGTTTATCAGGAGGAAGTTGACATACAGACCAAGTCCCAGCTTCTTCAAGAGAACACATCTCAGACGTCATGGATCTTTTAAAATCCTCAGATTGAACAGCCTCGGAAAAGGTTTTGGGAAGTTTGTGAGAGGATATGGAAAGTATGAATTTCTTGTGACCAGGATCAAACTTATCATATGACAAGAATGCAGAAATAGGATAAGAGGTAGTGTGTTTAGGGTGAAGAGGAGGTTCAGATGAATGATTCAAGAGGTAACAATGATACTTGTCAAGATATGATGGAGCCTTTGTCTTTCGTTTTGACCTTGTCTCAGAAATATTTGGTCCAATAGTTGTATCTTTTACAGACGTTTCTGATGGTACTAGAGGAACAGACTGATTAGGAGAACTAGACAAAGAAACACCATCATTAGAAGAAGCAGTATTATCAACAAAAACCGAAGAATGGACGTCAGATCCTAAGTCAAAGAAAGCAGGAAAAGAGGAGTCTGGAACAGGAAGTGGAAGAACATCTTGATCAAAGAAAGATTGCTCACGAGATAAAGAACTTGCGTCTGTAACAAAAGGAAACTTATTTTCATGGAAAACAACGTTTCGAGAAATAGAAATAGTATTAGTTTCCAAATCTAAAACCTTGTAACCTTTATGACCGTGAGGATAACCCAAAAACACGCATGGAACAGCTCGTGGAGTATTTGAAGTTAATGCGACGACGATGCGACGACGATGAGGTTTAAGGTCTCAAGTCAGAAGGCAAGGGAGAAGGTTCTTCATCGTGGTATATGGAATATTGGGGTTCCTATGTTAGTGTTGAAATGGTCGCCAGAATCTGAAGGGGAAGAACAGAAGGAAGAAGCCATTCCTATGTGGGTTCACTTGGAGAAAGTACCTCTCCACATGTACTCGTGGGAAGGATTGAGTTTTATCACCAGTACAGTATGCTTTCCAGTGAAGCCACACCCAGAAACCATAGCTTGTTCTAATCTAAATGAGGCGAAGATATTTGTGAGAGTTGATGTCACAAAAACTTTGCCAAAGGAGATCACATTTTCAAAGGAGGGAAAGCAGTTCACTGTTAAGTTCTACTACCCATGGCTACCGGCTAGATGCAAGTTATGTGATAAATGGGGTTACAGTGAAGCAGTGTGTGCTATGAAGAGCAAGGGAAAGAAGAGAAATGAAACTGGATCCCCTATTACGAAGGTTAATGGGGAGAAAGTTGAAAGTCCTAGTTATCTGAGTGTAGTGAATGAGAAGGAAGGTGTCTTAATGGAGGGAAGTGGTGATAAAGTTATGGATGTGGTAGAGAGTGAAGGAGGTGCTAAAAAGTTATAGAATGGTGTCGGTACAAGTGGGTGGCCTAAGGTTTCGCCAGCCAAAACAGGAAGATCTTTAGTTCTATCAGCTCAGAAAGTAGATGATGTTGAGATCTCTGCATCAAAATTCTATGTGCTTAGTCTTGAAGATGTAGATGAGGGAGAGTTATTAGCAGATGAGAAGTTACTTACTGTAGTGGATGATGATCAATTAGAAACTGAGGAAATGGAGTTACTTGAGAGTGACCAGGTAGAAGACATTGATCAACAAGTTCTTGAGGAGAAAAAAGTTGGGTCGAGAAGAGGACGAAAGGCTAAGGCTCCGGATGCAAATCCTGGGAAGAGCATTCGGCCTCGACGAAAGCACTAATATATGGGGAGTTTCTTCTGGAATGTTCGTGGTTTCAACAAATATTTAAAACATTTTGTGATAGAAGAGTGGGTTCATCGTAATAACATGTGTTTTGGGTGCATTCTGGAGACGAGGGTAAAGGAGAGTAAAGCGGGTAGTATTTTGAAGAAAGTTTTTCCGGGTTGGTCTTATATGACTAACTATGAATACAGTGTGGGAGGGAGAATATGGCTAGTGTGGAGAGATGATGTTTGTATGACGCCAGTTTATAAATCTGATCAGCTTATAACTTGCTCTGTGGGGTTGCAAGGCAAGGATGATTTCTTTTATACTGGAGTTTATGCAAATAATTTGGCAGAGGAAAGGAAGGAACTATGGGAAGATCTTTGTCACCATCAAGATTCTGCTATGTTCCGTCGTAAAGCTTGGATGATTGTAGGAGATTTTAATGAGATTTTGGATGGCGAGGAGAGTTCAGGGTTTCTGGAAAATGGTAGGGTATCAGGAGGTATGAGAGAGTTCCAAAATGTGGCTCTGCATTGCAACTTATCTGATATGGGTTATCAGGGCTCTATGCTTGGTGTAACAAGAGAGAAGAGGGATTCATATGTAAGAATTTGGATAGGGTGCTAATAAATGATGTTGTTATTCAGAGGTTTTCAAATGCTTATTCAGTTTTTGAAGCGGGGGGATGTTCTGATCACTTGCGATGTAAAATTCAACTATTTCCTCCAAAAGAGAAGTTGAGGAAGCCATTCAAATACGTAAATGTTATTGGGAGATTGGAAGGATTTCTTCCATTAGTAAAGGAGTATTGGGATCAAACCCCTATACTATTTCACTCGACCTCTGCTATGTTTAGATTCTCGAAGAAATTAAAGAATCTAAAACCTCTGATACGTCAGCTTGGTAAAGAGAAGCTGGGAGAGCTCTCGAAGAAAGCAAAAGAAGCTCATGAGTTCCTCTGTGAGAAACAAAAGAAGACTCTTGATGATCCGAGTGCAAGTTCCATACAAGAGGAAGCAGTGGCTTATGAGCGTTGGCTTCATGTAGCTAGTCTAGAAGAGGATTTTTTTGAAGCAGAGGGCAAAACTTCATTGGCTTGACGTGGGATATCATAATAATAAGACGTTTCATAATGCCATCAGAGTTCGTAAGGCGCAAAACTCTATTCGAGAGATAAGATGTTCTAACGGGAGTTCGGTTACTAAGCCGAAGGATATTAAAGAAGAAGCAGTCCGGTTCTTTTCAGAGTTTCTCAATAAGTTTCCTGATAATTACACTGGTGCTACTTCAGAAGAATTAGAAGAGCTGCTAAAGTTTCGTTGTTCTGAAGAGGATTGTAGTTTGTTGGAGGAACATGTGACTGCTGAGGAGATACGTAAAGTGGTCTTTGCTATGCCATCTAACAAGTCGCTTGGCCCTGATGGCTTCCCAAGCGAGTTTTTCAAAATAACTTGGCCCATTGTTGCTCAAGATTTTACTATAGCTGTTCAATCTGTCTTCAGGTTTGGGTTTCTTCCCAAAGGAGTAAACTCCACAATCCTGGCACTTGTTCCAAAGAAGACAGACTCGCTAGAGATGAGAGATTACCGCCCTATAGCTTGCTGTAACGTACTCTATAAGGTTGTTTCAAAAAATTTAGCAAACAGACTCAAGTTGATCCTTCCCCGTGTCATCTCAGAGTGTCAGTCTGCTTTTGTGAAAGGAAGACTGTTGATGGATAATGTCATGTTAGCTACTGAGCATATCGAAAGGAGACTGTCTCGCCGAGATGTGTGATGAAGATAGACATATCGAAAGCATTTGATTCTGTGCAATGGTGTTTTGTACTCAATAGTCTGGAAGCAATAGGGGTCCCAGAAAGGTTTATACATTGGATAAAGCTGTGTATATCAACTCCTTCGTTCTCGGTTCAGGTGAATGGCGAGCTTGCAGGGTATTTCCAAAGCAAGAGGGTTTTGAGGCAGGGTTGCTCACTCTCTCTGTATCTCTTCGTTTTGTGTATGAATGTGTTATCACAGAAGATTGATAAGGCAGTGCATGAGAGGAAGTTTCAGTTTCATCCTAAGAGTAAAAATCTTTCTCTTACTCATCTATGTTTTGCCGACGATCTAATGGTGTTTGTAGAAGGAACGAAAGAGTCTATTGAGGGAGCATTGTCTGTGTTTGATGGTTTTGCCAAATGGTCGGGCCTGAGTATCAGTATTGAGAAGTCGACGGTTTATATGGCTGGTATTCAAGAGGACGAAAAGAGGAGAATTTTGGTAAATTTTCCATTCGCAGAGGGTTCTCTACCGGTTCGTTATCTGGGGTTGCCACTTATAACTCAATCAATGAGAAGGCATGATTATCTACCGTTGATAGAAAGAATCAGAAGTAAAATATGTTCTTGGACGTCTCGGTTTCTTTCTTATGCGGGGAGGCTTCAGCTGTTAAAATCAGTGATGGTCAGTATTGTTAATTTTTGGGCTTCTGTCTTTAGACTACCTAGTAAATGTATAAAGGAGGTGGAGCAACTGTGTGCATCGTTTCTATGGTCTGGACCAGCTTTAAAATCTTCAGGAGCTAAGGTGGCTTGGAGTGAGATATGTAAACCTTTAAATGAAGGAGGTCTTGGAGTTAGAGCTTTGAAAGAGGTGAATACGGTGTATGGATTGAAACTTATATGGTGGATGCTTGCAGGAGATTCTTTATGGGGAAAATGGATTAAAGAATATTTGTTAAAGAAGAGAAGCTTTTAAGAAGTGAAAGTAAATTCTCAGGTGGGTTCATGGATGTGGAGGAAGATGTTGAAGCTTAGAGAGATAGCGAAGACATTCTACATATTAGAAATTGGCAGTGGGAGACGCATCTCTTTTTGGTATTATTGCTGGTCTGAAAAGGGTGTGATATTTGATCTTGCGGGCGAGAGAGGGTTTATTGCTTTGGGTATAAGAAAGGAAGCCACTCTGGAGGAAGCGGTGCTGAATTTAAGACGGAGAAGACAACATAGATCAGAGGTTTTGCGAGAGATAGAGGAGGCTCTTGAATCTGTGAGAAGTAAGATTCAGAGTGAGAAGATGGATGTCAGTATCTGGAGGAGGAGGTCGGGGTATCGAGAGATTTTCTCAACAAATGAAACTTGGATGTTGTTAAGGGGGACAAGTGTGCAATGTCTATGGACACGAGGGACTTGGTTCTCAATGGCTACACCTAAGCATGCATTCATGACATGGTTAGCCATGAGGGGAAGATTATCCACCATGGGCAGGGTATCGAGGTGGAGCCAGGGGACAGATACTACCTATGTGTTGTGCAAGACTGATGTGGAGACTCTAAATCACTTATTTTTCGAATGTTCTTATGCTACGCAGCTGTGGGAACATCTCGTAAAAGGTATTTTGGGTAATGCTTTCACAAATGGTTGGTCTGAAATGGTGAGGATAATCTCGAGTGGGGGTTATGATAAGAAGAGTATTTTCTGCATAAGATACGCCTTTTAAGCTGCTGTCTATGCTATATGGAGGGTAAGGAATAATGTTCGATATGGGGAGAAGCTGATGCCTATTTCCATTTTGAAGAAACTCATTGATAAGGAGATAAGAAACAAGCTCAATCTGTTGAGTACAAGGAGGAGGAGAGGCATGGAGTGTGCTCTTCAATTCTGGTTTCAAACTAGAGTTTAAAAGAGGAGTGTAGGGAATTTTCAGAGTTATGAGTCTTTGTATATAAATAGGTTTACACAATGATGTAACAAGGCTTTTTGATGAATAAAATTTAAAATTCATTCTGAAAAAAAAGAAGAGACATGTGGTCTCCTGTAAGTCGTACGATAAGGGGTATATAATGCAATTAGGAAGATATAATAGGGTTAAAAGCGTCAACTTGTCTGCGTCCGTACACATGCAAATTCAGCTAAAGGAAGGTTTATGTTTAACCATTTGCGAAAATCGAAAAAGTTTCAATCTGCCCGCCTCTCTCTTCTCCTTCACTCAGAGCATATTCGAACTTCCGGTTAATTTTCAGGCGATCAAGGAGTTAAGGGATCTCGCACTTCTAAATAACAATTTAAGGGACCACGCAAAGAACTCACAAACCATACGGTGCCCTGCCCACTTTTCATGTTATCAGACCAAAAAGAATAATAATGAAAAATACAGAAATTTTTTTTATTGGGAACTAACTATAAAGACTATCAGACCAAAATAATAAGTATATGAAAAATGCAGAAGATTTTCAAAAGAAAAAGTAACACATGGGGGGACCTTCAATGTTCAAACGGAGACAATACGGATGGATGGACGACGTCACTATTGTTTGATAAAACTTTTAAAGAAAAAGTAAAATGTTAGTTATATCCTTTAGTTAACAGATAGTAAAATCATTGTCGTTATTTAAAGCGTTTTGTTTCATTTAAAGATTTTATGGGACCGTCGTCTAGGCGTTCGGTTCTTGGTATAGTTTATACCCCACATATTTTTTTTTATGTTTTGCTAAAACCTACTTTTTTTTGTTTCTTATTCACCTATTTTTCTAAAAATTACAAACTAAAAGTCTTTAGTGAACACGAATGTGATAAAAGAAATCTCATGTGATTATTTATTCTTAAAAACAATTATACTAGTTCAAACTTCATTAAGATCAATAAAAGAAAGATCATAGAAAAAGTTTTTTACTTTATCTGCAAGCAAAACGAGGGTCTTCCTGTTGATTTTCGTTTAATTAATTACACACTCAAACGTGTCAGCTTTAGGCCATAGCATATGCATACATATTTTCCTCAAAAAATATACATACATATATACTCGTATATGGGTTTTATTGAATGATATTTGACCCGGATCATTAACTGAGACAGAGATACTAGAAGTTGTCTCCTCACACATTATTTTATTATGATACCAGAGTGGTCACACTCGCAAGTCTCACGTTCTTAGTTGTCACAAATTCTAAGCCAAAATCGGAAAGCCTAGGTAACCGTGCGTAGAGTTCAAAGATGTATGTGTCAGCTTTGTTGATTTTTTTTTTCTTTTTCTTGTCCTCTCTCTCGTATACACACATCATAATAAATTTAGGTTTTGGGCATTTTATCCGGATCTAAATACCGAACTGAAATTGATCCCAAAAAGATCGGTTTGGATCAGCTACGAATAATGTCATCTAACCCCATCAGATCTTGTTTTGAAAGATCTGCGGGTCTTCGACTCGACCCAATCCGAATCTGAGACATGATGAAGTACCCGAGACTTCTACTATATATCACGTATATATAGGTATTTCAATATATTTTGGTATTACGATTATTTTTTAAGTTTTGGATTTGAGTGCATATGGTTTTGGGTTTTATGTTTTAGGTAAAATTTTAGATTTCTAAAAATATAACTCCGATAATCAGATAAAAATTTGATTATTTTTATTCGGTCGACCATATATATCTCTGCACCATCACCCAACTGACAAATGATGTCTAAGTCTCTCATAGACTTGACCCTAACTTTGCACACCCATTTAGATACTCATGAGCACTCCTAAACTTTCTTGAAATCTTGGCAGACAATCTCCGGAGATCTTGCCCTAACTTTGCACAAGACCCAAACTCCTCTTTTAACTCCATTTCTTTCTTTAAGTCAGCATTTTCATGTTTTCGGGTCATATTTTGGATAAATTTTGGATATTTTGGATATTTAAATATTTTCATGTATTTTTGTGTGGTTTGGATATTTTTTGGGCTCGGACCCGACATGACCAAACTGAATCGATCTGAATCCGAATGTGGTTGACCTTATATTTGCACCATCGCCCAACTTACTCCAAATGATGTATAAGTCCCTCATGGACTTGACCCTAACTTTGCACGCTTGATTTGGATGCTTCTGGACATTCATGAATTCTCCTTAACTCTTCTGAAATCTTGACAGACAATCTCCGGAGGTCGTGTCCTAACTTTGCACAAGACCAAAACTCCACTAAACCCTTCTTTTGACTTCATTTCCTTTTTCAAGTCGATATTTTTCATGTTTTATCAGATTTTGGATTAAATTTCGTATATTTTCGGGTATCTTTTGTGTTTTGGAATTTTTTCGAAAATAGGACCCGACATAACCTAAACCGAATCTGATCCGAATTCGAACCGACAAATTCTAATTATTTTATTGGATCCAACTATCTGAGATCCGAATCGACTCGGATCTAACCGAATCCGAACTGATAAATTCTAAGTACACTACTAAATCTAAATATTTAATACTTTGAGTACTCCTACCCCACGAAATCTGAACCGAGCCCGATCAGTGGACCCCACCCGAACCCGCACGATATAAATAACATACTCCATCTGTTCCTAAAAGTATGATGTTTTACAGAATTTTGATGTTCCAATATATAAGATGTTTTCGTTTTTCTAGGTAACTTTTATTTTATTAAAAACTGTGCATCCAATCATATTTTAATAGTCTATTTTGTAATTGGTTAAATACTATTAATTTATAGTTTTAATGATAATTTCTAGAAAAAATAGCTTTATTAATATGTGTATTTCTACCTAAACATCATATATTTGGAAAGAGATAGAGTAATACATTGTCGTTTATGTTAAAGCGTGTGTTCTAGGAATGTTTAATATTAAATATACGAATTTCTCTGACTTTTTCGTTGGTTCATATATAATGGGTTTTATGGTCACTTTTGACCGGGACCACTGGCAGAAAGTGTGTGATATTTTTGAGACAGAGAAACTAGACGTTTTGTCTCACTTAATTTAATGTTCTGAGCTATCATCTTCTTTTCACATTGTTTTGTTCTCTTTAAAAAAATGGTCACGCCTCTTTCTTACTTGTCACAAGCCGTAAGCCAAATAAGGAAAGTCTCAGACGGCGGGGTAACAAGGGCTAGAAGACGCGTGTCTCCGCATGTTTAGGGGTATTACTACTATACAAATTTGATTCATATTAGCGTTCGTGTTATGTAAAAAGCAGAGAGCCAAAAGAGGAGTATAATGTATATATAAAAAAAAAGTCCAGCTTTTAAAAATTTTCTTTCTGTGTTTGTAATGGCATAGTCTCTTTGTATGCAAAATTTCTTTTTTATATCTAACTTTTATATATGGGTATAGAACTATACATACAAAATAATATTATGCTTTTGTATTCAAAATACTAGACATAGTACCTCTTGTCACGTGAGAGACAAACGACGTGGTCTTGTCTCAGTGATTAGTAATTGAATTTTTAATGTATGTCTAATAATTAGTACTAAAAGAAGCTTAGGGATTGTTTCATGATTGTTTCTCTCTTTGCGATCTTACTAATGCAAAATTTCTTTTTATATATTATGGTATAGAACTATACGTACAAAATAATATAATGCTTTTGTATACAAAATACTAGACATAATAAAATTTCTTTCTTACTTGTCACAAGCCGTATCTTCGTTTCGTCATCTGAAGCCAAACTTAAACACATTTTGGAGTAATATCAGTATAAATATCTAATTTTAAAAATATCTACAATATTTTAACATCGTTGTTGGTAATAATTAATTATACTAAATCTACCTACCATATATAATATTGGGTACTTGTGGTACAGGAAACGCGTGACGTCCGACCTCTTCAAAGTAAATGAAGCGTTAACGATCACATATGTTTGAGTTTACACACATACATAGGTACGCCACATAGGTCAGTCGCTCCCAAAAGAGACAAATTAGCATCATTTCGTATCTTTTTTTCACAACCCTTAATATTTATCTGACGAGCCAATAAAGTAGAGGGCAAAGAGATTGTAAATTTTTATTTATTTATCAATTCATTCTTTTAAAATTTTGAAAATTCTTTATGTTTATTGGAAAGCAAAAGATGTCTTGTTCAATGTTTTAGCCATAACTATTAGTTATGTTTTTTTTTCACAAAAGGATTTTAACTAAGCCGCTTATGATAATAGAGATTTAGGAGACATGTTTAGGGGTATTACTACTATACAAATTTGATTCATATTAGCGTTCGTGTTATGTAAAAAGCAGAGAGCAAAGAGAGGAGTGTAATGTATATAAAAAAAAGAAAAGTTTAGCTTTTAAAAATTGTCTTTCTGTGTTTGTAATGGCATACTCTCTTTGTATGCAAAATTTCTTTTTTATATCTAACTTTTATATATGGGCTATGGTATAGAACTACAGTGTTTTAAGAATGGTTCATTTAGAGATCTTATGGGACCTACGTCTTTCCATACTTGGTTATTGGTGTGGGTTTAGATTTTTTTGTTTCTCTTGTTCACATATTTTCAAAATTACAAATTAAAATTGTCTATAGCGAACACAGACGTGATAAAAAGAAATCTCATATGAAATGGAATCTACGTCTACCTGTATATTATGTATGTGAATAACATTATGGATGTTAAGAAATATTGAATGAAAGAATGTCCTGTTTGTTGAATATAACTGAAACAAAGGGATCAATTACGTGACATGCTAATATGAAGGCTCATCACTGGTTGTATTTATGGAGTCTTATAACACTAGACGGATAACAAATTTCGAATCCCTAAGGAAATATTACGTGGGTCCCTGTGTCGGGGAAGAAAATAACAAAAATTTCTCTGTGGTTTCCTCTCTCCGCGTACGTACACACACACTCTCTCTCAGTGGTCCCCACTATATACTGATTAGTAATTGGATAACTAAAATGTTTAGTAGTAGTATTAATTAGTACTAGCTTAGGGATTGTTTCATTAATTTTCAAATCATATGAAACATGCGGCATGTCTTAATTATGTGATTATTTGAGAAATTATGATCTTTGTCTTGCTTTGTTTTACCGTCTCTCTCTCCCCCCCCCCACACACACACACTCTCTCTCTCTCTATATATATCTGCTCCCAAGGTCGGTGACTTTCTTCTCTAGCGCTTCTTCATCCCCTCCAATTCTCTCTCTAGCGCTTCTTCATCCCCTCCAATTATCTTATTTCACATAATTTTAAAAATTACAAATTAAAAGTCTATAGTGAACGCAAACGTGATAAAAGAAATGTCATATGAAATGGAATCGATGTACAACTTTACAACTTTCTCTCTTTGCGATCTTACTTATGCAAATCTATTTTTTATATATTATGGTATAGAACTAGGGGTGGGCGTTCGGGTATCCATTCGGGTTCGGTTCGGATCTATTCGGATTTTGGGTTTTCGGGTTCAAAGATTTTAGTCGCGTTCGGGTATTTCTAAATTTCGGTTCGGGTTCGGTTCAGATCTTTGCGGGTTCGATTCGGGTTTAGATAGCCCATTTAAATTACTTTTAAATTTTTTAAATTTATTATATGCTTTAAGTTTCTCAAAATCTATAAACAAAACAATATATTACATATAAATTTGAATAACACGTGTCAAAATACCTAAAATCGACATATAAATTGGTTTGGTTTGAATATTTGAATTAAGAATCAATAGATATTTTAAGTATTTTTAGTGTTTTGAGTATAGTTTAGCTATAGTAGACATGTATTTTTGACTATTTGTACATATTTTCAAGTATTTTGAACAACTAAAAAGTATATTATATATTTTGAATGTTTCTAATATACATTAAATTTAGAAATAATTAATATATATAGGTATATAAATCTATTTCAGATATAATCGGGTACCCGAAATACTTCAGTTCGGGTCGGGTTCAGTTTTGGTTTTTTAAATACCAAAATTTTGAATCCGTTCGGATATATAATCAATTTTGGTTCGGGTTCGATACTATTTTTTCGGATCGGATTCGGTTCGGTTATTCGGATCCGGATTTTTTGTTCAGCCCTATATAGAACTATACATACAAAATATGAAATGGAATGGATGTACAACTTTCTCTCTCCGCGTACACACACACACTCCTATATAGAACTATACATACAAAATATGAAATGGAATGGATGTACAACTTTCTCTCTCCGTTTATCATAACATCTTCCCAGAAAATCAAGTAGAGCAGCTATACATTAATTTATAGACTCATCTCACCTTGGTGCTTCATATCTTAATCTTACACACAATCTGAAAAGAAAAATGAAAATAAAAACATTTTAATCTTGAAAATTTTAGTTAAAAAAAAAACATTTTAATCTCTTAATATTTGATTTCAATAGTCCTTTTGGTTGATTAGATATCATATCTTTAACCCGCACATGTAATGCATAGTTGTTGTTCGATACAGGTCTGACTCTTTGCCTTTTTAGAATCAAAGCTTTATATATAAACTATAACGTGCTTATTTGCTCCGCATCTCATTCCATTTGGTATAAATCTATATGTGACATAAAAATAAAGAGATAAAACCCTTGAAATATAAAATTAGTTCGGTCTCGAGATGCGGTTAACGCGCGCGCATGTTTGTAATCATGATTATGTTAAATTAATTAACAAAATAACGGACCACGAAAAGAACTCACAAACGTGATAAAAGAATGGAAATATTGTCGTTATCAAAATTGTAATCGGAATAACGGTCTCGAGATGCGGTTAACGCATCATATTTGTAATCAGCATTATCAAAATTGTAGAATCTAAATATTGTCGTTATATACCACCACAGTGTTTTAAGAATGGTTCATTTGGAGATCTTATGGGACCTACGTATTTCCATACTTGGTTATTGGTGTGGGTTTAGATTTTTTTTGTTTCTCTTATTCACATATTTTCAAAATTACAAATTAAAATTGTCTATATATAGTGAACAAAGTATATTATGTATGTGAATAACAAACATTATGGATGTTATTGAATATTGAATGAAAGAATGTCCTGTTTGTTGAATATAACTGAAACAAAGGGATCAATTACGTGACATGCAAATATGAAGGCTCGTCACTGGTTGTATTTAGGGTATAACACTAGACGGATAACAAATTTCGAATCCCTAAGGAAGTATTACGTGGGTCCCTGTGTCGGGGAAGAAAATAACAAAAATTTCTCTGTGGTTTCCTCTCTCCGCGTACGTACACACACACTCTCTCTCAGTGGTCCCCACTATATACTGATTAGTAATTGGATAACTAAAATGTTTTTAGTAGTAGTATTAATTAGTACTAGCATAGGGATTGTTTCATTATTTTTCAAATCATATGAAACATGCGGCATGTCTTAATTATGTGATTATTTGTTTTACCGTCTCTCTCTCCTACACACACACACTCTCTCTCTCTCTATATATATCTGCTCCCAAGGTCGGTGACTTTCTCTAGTGCTTCTTCATCCCCTCCAATTCTCTCTCTAGCTCTTCTTCATCCCCTCCAATTCTCTCTCTAGCGCTTCTTCATCCTCATACTCTTTTTTTTTTTTTTTTTTTTTTTTTTTTTCTCTTGTAAAATCCAAAGATGATGGCATCTACGCTATCGCGGTTGTTCTCAAGATCTCGGCCTATCCTTCTCCGAAGAGTCTCGTTCCGCAGCTGTTTCCCAAAACATACCCTCGCCTCAAGTCTTGGATCAGTCTTGGAGTGGATGAATATAAACGGTTACAACGGCAGAGGACTTGTCGATCTTCCTAGAAAGCATCCCCTCGCCGCCGGCGCAGCTAAAATCCCTAACGACGGCTCTCCCTACTATAACCGCCAGTCTCTCCTCCACTACCAGAAGCTACAAGTAATCAGATCTATTTTTTTTGTTTTTCCCTTCTGAGTTTTGGATGAATATTGGTGCTGATGTTTGTTTACGTCGTGAAGCAGAGCACTGGCCCTTGTTCTCGGCCTATCCTTCTCCGAAGAGTCTCGTTCCGCAGCTGTTTCCCAAAACATACCCTCGCCTCAAGTCTTGGATCAGTCTCGGAGTGGATGAATATAAACGGTTACAACGGCAGAGGACTTGTCGATCTTCCTAGAAAGCATCCCCTCGCCGCCGGCTTGGGAAGGTCTCTTTTTATTAGACTTAACTAATATTACGTTTCTACCTTAATTATTATTATTATTATTTTCTTCTACCTTAATTATTATTATGTCTCCTTTCCTTGGTCTTAATTTGATTACTTAATATGCCATGTCTCAGGGCTGTTGCGCTTCAAAACTTTGAGAAAAAGCTGAAATCTACGAGGAGTAACGTACCCATAACTAAGAGCGAGCCTGCTGAAACAAGACCACTAGGTACAACAAGAGCTTATAACTTTTGTATTTTACCCAAAACATACTGTCTTAGTGGTCTACTCCTGATTCAGTGATAATAGATGATATGTATACATTTGGTAGGTTCTCTCATATTGCTACGAAACTTACTATTATCATTAATTCTTACTCATGCCAAAATGCTATATGCTCAATACCTGTAAGGGGAGTAGAATTATACACTTGCGTGTCTGGCTTGTCTTGAGAGTGTTGAGTTGTCTTCAATGCAAGATATGTAGTGTTCTTTCACTGATTAGTTTGACCGTATTATTACAGAGCAACAAGAGAAAATGATCCACGATATGTGGTGACACCATAACATGTCTTTTGCGTAAACACCATAACAAGTCTTTTGCCTAAACTCACTTGAGGCTACATCTCTTTGTTGACAGGAACATCACACCAAAAGCTCATCACGCATTTTGAAGGAGGTATCGAGACAAATCTCAACAGGGAAAAGACGAGGAGTAACGTAGCCAAAACTAAGAGAGAACCCGCTGAAACAAGACCACAAGGTACATCATATCTTGATCACTGTAGTGTATAACCTTTCCATTTTACTCAATCATACTGTGATGATTCAAGGTCGACACTAACTAACTCTTGCTTCATTCTAGTACCGTATTTTGTACACTATCCACCCATATATTGTTCAGTGATCAATGATATATATACCTCTGATTTAGGTTCTTTTATCGATACAAAACTGACTATTCACGTAGTTCCTCAAAACAGAGCTATATGCTCAATTCCTATAAGGGGAGTAGAATTATACAACTTGCGTGTCTGGCTTGTCTTAAGAGTTTTCGTCAATAAGTCCACATGCTGAATGAGAATATGCAAGATATGTGGTGATCTTTCACTGATTAGTCTGGCCGTATTACTACAGAGCAACAAGAGAAAACGAGAATGATCCATGAAAAGTTTAAGGATGATGTCGGGAACCATCTTGAAGACTTCAAGAGTGCTATTGGAGGGCTTGAAGCAAACCACTCAGAGTTGAAAGGAAGCATTAAGAAACAAAGTATGTTCACTTCTGTCTTCCTTTCTAGCTTTTCCCTATAACGAATCATAACGTTGAAGAACTGCTGCGAAACATAATCATTTACGATAGAGCACTTGTGTAGAGAAAGTATCAAAGCTAGATTGGCAAGAGAGCTTTTGAGAAAAAAGTCTTTGCCTAAACGCTATATCTCTTGTTGACAGGAACATCACACCAAAAGCTCGGTATCGAGACAAATCTCAACAGTGGATCAAGGGGATGCTCTGTAACGCTTCAACAGATTATGAGAATGATCCACGAGAAGTTTGAGGAAGATGTCGGGAACCATCTTGAAGACTTCAAGAGTGCTATTGAAGGGCTTGAAGTTGGAGCAAACCAGCAAAGTAAGTTCGCTTCTGTAATTAATTATTTTACCTTTTTCCATATATACACATTCTTAACATTGTCTTATGTAACTGATCTTCAGAGGGGATTCAGGTCGAGAAACAGCTAAGTGGGGGAGTGGTAGCTCAGCTAAATCTGGTGTCGTGTCAACTCCTTCCTCCAGAGGAAAGATGATGCAGCTGAAGATGATGGCTCCATCGATGCAGATGAGGGGATTCTCATACAAACCGCAAAAATCTGAGTTGCCAGACATCAACGTGGACGCTTTTGAAGATGAATCAGAGCTCTTGAAGTTTTTGAGGGCTTACCACCCCACATACTGTGTTGTTAATCAGCAAGAGGAGATGAAAAAATATCTGGCTCAAGTAGAAAGGAAGAAGAAATATGAAGCCGAAGCAAGGGATGCCCGTGAAAAAGGGAATACGGCCGAGGCCGAATCGTGGGCTAAGTTAGCAGAGGAAGCTGGCCAAAAGGCACAGGAACACCTTGAGAGTAGCGAGAATATGATTGCGTACGAAAACTTCTGGCTTGGCAAGATAAATGAATTTCGTGAGTACCAGAAGAAGAAGAATGTTGTTGTCTTAACACCTGATAACTTCCATGAGATTGTACTGGATCAGAACAAAGATGTCTTGGTCGAGTTTTATGCCCCAGGGTACTACTACTATCTATCTCTTCCCTTCACTCTCATGGTTTTGCTTTCTTCCATGCCGTTTTTCTAATTTCTTAGTTTTAAATCTTCCAGGTGCGGCCAGTGCAAGTCCCTCGTGTATACAAAGGTAGCCGAGGTGTTTAAGCATGAAGAAGGTGTGGTCATAGCCAAGTTGGATACTGATGCTCACAAAAGCCTTGGCGAGAAGTAATATTTTTTACTCATCGATGGATATCGCTGTATTAAATTTGTAGAATACTAAAGATGAAAACCGCTAACCTTCATTTTGTTCCCACAGGTATGGAGTAAGTGGATTCCCAACCTTAAAGTTCTTCCCAAAGGACAACAAAACCGGTCAGGAGTATGATGGTGGAAGGAACTTAGATGAATTTGTAAGCTTCATCAACGAGAAAGTTGGAACCGGCAGAGACAGCAAAGGGAAGCTTACCTCAAAGGTTTAAAAAAACATGTTTCTATCTTAGTATTGCAATTTCTATCTAAGGTTTGAAAGCTTTTGTTGATTCATCTCTCTTGTTTGATAGGCTGGTATAGTGGAAAGCTTAGACACGTTGGTAAAGGAGCTAGTTGCAGCCAGTGAAGATGAGAAGAAGGCAATCTTGTCTCGCATCGAAGAGGAAGCTGGCAACCTTAAGGGCTCCACAGCAAGGTATGTTGTAGTATTAGCGTTTTATAGTTACACTTGAATGGTAAAGTTTTTTTTTTGTATATATAAAATAGGTATGGAATGCTTTACACCTCACTTGCAAAGCAGTACACAGAAAATGGTTCAGGCTATGCTACCAAAGAAGCTAAGCTGCTTGGACGACTCATTAGCAAGGTCTAAACATCATTTCTTCTTCTTCCTCTCAGTCCTTAGTAATTAGATTATTGCTTTGCAATCGAGAAACAGTAAGACTTTTGTATTGACATTTTTTTCTAACTGTGTTTTCCTGTGCAGTCTACAAGTCCGCTGAAAGCTGAGGAACTCACTCTCAAGAGAAACATCCTAAACACGTTTGCTTCTTCTTAGAAGCCTAAGATTGAAGTTGCTTCTTCTTGTTTTTGCTTTTCTTTCAGCTCTTATAGACAGTTAAGTTGAAGGTGGATCATGGATAATAGGCTAAAAGATGGTTTTTGCTAGTTGTGGTCAAGAACAGATACTAATGGAATTTTTAAAATTTACAGAACAAAAAACATCAAGAAACCAAAAACAAAAGAATTTGAATTTTTTTTTGTTGTGGTTAGGTTAGGAACTAGGGGATGGAAGTTGTGATTAGTTAATTAAGCTCAGAACCTGTGGTCAATAGGGTCTGAGGTTTTGTGGTTTTAGAGGCTGAGGATTTGTGGTCAGGATTAGAGGGGCCGTGTAGAAAGTCTGAAGTTGTGTAGTCTGAGTAACTTTGGTTGATGTCGAATGACCTTGTGTACTGTTGTGTACAAACCAATATATTGCAAATCATAGTCCAAACCATAGAGACCCTTTAACGATCCTAACCATACCGATCGTGACAACTATATAGTATAACCACCCATTCACAAAATCAACCATTCCCACTTCCAAACCAACGTTAACATTATTACCACTGATTGGTAATAACAGCAACAACGCTCTTTTAGCCTCAGCCACACCAACCAAAGCCTCTACTTCATCCCGATCGAAATTCCACCACCACAACTTCCCACAGCTCACGGCCAAAGCCACTCTCTCCACCACAGTCTCTTCTCTCCGGTGATGACATGCCTCTCCTCCCATCATCGTGCTGTCCACCACCGGTCTCACGATCACCCTACACCACACAAGCATTACCTCGTGAATACCAAAGAAAAACACTAGCCTGCTCAAGAAGTTACGTTCGCTCCCAGGCCTAAACCGACGGAGATTTGGACAAGGAAAAGCGTGAGCCACGCGATGCTGACGATGCTGACGTGCGGATAAAAGGGAATGGACCGGTTGGGATCTGTTGATGTGATCTTGGTGGTTAGACCAAGAACTAGCGTGTAAACGCTTATTGACCGAATAAGTCCACATGCTGAATGAGAATATGCAAAGATATGTGGTGATCTTTCACTGATTAGTTTGACCGTATTATTACAGAGCAACAAGAGAGAGCGAGAATGATCGTTGAAAATTTGTTAACTCTCCCCATAGTTTCATCAAATTGCAACAACATCCAGTTCATCTGATTCTTTTGCTTTCTTGGTTTCCAATATCTACTGCCGTGTTATTTCCTTTATTTATTTAGAAGCTCAAAGATATGGATATGTTTGAGACTAAGAGTGTAATGATGATGTTTCATTTTAAGACAATTTGTTGTATCAAAATAGCAATGCTTTATACAATTTTCCGGTTTTCCCTTACCAAGTCTTCCTCTTTATCTGTTATTATGCTTTTCTGAGCAGACCGTACGGAGTTGCTACCCTTTCTCACTTGGCTCAATTGGTGAAAAATGTTAGCCATTGCTTGTTTAATCTTGGTCTCTTTATTTGTGCCTGTGAAGCTGATGCTTTATGTGATGTGTGATATCTGTTTTAGCTGATGCACTGTGATGATTACCAGGATTAATTTTGTTATCAATTGAAACTGTTATGATTAAAAATGTGATTACATAGAAAAATACAATAAAAATGCAACGGATGATGTGATTCAATCATTTCATACAAATTTTAGTTCAAGATATTAATAAATGTTTTTGCATAGAAAAATGCAACGATTGAATTAGTTGATGTGATTCAATCGTGTATAAAATGTGGCGCAAGAGATTAATTAATGACAAATAGTGCATTGTGACTGAAAATTGCAAATCACACATACATAAAATTGGAAATCAAGTAATATCGGAAATGTTCTTAAAACGCACTGTTTCGGAGTGACACTATTTAGGCGATTTTGAAGGCGACTTAGGTTTCGAGGGTAACTTCACAGAGATCTCTGCCGGTTCTAGATCAAGGTCTCCAATGGGGGATCGGGATCTTCCAGTGAACTCTCCGGAGGATGATCGAGGTAACAAGGGGTCAAACATGGAGGATCGAGAAGAGAGGGATCAAGGAGGTTTGGAAGGATTGAAACCGCGATCGTGGGTTAACGCTGTTCAAGGGAAGAAGGTCTTAAAGAAGTACGATATGGATATTCAGATGATGGATGGGATCGGATCTGTGACTGTACCGGAGGAAGTATTCACGGATGCCTCTCCTCTATGGGAAGATTTTATCATTGGGAGATTCCTAGATAAGGCTCCAGACATCGCGAAAGTTCACGCGATAGTCAACAAAATCTGGGCATTGAGCTACAAGTCGCAGATGATTGATGTTCATGTGATTAATTCAACAACTATGAAGTTCAAGGTGAGTAATCCTATTATTCGAAACAGAATCTTGAGAAGGTCGATGTGGAATATTGCAGAGATACCGGTAGTCATGGCGAAGTGGTCACTGTTGACAGAGGATATTAAACAAGAAACACACTCTATTCCGCTGTGGATCCATTTGAAGAATGTGCCAATGGAGATGTATTCGTGGAAGGGTCTCAGTTTTGTATCAAGTCAAGTGGGAATACCAGTTCGGCTACATCCAGAGACAGAGCAGTGCGAGAATCTGAAAGTGGCAAAAATATTTGTGAAGGTGGATTTATCCAAGCAGCTGCCTAAATTGATGAACTTCAACTTACAAGGGAAGGACACTCTGGTAGAGTATTCATACCCGTGGCTCCCAAATAAATGCACATATTGTGGAAAATGGGGTCATTTAGCAAGAGTGTGTAGAGGAAAGAGGATAGCTGATGAGACTATGGAAGAAGAAGAGTTGGTGAAAACTAGCAGAGGTATAGATTCAGTTAAAGACTCAGTGGAAGTTGTCAAAACGGTCAGTTCAGAGGGAAGAGATGTTCCAGTGGAAGGTTTGGTAGTGGGTTCAGTGGTAAGCTCAGTGGATGGTTATGTGGCAGATTCAGTGGCTGGTTCAGTATCTGGGTCAGTGGTTGGTCTAGTTAATGGTGAGGTGGATGGTTTAGTGGCAGACTCAGTTGTTGGTTTGGTATCTGGTTATGTAGTTGGTCTAGTGGCTGGTGTTGTGGATTCAGTCGTGGGAGCAGAAAAAGAAAAGGTTACTGGAGTTGCAGGAAAGCAGGTTGACAAGTTGGCTGGCTCAGTTGAAAGGGAGAAAAGAAGTTGTGGGAAAGATAATATAAAGACAGCAGTGATTGATAAGGAAAAATTTTGGGTGGAAATCTCTCCAGGGAAAGTGAGTCGCACACCAATAAAGAGCAAACAACTAGAATTTGAACAAGTATCTATGGAGGCAGATTAGGGTTTTAAATTGATCCACTGCCGTCGGTGTGGCCTCTCGCTCACCGACGAGAACCTTCTTCTTTCTTCCTCCTCTTCCTTTCTTTCTCCTCTTCTTTCCTTCCATGGTGCTACGTCTCTCCGGTTCGCCTATGCTCCTTCCTCCTCCTCCAGAGCCGCCGCCGGTTACTTTTCTTCTAGATCTAGCATCCATGATTGCTCCTCTGGACCTTCCCATCCTTCCCGACCCTCCCGACCACTCTGGTGCACCGGATCTGTTCTCCTTCACCCTCAAAATTGCAGAGCCTCCTTTTGTTTCTGGTACGACGACCTCTAGCTCAGCTTGTTTGTTGCTCGTGTCTTTAGGAGTGAACTTTGTGAAGCCTTGGCTCCGCCATACTCCTGTCTGCAGGGTTTAGTTCTACTGGAGAAAGTGTAGTTTCTCTCCTTTGCTCTTAGGATTTTTTTTGAAAGATACGGTCTTTGTGACTCCCTCGATAGAGTCAGAATTGGTTGGTTTCTGTTGCACTTCAAGTCTCACTAAACTAAATTCAAGGTCCCAATATCCTCCATTACCTCAGTATGAGGTTTTTAGGCTTTGGTTTAGCCTTCCCTTACCTCAGGGTGAGGTTCTGTTACCTCAGTATGAGGTCCATTTACCTCAGTATGAGGTCGTAAATCTACTCTTTTTACGTTCATTGCAATATATCTGTATGTTGGTTTTCTTAACTAACATTTCAGGAATAAGCTATAGAAAATTAGGAGATGATTTCATAAAAACCAATCTTGGCTTTTTAGCTTCTGATTTGGTTGGCGGACTGTGGAGTTTCATACAATTTCACGCTCCTTTAATGCTGAGGATTTCATTTTTATATTCAGGCTCATCAAGATGGTGCGTGGTCACCTCTATAGCCAAATTTGTTGCTGCCTTTCATGCATTTTATGCTGCAGCTTGTTCGGGCAGTAGTTCACTGTGTGTGTCTTATGATTCCCATGGCTTCATCTCACTTTCTAGCACTTTAGGTATCTCTATCTTAAGTTGCTTATGTGCTATGTATGCGTCTATCCAGTGTGTTTTTGTTTCCCGCATAGCTTTTGATGCAGCGGTTTATCTAACCAGTATGGTTGCTTTGCTGTACTTGAACAATTCCTCCATGGTTGGAGTTTAAGTTTTATTTATAAAAGTTGGTTTGATAAAAAAAAACAAAGAAGAACAAGTATCTATACTATCCAAATCAAGGTTCTCGGTTCTAAGTACGTACGAGGAAGAAGGTGAAATACCTGAGACTAAAGATGATATGGAGGAAGAAAATAAAGTAGAAGATGAAGATATGGAAGATGACAAGGATTTGGAAATGGAGGAATCAGTGTATAAGAATGAAGAAGATATAATAAACACAAGACAGTATTTGCCGAGGGGTTCGAAAAATAAGCACAAATTCTTGAGTGTGACCGTTCAAAGAGCTAGGGGTGATGGCCCTGGTGATCAGAATAAAAAGAAGAAATCTCGCAAAGCACAATGACAGGGTTCTTCTGGTACACCAGCGGCTTTAATAAACCAACTAAACATTCAGTAGTCCGTGAGTGGTTGAGAAGTCAGTCATTGCAGTTTAGAAGTCTTATAGAAACAAGAGTAAAAGAAGGTAAAGCAGGAAATATTTTAAATTCAGCGTTTCAAAACTGGTCATTTATGGCTAATTACGAGTACAATTATCTTGGAAGAATATGGGTGCTTTGGGGGCCGTCAGTGAGGATGACTCCAGTTTTTAAAAGTAGCCAAATGATTGCATGTTCAGTTAACTTGGAGGGGAGAGTAGAGGAAGTATTGTGTTCTTTTATATATGCACTGAACACTATGGAGGAGAGAAGAATGTTATGGGAAGATTTGAGGAATCACAAAGACTCAGCAATGTTTAGAGGTAAACAATGGCTAGTTTTTGGTGATTTTAATGAGATTTTACAAGGAAATGAGCATTCAGGGTATGATAATAATCCGATCATCACCACAGGAATGAGAGAATTTCAGGACACCGTAAGTTATTGCACTCTCACCGATATGAGTTTTCATGGTCCTACTTATACTTGGTGCAATAAAAGGGATGAGGGGCTAGTATGCAAAAAGTTAGACAGAATATTGATGAATGATGCTGCTCTGCATGGTCTGCGAAATGCTTATAGTGTATTTGAATCAGGAGGGTGTTCTGATCAGCTCAGATGTAGGTTTCATCTAGAAATGGAAGTACAGAAGAAGTGAAAACCTTTTAAGTTCACGAATGTCATAGCAACAATGGAAGATTTCCAACCAACAGTGGAGAGGTATTGGAGGGAAACATAGAAATTATTCCATTCAACTTCGGCTATGTATCGGTTGGGAAAAAAATTAAAGGGTCTTAAGCCTACTTTGAGAATTCTAAGTAAAGAGAAGCTGGGGCAGTTACCAAAAAAACAAAGGAGGCATATAAGCATTTGTGTGAGAAGCAGACAGAAACCTTAATGTGTCCATCTTCTGAGGCTATCAAAGAGGAGAGTGAAGCTTTGGAGAGATGGCAAAAGCTTGCTGATTTAGAAGAAGAGTTCTATAAACAAACATCTAAGCTACATTGGTTGGAAGTGGGGGATGGAAATAATAGACATTTCCACAATGCGGCTAAGATAAGAGAAGTAAGAAATGCAATCAGAGAGGTGATATGTCCGAATGGAAGTATAGCCATGACTGACGATGATATAAAGAAAGAAGCAGAGAGGTTTTTTACTGATTTCTTAACCCATAAACCTGTGGATTATGAAGCTCCTTCAGTTGAATACCTACAGAGTTTGCTACAGTTTCGTTGTACTGAAGGAGACCAAGAGAGACTGGCCAGTGAGGTCACAGCAGAAGAGATTAAAGCAGTGGTGTTTAAAATGCCATCGAACAAATCGCCTGGACCAGATGGCTACACACCAGAGTTTTTTAAAGCGGCTTGGCCTATCATTGGAGAAGATGTAGTCGTTTCTGTGCAATCATTCTTTCTTAAAGGTTTTCTCCCGAAAGGTATCAACTCCACTATCCTAACACTTATACCTAAGAAGGAGAATGCAAAGGAGATGAAAGATTACAGGCCAATCTCATGTTGTATTGTGCTTTACAAAGTGATATCTAAACTGCTTGCAAATCGCCTCAAGGGAATTCTGCCACAGTTTATATCAAATAACCAGTCTGCATTTGTTAAAGATAGGTTGCTAATGGAAAACCTCCTGTTAGTTACTAAGTTAGTCAAAGATTATCATAAATCTGAGATATCATCCAGAAGTGCAATGAAGATTGATATCTCCAAGGCCTTCGATTCTGTGCAGTGGCCTTTTCTCCTAACAACCCTGGAAGCTCTTGGTTTCCCTGCAAAATATATACATTGGGTCAGACTCTGTGTGTCGACAGCTTCATTCTCTATACAGGTTAATGGAGAACTGGCTGGTTACTTCAGTACTCGAGGTTTGAGGCAGGGTTGTGCTCTGTCGCCTTCTCTATTCGTGATATGTATGAATGTACTATCCAAGCTGCTGGACAAAGCAGCTTCCGACAGAAGGATCGGTTATCATCCAAGATGTAAGAATGTGTCCTTGACGAATCTCTGCTTTGCAGACGATATAATGGTATTCTCAGATGGGTAGAAGATGTCGGTGGAAGGTACTCTTCTGGTGTTTGAGGAATTTACCATACTTTCGGGTTTAAAAATCAGCCTAGAGAAATCAACACTATACATGGCTGGCATCTCACAGGAGACTCAACACGCCATTCTTGCGAATTTTCCTTTTGCAGTTGGACAGCTCCCAGTAAGATACCTAGGCTTGCCTCTTCTTACCAGGAAAATGACGGTTTCAGATTACATGCCTTTGAGTGTCAGGATAAAGATGTGTAACTAGAATGGGAGATTTTTATTGTTTGCAGGCCGTTTGCAACTAATCAACTCGGTGATTATGAGTTTGACAAACTTCTGGCTAGCAGCGTTTAGAATGCCAAAGAAATTCCTTCGTGAGGTAGAAAAAATGTGTGCATCCTTCCTTTGGTCTGGTCCTGAAATGAAAACAAACAAGTCTAAAGTGGGGTGGTCTGAGGTTTGTAAGATGAAGTCAGAAGGAGGATTGGGATTAAGACCGTTAACTGAAGTGAATGATGTATCCTGTCTCAAGTTAGTCTGGAATGGATTAAAAGCTATCTGATGCGCAAAGGGTCTCTTTGGGATTTAAGGGATAACACAATAATGGGGTCTTGGATGTAGAATAAAATCCTCAAAATGAGAGAGGTTGCAAAAAGGTTTCATTGTGTTGAGGTTAAGAATGGAGAGTCTACTTCCTTTTGGTATGATTTGTGGTGTTCAAAGGGGCGATTATTGGATCTGCTAGGCACAAGGGGATTCATAGAGATGGGAGTTCTAGTGAATTCAACAGTTGCTGAAGCTATGCATATGCATAGAAGAAGACATCACCGCATTGAGATATTTAATAAAGTGGAGGATGAGATAGAGAAGTTAAAGCATGAGAACCATCAAATAGAAGATATTGGCCTTTGGAGGAGTAAGAATGGGAAATACAAACCAACCTTTTCATCAAAAAACACTTGGCTGGAGATAAGGAAAGTGTATGCGGATCAAGTTTGGAGCAAAGGGGTTTGGTTTAAGCATGCCACACCTAAATATTCATTTCACACATGGACAACAATGAGAGATAGGCTGGCCATATGTGATCGAGTTTTGAAATGGAACCCAAATATTGATCCTCTGTGTGTTCTTTGCAAGCAACAAATGGAGTCGAGGAATCATTTGTTTTATCTATGCTCTTACTCGAGTAGGATTTGGCAAAGTCTGACAAGAGGTTTGCTTCAGTCTAGATACACAGAAGATTGGGAGGAGATAAATGTGCTTTTGTTGGATCATAGATTGGACAGAATCAAGAGGTTTTTGATAAGGTACACTTTTCAAGCAGCTGGTCATGCGATATGGAGAGAAAAAAACCACAGGAAACATAGTGAAAAAGAGCTCCCATACATGCTGCTTTTGAAGAATATTGACAAAACTGTGAAAAATAAGCTTTCTACTATTAGGAGGCAATGGAGGGATGAGTATATGGTTTGGATAGAGAGTTTGAGTATTAAATACTAGAATAATGTCTTTGTTTTTATTTCAATCACAGTGTTTACACATTCTTATGTACAAAAGTTTTGGATAAATAAAATTTAAAATTTATTCAAAAAAAAAAAATTGGAAATCAGTATTGCAGTCAGAGATCAGATGCTTTCAATTTTCTGGGCCTCTTATGAGCTGGTGAAGGAGTATCTGATTGTCTTCCAGGACCCTGTAGGGTTTATATACTTTCATAGAAATCCATATATATGATACAAAGACTAGACTCTGATCTGGATTACCTTGCGCTTTTGTTCCTTCTTGATTGGTCTTTCAGCTGAAACAGACACACACTTTGCAAGTTAGTGAGATGATTAAGTGGTATATACAATTCTGAAACAAAGGAGATTTAAGGAAACGTACCTCCAAAACTGAATGGCTCAGATGCGATCCTGATCATACACAAAGGATTAGAGATAATATATCCATACAAGGATGAAACTGCAGTAAGAATTGACGATTCAAGTTATGATGCTGACCTTTGGAGTATCCGGCATTGCGGCATATGTCCCTTCACGGTGTGATGAACCTTCTGATTCTTTATACTGTAGCTGAAATTACGTGACACATCAAAACCAGGCCATAAAAGGACACAAGTTGTGAATTGATGTGAGATAGATTTTATACATGGAACCTTTATAAGAGGATGGTTTGCCAACACTGAGCTCTAGCACGCAGCAGGGCCCGGAGTTACTACAAAAAGAAGTTAAGTCAGAGAATTCTCAGTCCTCGTAAATTCAAACGAATCCTGGTGCAACGCGAAATAAAAAACAGAAAGAAACAAAGATGAAAACGAAGGAAAGAGGCATGGTGTAAATGAACGTATAAAGTTCAAAACATACCACTATAGTAACGATCCTTCAATTCCTCTAAAGTCCGGGATAATGGAAAGCGATCAGCAATCACAGTGAAACGGAGATCAAACCTTTCACACAATTCAAACAACTGATCTGTCTCTTCCTTGGTCCACACCTACAAGTTGGGAGCACAATCAACAAATTTGACAAGTATCCAGAGCAAGCATGTACATAAAATAAAAGCAAGAGCATACACTTACAGGGTCCGTTAAATGGTTCTCATACTCATCGTCAGTGTATTTCAGGACATCAACTGACTGCATTTTAACAAAAAAAAAAAAAAAAAAAAAAAAGACGCGAATAAGAGTCATAAACGGAGAGGGGACAGTAAAATTAACTCAAAACGAGACTGTAATAGACACTCATCAACTGGATATATAACATTTAACTTGTTGTATGGAATAGTCACCTGATGGTGGAACATCATTAACCACTCTAACCTGACAATACACATGACATTAGAAAGAATCAAATGCTCAACCTTTGTGTAATAAGGTTCCAAAGCTAAGGAACATACCCAATGGAAGAGCTGCAAATCATCACTCCTAGCAGAACTCTTGACGGGAAGCCATTGCCAAGCTACCTGAAAGAAAGAAGGGTTCTTTAACATCAAAACCCACAGATAAATCATCTAAAATCTATAAATTTGAGGTCGTTTTAATCAATTGAAGGCAACGCCGCCCGTAAGCGCATAAACCTGAAATTCAGCAAAGACGACGAAAATTAACAGCTTGAGAGACTATTAATCCGATCGATTCCAGGGCTTGTTTCGAGTTGTTAGAGCTCACCTCGCGAGAAATGCCATCGGGTTTTCGATGGGACTCCTTCTGGGGTCGAGATCTCTTCTCCTGAGCTAAAGACAGTGGAGTCTTCGGCAACCCGAGGATGTCCTTCGCGTCCGTACCGCCCATTCCGATTACGATTTCGAGTTTAACGAGTAGCTATCAGCCAATCCAGAAACGATACGGTCTTCGATTCGATCAGGATCGATTCAGAACTTTAGGGTTGTTGTTGAGATCATTTCATCCAAGTCAACTGGTTTGCACATCGTTACCACTTCTCTCATTTCAGGTTTTAACCCATTCATGAATATCCCTTCGAGCTGCGTATCTGTCAGACCAGTCACCAACGTTGATAGATCTTCAAAGGCATGGATATACTGAGCTGCAGTACCAGTCTTTTTAACCGCAAAGAATGGCTGGCTCGGATCCCTGAACTTCTCTTTGTTGAATCTCGCTATCAGTTTCTGCTTAAACTCCATCCAGCTTCTGAACCCTCTTCGATGTGATTCACTGTTAAACCAGCTGAGTACATCTCCTGCTAAACTCACTGAGACCATGTCCAATTTAGCTCGGTCATCATAACCGCCAATCCTGAAAAAATGTTCTGCAAGAGCTAGCCATCCATACGCATCACAACCATCATACACAGGTAATTCCACACGTTTCAACATTCTTTCGCGACTACCAACTACAGTGGTTCGATCACTCACATCCTCATTCCTAATGCTACGGCCAGGTTCCGAGGTGGAGTTATGTACCTGATAGTTAGGATGACGATACGGCGGAGGAGATTCGTCCGAAACATCAATCGATTTTGAAAGTTTCTTCTCCAATCGATCACACATCTTCTCGTAACATGCTTCGATCTTCGCCTCCAACGTCTCTTCAATTCGCGATTCCATCGCCTTCGCGTTTCTCTCCAACTCGTGAAACGACTCAGCGAATCGCCGATTCGTATCAACCTGCGATGCCGTATGATCGCGTAACATCGTTGCCAGAGACTCCACCGTCATCGGATGATCTGATTGATTCTCGCCGGCTAGTCTCGTATTCTTCATCCTAATCGCGCGAAGTTCCGTTATCCAGAGCGCTCACCGTCACCAATTTGTTAGAACTGTGATGTTTATTGATTAAGATCCACCCAACCACCCCTCTTAGACTTCACAAGTCGAAGTACTAAGCCGAATACAATCTCTCTCTCAATCAAGGGCAAGCCCAAGACTCTCTAACTGACTAACTATCTTCTCTTGCTTGGGTCCTCTTATATACCAAGGCCCAAGTACAATCCCCTTATTCTCTAATACTCGTAACAGAATAAATCCACGTCATCAAACTCTAACGGCCAACACTCTGTTCTTCCTCCTCTCCTCCGCTCTCTCTTTCTCTTCTCTTCCTCACATAGACTCTCTGTAGCATATCAGAAAACGAAGGAAAGAGGCATGGTGTAAATGATTGTGGATTAAGGGATGTTAAGATAACAATACCTAGACTAAAGCTCGCTTTCTTGGTTTCCAATATCTACTGCACGTGTTATTTCCTTTATTTATTTAGAAGCTGAAAGATATGGATATGTTTGAGAATAAGAGTGTAATGATGATGTTTCATTTTAAGACAATTTGTTGTATCAAAATAGCAATGCTTTATACAATTTTCCGGTTTTCCCTTATCAAGTCTTCCTCTTTATTTGTTATTATGCTTTTCTGAGCAGACCGTACGGAGTTGCTACCCTCTCTCACTTGGCTCAATTGGTGAAAAATGTTAGCCATTGCTTGTTTAATCTTAGTCTCTTTATTTGTGCCTGTGAAGCTGATGCTTTATGTGATGTGTGGTATCTGTTTTAGCTGATGCACTGTGATGATTACCAAGATTAATTTTGTTATCAATTGAAACTGTTATGATTAAAAATGTGATTACATAGAAAAATAAAATAAAAATGCAACGGATGATGTGTTTCAATCATTTTATACAAATTTTAGTTCAAGATATTAATAAATGTTTTTGCATAGAAAAATGCAACGATTGAATTAGTTGATGTGATTCAATCGTGTATAAAATGTGGCGCAAGAGATTAATTAATGATTTTACATAGAAAAATGCAACAAAAAAAATTATATACGTTAATGTTTTAAATTTACTCCTTTTATAAACTGACAAATAGTGCATTGTGACTGAAAATTGCAAATTACACATACATAAAATTGGAAATCAGTATTGCAGTTAGAGATCAGATGCTCTCAATTTTCTGGGCCTCTTATGAGCTGGTGAAGGAGTATCTGATTGTCTTCCAGGACCGTGTAGGGTTTATATACTTTCATAGAAATCCATATATATGATACAAAGACTAGACTCTGATCTGGATTACCTTGCGCTTTTGTTCCTTCTTGATTGGTCTTTCAGCTGAAACAGACACACACTTTGCAAGTTAGTGAGATGATTAAGTGGTATATACAATTCTGAAACAAAGGAGATTTAAGGAAACGTACCTCCAAAACTGAATGGCTCAGATGCGATCCTGATCATACACAAAGGATTAGAGATAATATATCCATATAAGGATGAAACTGCAGTAAGAATTGACGATTCAAGTTATGATGCTGGCCTTTGGAGTATCCGGCATTGCGGCATATGTCCCTTCACGGTGTGATGAACCTTCTGATTCTTTATACTGTAGCTGAAATTACGTGACACATCAAAACCAGGCCATAAAAGGACACAAGTTGTGAATTGATGTGAGATAGATTTTATACATGGAACCTTTATAAGAGGATGGTTTGCCAACACTGAGCTCTAGCACGCAGCAGGGCCCGGAGTTACTACAAAAAGAAGTTAAGTCAGAGAATTCTCAGTCCTCGTAAATTCAAACGAATCCTGGTGCAACGCGAAATAAAAAACAGAAAGAAACAAAGATGAAAACGAAGGAAAGAGGCATGGTGTAAATGAACGTATAAAGTTCAAAACATACCACTATAGTAACGATCCTTCAATTCCTCTAAAGTCCGGGATAATGGAAAGCGATCAGCAATCACAGTGAAACGGAGATCAAACCTTTCACACAATTCAAACAACTGATCTGTCTCTTCCTTGGTCCACACCTTCAAGTTGGGAGCACAATCAACAAATTTGACAAGTATCCAGAGCAAGCATGTACATAAAATAAAAGCAAGAGCATACACTTACAGGGTCCGTTAAATGGTTCTCATACTCATCGTCAGTGTATTTCAGGACATCAACTGACTGCATTTTAACAAAAAAAAAAAAAAAAAAAAAAAGACGCGAATAAGAGTCATAAACGGAGAGGGGACAGTAAAATTAACTCAAAACGAGACTGTAATAGACACTCATCAACTGGATATATAACATTTAACTTGTTGTATGGAATAGTCACCTGATGGTGGAACATCATTAACCACTCTAACCTGACAATACACATGACATTAGAAAGAATCAAATGCTCAACCTTTGTGTAATAAGGTTCCAAAGCTAAGGAACATACCCAATGGAAGAGCTGCAAATCATCACTCCTAGCAGAACTCTTAACGGGAAGCCATTGCCAAGCTACCTGAAAGAAAGAAGGGTTCTTTAACATCAAAACCCACAGATAAATCATCTAAAATCTATAAATTTGAGGTCGTTTTAATCAATTGAAGGCAACGCCGCCCGTAAGCGCATAAACCTGAAATTCAGCAAAGACGACGAAAGTTGACAGCTTGAGAGACTATTAATCCGATCGATTCCAGGGCTTGTTTCGAGTTGTTAGAGCTCACCTCGCGAGAAATGCCATCGGGTTTTCGATGGGACTCCTTCCGGGGTCGAGATCTCTTCTCCTGAGTTAAAGACAGTGGAGTCTTCCGCGGCAACCCGAGGATGTCCTTCGCGTCCGTACCGCCCATTCCGATTACGATTTCGAGTTTAACGAGTAGCTATCAGCCAATCCAGAAACGATACGGTCTTCGATTCGATCAGGATCGATTCAGAACTTTAGGGTTTCGAGCTTCGACGAGCTTGGCGAATTGGGGATTTTTGAGCACGAAAGAATGCTTAAACCTTTGGACTCACTTAGCGAGTTCTCTCTGCTTTAGACTTTGTAACGACTTTAAACGGCATCATTTCACAAGCCGGGCCTTTGCAGGTTACATTTAGCCCAGATAAAAGACATGCATATTGATTGACATACGGGGCCCAGTGCGAATTAAAATAAATATTGAAAACTTTGTATAAAAATACTAAATGTATTATACAGATATACGTCAATATCACTGAAAGAAAATTATATCATGTAATATTCAAAACCGTAGTTTAACAAGTTTATACAATTTTGGAAAATAGGAAAACTTATATACAGGTTTACTGACCAAAATGGTCTAGCTAGTTAACTGGAAAAAAGATAGAGCCTAGAAGGTTGTCCAACCATCATTGACCAGTGAGCAATATCGAGATACTCATCTCGGTTAGTCAGGTCCTTGAGCGCTGGAAGGGGACATCCCACCCTCTTCAGGTGCCTCATTATCGCAGCTAGGCCACGAACCTCAAAAGATACTAAGATCTTCTTTGAGAATTTCTCCTTCACGGAGACTAAGATCTTGTTGTAAGCGTCGGCTACCTCCTTCTTTCCGTTCCTGACGACAGCTCCTGCGTTTACCCCTCCTATCACCAGCACCATGGGGAGCAATGTAGCTACAACTAGCTCCATGCCTGATCGAAACACCGGTGGGAGCACCCGTTTGCGGTACGTGAAATAATTAGATCAGAAAATATATCTTCTCTTCCTCACTGTTTCTTGGTGAAGATGAACTCTTTTATTTCTCTCCGACCTCAAAACTATGTTGTACAAAGAACCATAATGACATTGCTTCTATGCTGCTACAAACTCCATGTTGGCATCCAGCCCTGGCAATTTGGTAAATTTACAGTATTTACCAAAACTATATTTCACATCCACCTTGTGTGCTTTCTTGTTTCCACATCCAACAATAGTTGTTAAGACTATACACACACAAACTCACATATATATAGTGTGTGTAAGCATGTCTTTGCACGTAAAAGTGATTACACACGCAGTTAACAGCTATCAAAGCATCATCGACGTCAAAGACAGATGGCGTCCATAGTGATGTTCGTTAGAGCATTGATGAGTTGCCGTCTTACTCTCAAGGAGGAGCCGACGGCGGCGGCTTCTTTGTCAGCTATGAAACTTTACAGAAATGTGCCCGGAGACGAGGCGAGGAAGAGTGTCTCGGTGGTTGATATATGGCATCGCTGCAAGCATCACTAGTTTACTATCGAAACTACGTGTGGGCCTAATGATATGGATGAAGGATCTTACTGGAACATCGTCAAGAATCAATTGTTGATGTAAGTTTGTGAAGCGTATGTATAAATAATGTGAATCCTGGCATAATATAATGTTTTATATTGTTACTTATCAGTGGATCGACCATGCTTATGTCGCATGAGGTATATGAGTGAACTACCAAATTGTAGTTCTGCTTAAATATATTGAGTATTCTTATATCAAAATTAATAAATCATGTGTTGTGACAATTTGAAACCAAGTTGGATAATGAGAAGATCAATTTTATGAAAGTTGATATAAAATAGATGTTGATTATTTTTTACCGAAATGTTGATTTTTATGGTATATATATATGATCCATGCCGGCATGTGATTGTGTAAGTAACTATGCCTAAGCCTAACTAACTATAATTAATAGATTTGTTATAAAAGTAATGGAAAAGTCTATCTTTATTCATAACATAGAGGTTCTTTATATAGGAGATTACACCGTCATAGATAAATGGAAAGACTACAAATCATAATTTCTTGGTTATGAACCATCCACAATCTGGTTCATAACACTCCCCCTTGGATGCCATAACCATTTAAAGCTTGTAATGTGCTTTAATGTTGTCTCATTAAAACCTTATCAGAAAAATTCAATTGTGACAAAACCATGGTGAAGGAAAAAGAGTACAACACACATTACCCCCCCTGATTTGGACATTACTGAAGGTCCCTTGGACTTCTCCAATTGTTTGCAATCCGTGAGTGATGAAGATCTTGGGCAGAATATGCTTCGTCCTCAAACATGATAGTTGGTTCTTTTTTACCATCGGCCATGCCACAATCTGATCGAACATATTGAGTCATCGACCTCAAATACACACACACGAAATCTTGGATGATGTTGCTGTGATATGCGTGTACCACCATGTGTAAAACACATGCTGTCTGAAAACAAATCAACAAAACCAAATATCCCCTCTTTGGGCTGGTTAGTATAAAATAAACCAAAATCAAAGGCTTCTTCATCGTCCTTCTTATGGACCAATCAGATCAGTGTCTAAAACAAGACTTCTGCATCGTCCATCTCAGGACTAAATAGACTTCTTTATCGTCCACCTTTGGACTGAATGAATCAGTGTCCAAAACTAGTGATCTCAAGCCCATGTACTAGATAATGGGTGAGACTGGTCCATATTAAATCTCTTGAGTACCCTTTTTTGTATATACTATTTGATGCACAAGGATTTCATTGTTAATGTACTCAAGCTGTAATCCCAAACAAAACTTTGTTTTCCAAGATCTTTCATCTCAAACTCTTTCTTGAGATATTCAACTGTTTGAGAAATTGTATCCAGAGGTTCCTAGGATATTCAGATCATATACTTTGATGATTATCAATATTGTTCTCGAGAACTTGATGTACTTTCAGCTCAATACCCTCTAGTACTTTCATTATCCAGTGGACCATATAAATATGCAGTCACTACATCAACTTGCTGCAAGTCTAATTTTCTCTCTTATATAGCCAGACTTATGAGAAATCTAAAAGTAGTTTCATCCACCACATGGAAGTATGTCTCCTCATAATCTATTAGTGGTCTTTGTGAGAATCCTTGTGCAACATCAGCTTTATATCTCACGATTTCTATTCCTCACAAGACCCATTTATATCCACTGGTTTTAACATCATATGGCGTCTTAATCATATGGCCAAATACACCTTTCTTCCTTAAACTATTTAACCCCAAGTTTCCATTCAATCCAATATGTTCTACGATATTGACGTGGGTTCATGATCCTCGCTTATATTCATAAATTCAAGTGATACCTTGTATGCAAATAAATCATCTTATGTCGACATTCCTTATTGGTTTCATTATGTTCCAGACATGATATAATCGATTGAGATTCATTATTATCAGGACCTTTAATACTTTGCAGCTTGGCGTCCCAAGCTACATTGTTTGGTACCTGTACCTTAGAGCCGGCCGGCCTTATCTCCATGTCTGGGATGATTTCCTTAGTAACCTCGGATTTGGATTTTGATTATCATTCTCTGCACCTTTCTTTTGTTTTCAAGGATTCTTATCTTTTGGAACCTATTTGGTCTACCACATTTCATACGTTGTCTAGACTTTGTAGCAACTTGACTGTGTCTCTTTTTGGACATCAAATTCGTTGGTGCTTTACAAGCTGGTTTATATATGACTTAGTCATTCTTTTTCGGGTCAGCAAATGTGTCTGGAATTTGATTAGCTGGCTTTGTAAATGTATAATCTTTGGACCTCTATTTCACATTCTTTAGTCTGAGGATCTTGCCAAGACATTGATGGTTGATTCCATTCTATTTCTTTTACCATTCTTTTACCAGCTTTATTAATTTTTTCTCCTCATGGTCTTAAAATAATCTGTGTACCTGGCCTCAAATATAATCACCCATAGTTGGCTCAAAGTACTTTATTATTGTGGGAGAATCATATCCAACATATATCCCCATCCTCCTTTTGAGGTCCCATTTTAGTTCTTTGTGGTGGAGCAATTAGTACATAGACAGCACATCCAAATGTCTTATGATGGAATATGTCTAGCTCTTGACCCGTTAATAATTGTGGTAGGGGATATCTATGCTCACTAAATGGCCTGGTGCGTATTAACTTAGGTGCATGTAAATTTCGTGTGGCCTAAGCTGTGAATGGGAGTTTTGACCTCATAAGTTATGGTCTATCAATCAGCTATTTGCGTTTTAAAAGATTTTGGCCAAGCCGTTCTTGGTATGGACATGTATCATAGAATTGTCCACACTTACCCCCATGGACATACCATAATCATTTAAACGCTTGGGACATGTATTCACCAGTATTATCTAGACATATAGTCTTTATTTATGAAAAAGGGGCTCGTAGCCGTTTTATTGGTGATGGCCTAATGAGTTTCCCTTGTGTACATGCTACACACGTGAGATTCTTTGGGATAACTCTTCTTATTTTTTAATGTGTGCCTTTTGAATATCAATTTTCGCATCATGTTTGGACCAGGATGGCCAATCCGGTCGTGCCATAAAGTGTATATTTCCGCAGGCTTTTAGCCTCTATCATACTGATCTATGCATAGTCTAGGTCAGTAGAGAATGCATGTATAGTCTTTAGGACTTATTATGGCTTTGGGCGATTTTATACATATATCTGAAGGAACTCTTTGTTTCCTTCGCCCATTGTTTCAATATGGAAACCATTCATTCTTATATCTTTAAAACTCAATAGGCTGCTCTTGCTCTTAGAGCTGAGTGAATATAAGGCATCAGTGATTTCTAGATGCATACCCTTAGGCAATAATATATTAGCCTAGCCATAGTCTTCTTTCAAACTGGCGATACCTGCTTTAGTACTTATATTGGCATTTTTCAGTGTACTCATATAGAAAAATCATTCATTCATTTAATCTAAGCAGACAATGTAATAGAAATAAATTCAAGGAGATAAAAATCAGAGAAAGCATACAAGCAAACCAATCACACAAGTTTGATGTCAAAATCAGATTATCAACTTGATTCTTTTAGGCAATCATAAGTCTCATATTCCATAAGATCATCTTGATCATGTTCGAAATTATTTTCACCATCTTTATAGACCAAGTGAGTTTCAGGATTCTTCCCTTTCAGACTCTCTTTGATAGAGGTCACAAAAATGTTTGGGTGTCCTTCATATTTTAGCCTAATGGTTCCCCATTCCACATCTATGGCATACTGATTTGGTCGAGCTTTGTGGTTTAAAGGATGTACCACGGCCACTTCCTTGACCATGACTCAAAGTGGGTTGATACCCACGGCCTCTGCCATAGTGATTTCCACGGCCAAATGTGTTATAGTGGTCATGGCCATGTCCTTTCCACCCTCCACGGCCATGGCCATGCGATCTATCATTCTGGACGTAGTTACCTTCTTTTTTTTCTGCGGCCTTATTGGTATCAGGTAATGGGGATAATCCAGGAGGTCTCAATTCACTGTTTCTCATCAATAATCTATTATTTTCCCAACTAACAATAGACTCATCCACAGACTTATAGTCCTGGATTCTGGGATTCCTCCAATCAAATAGGGCCTTTGGTAAAAACATCGTACTTTGGTGATCATATCTCGATTTTTAACTCTGTCCAAAGGTCTAGAAGATTCTCTATAGTCAGATACTGATATTTGAGACTCTTAATAAGATGATGGCTAATAATTAATATTGTCATGTATCAATCTTTCTCATTGGCATAATTGTCTTCTATGATACATTCACCAAGTCTTTTTGACTTTAAGATAATCTTTGTATCCAATTCCCACCGTAAATAATTATCTCGAGAGAGATTTAGGGCAGCAAAATCCAGGTTGATTTTCGACATCTCAAATCATATATCACTCAATATTTAAGTATAATTTTCATGCGGCCTTACTCTTAAAAACAATCATTTAGGATATCAATCTTGTGAGGACAATGAGACTATCAATCTTAAAGGCATTTAATCAATCAGTCAATTTCTAGCAAGTCTCAACAATACTATTTCTATGTGCTCATAATATTATGGTTTATCAAGACTAGCAAAAACGGAATCAATTAATCATGCAATTAGGGTTTAACAATCAATGGATTTTAGCAAGACTACTAAAAAGATTTATTAATCACTCAATCTGTTTCAAGGCTCATTTTAGCAATACTAGAATATAGATTTCAAGCATGAATTTCAATGAATCAGTTTCAAGGCTGATTGGTATTTAGCATAAACCATGTGTAAATAATTTATCTAGTATCCGAATTTATCAAACCTCAAAAACATATAATCAGATCAATCAATTTAATCGAACTTAGCATACCATCTTAAACCTCAAGACATTAGATTTTATCATGAATCTATCAACCTAGCATACGGATTTTCAATTCTCAAAGACATCCAAATCAGATCAATATAACCGATCATACAAATTATTTAGGGTTTCTATTTAAAACAGATCAGATTACAAAACTATCAATCCTAGCAAATGATATTAAACCTTAAGAATCATGCAATCAGATCATTCGGATTTTAAACAAGTAAACCTCAATCAATCTATTAACCTATCAGATTATATAAGCAAAGCAAGCTAGCAACCTATCGGTTTCAATCAATGTTTTAACAGGCTGGTCGGATTAAACAATTTTAAATCAGATGAACAATTAACCAAGCTAGATGAGAAAATAAATCTATCAATTTAACGGTCAAACAATTCTAGCAACATAGCATTAGATTCAATCAGATTTAAAACCTCAATGATCAAAAGCGAAAACAGTTTTGATTTCAAAATATTCGATTAAGGTTTTAATATGTGATTTGATAATTATAGTATAATTAATTCTGATATTTATATTATTTAGGCTTTATAGATATAGGGTTAGGGTTTATCAGATTTTAACTTGTAAAAACTGATTTGGGGTTTTAATTATGTAGGAACATGATTTAGGGTTTGGGATATCGAACTTGTAGAACTTCGATTTACTCAATTAGGATTTTTGATCTATTACCTTATGATTTTGATTCATAAAGATTAGGGTTTTAGAGTTTCATTCTTTATCAATCAATCCATGTTCGATTATGGGTTCTTAGGTTTTGAATTACCTTTTAACCTTAGATGATTGTTGAATCGGACCACCAAAGGAGTTGAGCCGCGAGCTGGACACGAACGAGACGCGAGCTGGAATGGATCAAGTTGCTTCTATCGGGTCGCAGGCGTCCTTTGTTGCTTGATCGGGAACGCCTTGATCGTCGGACACGAGCTGTCTGATGCTGTCGCGAACGAGGAAGAGGTCGCGTGCTGGAGCTGCTCTCAGGTCACGAACGTCTGAGCTAGGATCAGTAACGCATTGGGCTGAAATTGATCGGGGACGCGAGCTGGAACAGATGCGGGAACAAGAGACGCGATCGGGGTTTAGGGTTTGTCGGATCGCCGGCTAGGGTTAGGGTTTTAGGACTTTTCGGTTTGGGTATTAGCTTAGGGATTTAGAGTTTCGTGCCGATAACGTGTTATAAAAGTAATGGAAAATCTATCTTTATTTATAACATAAAGGTTCTTTATATAGGAGATTACACCGTCATAGATAAATAGAAAGATTACAAATCATAATTTTTTGGTTATGAGTCATCCACAATCTGGTTGATAACAAGATTAATCATATTTTTACGAGTGTTTATTCATCTCGATCCTATGTTTTGTCGTAAATAAAACAGACCAACCGAACATGAACTGATTCGAGTAGTCAACATCCTTTTTCCACTAAAAAAACATGTTTATTTAAGATTTTTTCCCTGGTAATTATGAAAACAAAAGTAAAATTGAATAATTCAAATACCATATCATAAACCACAAATATCGTCGTGTGATGATCATATCTTAATATAATCGAGAGAAAAAAAGCATATTAAATGAAGTCAAGATTCGTATACCAAGGCCGTATCTAAAATGGCATCAGGCACGAATGAATATTACACCAAACGTGACGCAATTGAATTCCTCGTTACGTACCGTAATCGTATATTTCCTTAATTATACGAATACGATGTCCTTTCGTTATACAGCTGGTCCAGCAAGAACCAAAAACTCTCATCATCGGTCTACATGTTGTCCCCACCAACACAGCCCCAATCGTTGAGCCCACCGAAACCCGTTTGATCCGCTGGATCATAACCCGACCCGTTCACTATCCCTCCTCGAACGTCCGACAACGTCTCAACCAGTGGCGGAGGTAGAATTGTGTTTCACAAGGGTCAATACTAATGTAATCAAATGCTCAAACGTAAATTTTTTTTTTTTTTTTGAATTATACACAGTTTTCCCAAAGGTTTCCTAGACCCAAGAGACTAATCTGTGTCGCCGGCGATGCCCAAATGTTAATTCCCCGGTGGCCGGGACTCGAACTCGTGATGGCGGACACCTCAGTTGAGGTTCCTTTACCACCAGACCACGAGACCCGGTTAACGTAAAATTTTATTGAACATGTGCAAATAGGATGTTTAGACTTATATCACGAGGGTCAATCGTACTATCAAGATTCACGAGAGAGATGAAGAGAAGACGATGAAAGTTTGTTATAAATGTACATTTCTCATTAGCTTACTCTGTACAATACGTTTCCATATATAAAGACTATACAAAGCTATCTTACGCAGTATCCGTACGGACATGTGTACTTATATGCTAACGTACACAATAGGGAGTTCTCACATATCTAATATTATAAAGACTATACAAAGCTATCTTACGCAGTATCCGTACGGACATGTGTACCTATATGCTAACGTGCACAATAGGGAGTTCTCACATATATAATATACCCCCCCCCCCCCCCCAAGCCTCAATCTGGAGAATTCGGAAGAAAGATGCTTGACAGTGAAAGACAGCGGAGAAAAGAGTTGAAGAGACCAGGATGAAGAGGCTTAGTGAGGATATCAGCAAGCTGATTCTCACTGGAAACGTGAATCGCCTTCAACATGCCTTTCTTCAACTGCTGACGAACAATGTGACAGTCAACGGGATTGGTAGCGATGTACACTGCTGACTTGTTGTCACAGAACATTTTAGCAGTGGTCGTTACTTCAACATGGAAAGCTCGAAGCAGTTGTTGCAACCACATGATCTCTCGAGTAACATCAGCCATGCTTCTATACTCAGCTCTGTACTGCTGCGACTAACAACCTATTGCTTCTGAGATCTCTAACATATAAGAGAGGTGCCAAGATAAACACAGAAACCAGTAACAGATATGCGCGAGTCTCGGCATGTAGCCCAATCAGCATCAGCAAAAGCATTCAAGCAGAGCTTAGAGGTAGAGGAATAGAAGAGACCCTGACCTGGATTAGCTTTAAGATATTTGAGGACACGAAGCGCAACTTGCATATGAGCATCAGTAGGAGCTTGAAGGTACTGGCTGAGCTTGTGAACCGCAAACGTAATATCAGGACGAGTTATCTTCAAGTAGAGAAGTCTGCCAATCAATTTTCTATAGGGACGCGGAGATGAAAGAGCGACACCAGTCTCTGTCGTCAACTGGACATAAGGATCCATTGGAACCCAAGCAGGTTTACAAGCAAGAAGACCATTGTCCTGAAGAAGATCCAAAGTATATTTGCGTTGAGAAATGGATATTCCCGAGGATGAAGAAGCTATTTCAAGGCCAAGAAAGAATCTCATCGGACCCAAATCTTTAATCCTGAATGCTCTAGAAAGAAGACTCTTCAATGCTTTCAAGTCACCATCATTGTTGCTGGCTATAGCAATGTCGTCCACATACACAAGCACCGCAATGAAAGATGTAGGAGAGGACTTGATAAACAAGCTTGTATCAGATTCAGACTGTTCATAACCAGCATCAACCAAGACCTCCGTGAAAGTCTTGTTCCAGGTACGAGAAGCCTGCTTAAGGCCATAGATGCTTTTGTTGAGACGACATACCGGATTAGGTGGTAATGTTACACCAGGAGCTGGCGTGTAACCTTGTGGAAGAGACATGTAGATCTCCTCATCAAGCTCACTGTGAAGAAATGCATTGGAGACATCCATTTGTGTAAGCAACCAGCCTTAATCGCAGCCAAACTGAGCAATAACTTCACACTTGTAAGCTTGATAACCGGAGAAAAAGTCTCATTGTAATCAATCCCTTCTTGTTGAGTATATCCCTTAGCCACAAGACGCCCTTTGTAGCGTTCCACAGTGCCATCAGGATTGAATTTGATGGTAAAAACCCACTTGCAGCCAACAACATTGTGTCGAGGAGGGAGTGACACAACAGTCCAAGTGTTATTAAGTTCCATAGCATGAAACTCCTCATTCACAGCACCACGCCACTGAACAGATGCCATGGCTTCTAGAAATGTTTTAGGTTCAGTTTCAATGGAAAAAGAGAGAAGAAATTGGTAATATGGGGATGATAAGCGTGTATAAGAAAGGATAGAGGATATTGGATAGGGTGTGGTATGATGAGAAGGAATTGAAGATAAATGGGACTGGAGAAGAGCACAATGATAATTGGACAAGTAACTAGGGGTTTTAGTCCGTCGCTTTTGTCGATCATTGTGTTGTGAAATCCTTGTAACAACTGATTGAACTGTCTCTCTATCTAATGAAGATGCATGAGATGAATGAGATGCAACAGGACTCGGTATAGAGGACGTATGTGAATCAGGAATGTACGGGGCAGGACAAGGTAAAACAATGTGAGAGAAGAAATCATAAATGACCGAAGCAGACTCTTTAAAAGGAAAATTATGTTCATGAAATATTGTGGGAACCGAAATTCACACTGTCGATTTCTATTTAAATTAGGAAAGTAGGAGAACCCTAGTTTCCCAAAGGTCCTAGATATCTGCTAATACCACAGGCTAAGCAATCAGAACACGAGATAACAACGATAAAGTATAAGAAATCGTAAAAAGAGAGCAAAGAGAAGTCTTATTCCGAATTTGCGTATGAGCGTTTACAACAAGGTATAAGCCTGGGCTCGAGAGCTGTCGGCGAGATTCCTAGTTCTAACAACCCTAAGACAGCTAAACCTAATTGAGTCGCAGCTCGAATAACAAAAACGAAAAGTTTCCTAATTGCTCTAAGTGCTAAGTTTCCTCTGAAAAGTTCCCCTCTCCATGCATCTCGCCTAGGACTCCTTATATATTGGCTCCTAGGTCGGTCTACGCTTTCCTCTTCTGCCCTAGTCAAGAATGGCGTTTATCGAGCTTGGCTCGAGCGGAACGGACGCTCGGTCGCTACGTAGCGACCTTTTTCGAGCTCTTGTCCGATGTCTCGTGAATGTGTTTTCTCCGCAAGATTCTTCGTAAAAATAAATCTTTTTCGAAGATATATTTTTCGTAAAAACGTTCGTGCCGATTTTTACGGACTTTCAGACATTGATTCCGTCGTGACCGATTTTGACCCCAACAAATATCACATTAAGAGATATAAAAATACACTACAAGAAAACAGCGGTATTCTGACGGACATTCCGACGGAAAATAAAATCCTCGGAATTTCCCGAGGAATTTCCGAGGAAATTCCGAGGAAACCAAATTTTGGGTTTCCTCGGAATTTCCTCGGAATATACCGACGGAATTCCGAGGAAATATCAGTCCGTCGGAATATTCCGAGGAAATTCCGAGGAAAAATGTGTTCCTCGGAAAAAACCGATGAATTCCGAGGAAATATTATAGCCGTTGGAGAGCCGTTGGGGGATTTTACAAAATTCCGAGGAAATTCCGACGAACTAGCCTTTTGACGATTGGATACGTGAGATGGTCGTTGGACCAAACTTTGTTGTGAAGTCATATCCGAGATTTTGTACTCGAGGATATGCATTCACAACTCAGAAGAGGAGACGTTCGAGTACGACATATGATGCTGGCGTTTGTTCTGCATCGGGAGATGATGTATACTACGGACACATACATGAGATTTTGGAAATCAAGTATTTGGGCATGGTTGGTTTGCGCTGTATTGTTTTCTATTGTGATTGGCACGACAACACTCCAGATCGAGGTGTGAGAACATATGCATTTGGTGTTACATCAGTAAATTCGAGGCGAAAGCTGCAATATTATGATCCTTTCATTCTTGCTTCTCAGGCCGATCAGGTAATTAAATGTTAATTATTCATAATGATTAATCATCATGTGTATTAATTTATAATTTTACTAATAATTTTCTAAATGTTACAGGTTTGTTATATCAAGTACCCTCGGGTAAGGAACAGAGATGATCCATGGGTTACTGTTACAAGACTCAACCCGAGAGGCCGAGTTCAGGGAAGTTATGAGCTGAAAGACCCACTACAACCAAGCACATCCGGCAACTTAAGTGCAGCAGAAGATTTAGCTGAAGTTGGCCTTGTAGTCGATTTAACCGACTTCGGAGAGGAAGCCGTCGTTCACGTAGAGGATGAACCAGTGATTGGAGAGTTTCACCAAGATCCAGATTCAGATTCATCTGGTGATGATGACTCGGAAACAGACTACCATTGATTTTTTTTTTTAAGAAATACCGAGGAAATTCCGAGGAACACTTGATATACGCGATCGATCGATGCGTTTTTGGACATATACCCATCGCTCGATCCGTTTAAAAAAAAATTCGAGATTTTGAAACCCCAAACACTAGTTCCTCGGAATTTCGTCTGAATATTCCGAGGAAATTCCAAGGAACACTTGATATCCTCGATCGATCGATGGGATAATCTAATCGATCGATCACATTGTTACGCTTTGGTCCATCTTAATGATCGATCGATGCATTTTTGGACATATATCCATCGATCGATCCGTTTAAAAAAAAATTGACGTTTAGAAACCCCAAACACTAGTTCCTCGGAATTTCGTCGGAATATTCCGAGGAAATTCCGAGGAACACTTGATATCCTCGATCGATCGATGGGATAATCTAATCGATCGATCACATTGTTACGCTTTGGTCCATCTTAGTGATCGATCGATGCGTTTTTGGACATATATCCATCGATCGATCCGTTTAAAAAAATTGACGTTTTGAAACCCCAAACCCTGTTTCCTCGGAAAAGCCTCGGAATATTTCGACGGAATTCCGAGGAAGAAAAGGGTTTCCTCGGAATTCCCTCGGAATATTCTGAGGAAATTCCGAGGACATAGGGTTTTTAAACTGAAAACAACGTTTTGCGGTTTGAATAACACCTATATAACCCTTATTAAGTGTCTTACGTTCATTATGAAGTCAAAAATTTGTTCATTACCCTATAATTAACACTTTTCCGATTGTATGAACGAAATCCCACAACATAATAGAAACACTTATACACTTTAATGAACGGTAAAGAAAATACTTTCAATTAGTTTTGAAATTTGTTATTTCATGGTTTATGCTCATCTATACAAAGAATCCTCAATGGTATGCATTACAATTGTATAAGAAATGAAATACGGCAAAAAATTGATGTTTTGAAACCCCAAACACTAGTTCCTCGGTATTTCCTCGGAATATTCTGAGGAAATTCCGACGGATATTTTACTATCCGTCGGAATTTCCTCGGAATATTTTCATTTTACCGGGCAAATATTTCGCGAAAATTGAAATTAGAATTCCGACGGAATTCCGATGGATAGTTTCCGTCGGACCCTAGGTTTTATAACCACGAGCCGCTTCTTCTTCCCCATTTCTCTCTTCTTCCTCTGTGCGACTCCTCTTTCCCCTCCGAAGATTTCCCCCTGAAATCCGACGATATCTCCGGCGATCTCCCCCCTTCTCTTACACAAATGATGTAAGGACCCTATCCCACTCTCTTAGGTTCAATTTGTTAGGTTTTTGTGTAGTTTTGATAGATTTTTGTTAGGGTGATTGGTTAGGATTGTGATTTGGTTGTATAATAGGTTTAGAATTGTGATTTGGTTGAATAATTTGTTTTGTTGAATTGATTTAGAATTTTTTTAGAATTTTTTTATTTTTCTTTTGTATTTATAAAATCGATTTTTGTATATAAAATCGATTTTTGTATTTTACAAAATGATTTTTGTATATAAATTCGATTTTTTGGATTTTACAAAATGTTTTTTGTATATAAATTCGATTTTTTGGATTTTACAAAACATTTTTAATATCTATAAAACTTTTTTTGTGATTAAAAACTATTATTTGGGATTTAAAAAAAATATATATATTATTATTACTATTTTTTGTAATTATTAAACTATTTTTTATTTATTAAAACTATTTTTTGTTTATTAGAACTATTATTATATATTTATTAAATATTTTTAATATCTATAAATCTTTTTTTGTGATTAAAAACTATTATTTGGGATTTTTTTTAAAATTAATTTATATATTTCTATATTTATTAAATATTTTTTTTTAATTTACAGGTCTCATGATGATCAGACTCGGCCTCGACAGCGTCGTGGTCGTGGTGGTACGGGGAGCCAGTCTCGGGATTCCAGCCATTTTCGGAATTTCCCTTCGCCCCACAGCTCCAACCATACATCTCCCTCTGCTGCACCCGCTCCTGCTCATCTCGCTCCCGCTGCTGCATCCGCTCCTGCTCCTCTCGCTCCCGCTGCTGCATCCGCTCCTGCTCCTCCGGGTCCTCCGGGAGTGATGAGTGTTGCGGAGTTGGTTATACAGCCCGGTCGTGACCATCTTCCCTATCTCACTCCGTATCCACATGGACGAGGTCAAACATGGTAATTAAACATTTTTTTTCTTTAAATTTGGATTCATTATTAACCGTTTGTTCTTTTTATTAGGTTCAACCGATCCGGGAACGGGATCAGCGGTTGGATCAACCGTATGATGTACTCGGCCCTCGACAGGGGACATCCGACTTTCACTAAATTCCCTACCGACAAGCAGGTTCTGTGGTTTCGTCAGTTTGCGGTAAGTATTCTAATTTTTTACTTATATTTTTAATCTTTAATATAAATTTTCTACTAATTGTGTTTTTTTTTTCCAGCAAGAGTTCAACTGGAATTCCGATGAGACGCTCTTTATCTATCACCACTTCGTCCATAAAGTTATGGACAACTATGGGAAGCAGATCCACGAGTGGAAGAAGAAGTGTGAAATCAATAAGGTTCGATTTAATTTATTAAACAATTTTTTAATTTATTAAACTATTTTTTAATTTATTAAACTATTTTCTTTTTTTTTTATTAAAAGGTCCCAAAGTCGATGAACGACACGGTCTGGAAGGAGTTGTGTGCGCATTGGGATAAGGAAGAGACGAAAGAAACTTCTTCCACCAACTCCACCAACCGCAGGAGCGACCGTAAAGGGAAGGACATCTACAAGCATAACTTGGGTGCTCAATCTATTGCCACTCTGGGAGATCGCATGGTAAGTTCAACCGCTTTTTCTTCAATTATTTGAGTTTCAGAATTTTAATTTATTGTGCATTTCTTCTAATTTCTAATGTTTCTTTAATTTATGTTTTTTTTCAAGGCGGAAGAAAATGATGGCGAGCCGGTTGATGATCTCGCCCTAATGAGGAGGGCGTATACCAACAAGAAGACTGGCCAGATTGATGACGGTCTTGTGAGGGACGTGGTCGACCTGGTCCAAACTCAGGTGGTAGACGAAGTGTCTCAGCTTCAAACCGAGGATGACGCTTCGACGGCTTCGACCAACTTGTCCCTGTTTCGAATCAACGAAATCGTTGAATCAGTAAGTTCTTTTTTTTTAAAGTTCAATTAATTTATTTCTTGGTTTAAATTTGTAAATTTGGCTATTTTCTATTTCAGTCGGTTCCAAAGAAGAAGGGACGTTTGGTCGGTTTGGGTCGTCGCACCCAGTCCGTTCCTCCTTCTTCTGCACCACCGCCCTTTGTTGATCCAGAAGTACTTACGGCTCAGTTGAAGGACAAGGATGATCGCATATCTTTGTTAGAGACCCAGTTGGCGGCTCAACAGGCGGGCTATGAGGCACAGAGGAGGCTGAACCAGCAAATGATGGAGATGATGCAGAGGATGTACCCGAACGAGGTGTTCCCGGACGTGCCAGACCCGTAGTTTTTTTTTCCAAAAACTCGGAATGTTTTATTTTTATTTGTGAAACTTTGAATATTAATTAATATGATTTCAATTTTAATTTTAATTTTATATTTTCGAATTTAAATTTCTAAAATTTTATTTTTTTTAAAAAAATTATTATTTTTTACATTCCGAGAAATTAATTATATTTTTTACTCGATCGATCAATGCGTTTTTGGACATATATCCATCGATCGATCCGTTTATAAAAAAATGTTCGGAATATACCGAGGGACACCTTTCGTCGGAATATTCCGAGGGACATCTTCCTCGGAATATTCCGAGGAAGATGTCCCTCGGAATATTCCGAACGTTTTTTATAAACGGATCGATCGATGGATATATGTCCAAAAATGCATCGATCGATGAAGTTCCGAGGAAATATCCCGACGAATTTCTCCCTCGGTATATTCCGAGGATATTTCCGACGAACTAGTGGTCCTCGGAATTTCCTCGGAAATCTGTTTCCTCGGAATTCCGTCGGAAAATTCCGAGGGATTTCCGAGGAAAGAAGAAATTCCGAGGAGTTATTTCCGAGGACTTGTTTCCTCGGTATGTCGTCGGAATAACGTTATTCCGACGACACACCGACGATTTTTTCCCTCAGTATCTCGCTGTTTTCTTGTAGTGATACTCCTAGTGTCTAAGTCAAGAACTTTATATCCCTTATAACCCGAAGGGTAACCCAAGAAAATGGAAGAACGAGAACGAGCAGTGAACTTATTCCTATCTTTTTGCAAAGTACTAACATAACAAAGACAGCCAAAGGTTTTCAACCTAGAGTAATTAGGAATCTTTTTAAGCAATACTTCATAAGGTGAACGATCTTTCAACAAAGGTGAAGGAGTTCGATTGATAAGAAAAGCAGCAGTCAAGACACAATCACTCCAGTAAACAACAGGGACATTAGATTGAAACAAGAGTGAGCGAGCTACATTAAGGAGATGCTGATGTTTTCTTTCAACAACATAATTTTGCTGAGGTGTGTATGCACAAAAAAAGTAATGGATAATGCCATGTTTTTCAATAAGATCGGTGAAAAGTAACTCATGAGCATTATCAGTTCGAATTGCTTTAACAACACCACCATATTGAGTTGAAATCAGTTTGAGAAATTTGGGAAAAACAATAGTAACTTCACTTTTATTCTTCAACATATAAACCCAAGTTACACGTGAGTAATCATTAACAATTGTTAAAAAATATTTGAAACCATCAATAGACTCTGTAGCAAACGGACCCCATGTATCTAAATGAAGAAGAGCAAATGGAATCGTAGACATGTGATTATGAGAAGGAAAAGACAGACGCTGTTGCTTAGCTAAAAGGATATACATGACACTGATCAATGGAAGTGAAACTAGATGGAGACAGACACAAAGTACCAGATAACATTTTTAACTTGGTAGCTGAAGGATGACCAAGGCGTTGATGCCATGTAGAACCATCAACTGACAAGGATCCACAGAAAACATCAGACGGAGAAGACTCGCAAACAGCATGCTTATTGAGAATGTAAAGATTATTGACAACATCACCCTTTCCAATCATCAAGCCCTGAGAAACATCCTGAAGATAGCAATATGCTGGAAAGAAGTGAGCAGAGCAATTATTCTGAACTAATAAGGAATGCACACTAACAAGATTAAAATGAAAAGATGGAACATGAAGAACATTCAACAATCGTAATGTATCAGTGAGTTGAATGGTGCCAGTATGTAATATGGGAAATGTAGTTCCATTAGGAAGAGAGACAGTTATATCAGATGCCGGAAAGATTTCAGTAAACAATGAAAGATCGAGCAGACATGGCTAGTAGCCCCACTGTATATTATCCAAGAATCTCGTGGTAAAGAGTAATAATGAGTTGAAAGATACTGATGATGAAAGGTAAAAATATTGTTTTCAAAAAGAAGATTAGTGGAAAGGTTTAAAAAGATACCAGAACAAGATTGTTCTGCCATGATACCATGTTCAGTGATAGAGGCGTGTGAACAAGAAGCTACATTCTCTGTAACTTGCACACGAGACTGGAGTTGCTGAATGATAGACTGCAACTGAGTAGAGGATAACAGGTTGATATCAGGGACAGTCGTAGAAGGTGTAGACTGTAGAGTTGGAGCCGTCACAGTAACCACATGCGCAACTGTCTTCTGTACATTCTGATTGTTAAATCCTGAATGTGGAGCATAGTTATGCTGACCACGAGGTGCAAAGCCAGAAGATTGCTTAGGTGGAAGAGATTGACCCTGATAACCAATAGACAAAGACGAAGAAGGTTTAAAGCCAGGAGGGTATCCATGAAGCTTAAAACATTTGTTGACCGTTTGTCCAAGCTGACCACAATGAGTACACAAGGGGCGATTGCCTCTCGGACGATGTGTATTATAAGTAGCAGCATACTCAGTTGGAGTCATATACGACAAAGAATCATCAGATGGTATGCATGTAGTCTGGAACGCAACATTATCAGTCTTGATAACAGGCTTGATACTTCTTTGTCTTTCATCTTGAGCAACCATATTGAAAGCTTCTTCAATGGTTGGAATGGGCTTGAGTATGAGAATGTGACGACGAGTAGTCTCATAGGTTTCATTGAGCCCCATTAAGAACTTAGTAACACGGCTACGATGCTGGAGTTGTTCCCATAAGAGAGACACATTACATTCACAGCGGCCACAAGTACAAACATGTAACTCAATGTAGTTCTTATACTGTTCCCATTAGGTGACCAGCTCCATGTAGTAGGCACTAACATCAAGAGAGCCTTGTTGAATATTGCATAGCCTTTGCTCAATCTCAAATACACGGGGAGCATCATCTTGCTTAAATCTTGACATCAAATTCTTCCAAATTGATTCCGCAGTTGACATGAACAATAAGCTCTAGCAATACTCTTGGATACAGAGTTCATGAGCCACGTCGCAACCATATCATTGCAACGAGACCAAGATCCAGAATCGCGACTATCCGAAGGGGGTTTAGGGATTATACCATCCACGAAGCCAAGCTTGTTACGAACGTTGAGCGCCATTCGCACAGATCGTCACCAAGAATGGAAATCCGCACCAGATGTCAATCGATCAGTGACAAGCTTCAAACCAGCGTGATCGGAGTTATGAAGATAGTAGGTGTTTTCGTAGTGATATGTAATCGTCGCCGGAGCTTCGCGATTAGCCATCGGAGAAGAATCAAGCTGAGAGATGGATGAATCGATGATGAAAATGACGAAATCGAGCAGAGAACAACGAATCGGAGCTGGATCAAAGATGAATAGCAACTCAAAAAAGAAGAAAAATTCCGAGAACAAAGAAACAAGATATGACAATAACGAAAGAGAAGATGATAAAGAGAAAAGAAGAGATGTGAATGAGAAAAAGATCGATGATGGAAGCACTCATGATCGAGATAGCTCTGATACCATATCAAGATTCACGAGAGAGATGAAGAGAAGACGATGAAAGTTTGTTATGAATGTACATTTCTCATTAACTTACTCTGTACAATACGTTTCCGTATATAAAGACTATACAAAGCTATCTTACGCAGTATACGTAAAGACACGTGTACCTATATGCTAACGTACACAATAGGGAGCTCTCACATATCTAATACGTACATAATATCAAATTGTCTATCAAATACAAGTTGTATAAGTATAAAAACAAAATTTGTCAAAAATCACATGGGTCAGTTGACCCTCCTCGTAACAAGGTGGCTCCGCCACTAGTCTCAGCTGGCGAATTAGAAGACGTTGCGGAAACGTCTGACGCTGGCACGAACTGTTGCTGGTGACAATGATGATTTCGGTTAAATTGAACAAAACCGGGTTCGACCGGACTCGGTTCGTCAATAGATTGACTTGGGTCGGTGACCATAGATTCCACCTGCTCATACGTGGGGGATGGTGTTTGGGCGTTGATTCTTTCCACTAGTCTAGGCATCCAAACATTTTTCATTGTCTCCTTGAAAAGATTGCTATTAACATCGCATCTAAGGTGTTTAGCTTGCTTTTGCACCCGAGTCCTCCAATAATTCTTTTTTTTTTGGTACAAACCTCCAATAATTCTTTATTTCATTATCTGTTCTTCCCGGTAGATATTGTGCAATCTTTGACCACCTAAACAAAAAATAAGTCTCAAATTTAAGCATATTTATAAACATACAAAATTTAATAGAAACTAGTAGTAAATGGGAACACATGTATTTAATTTTACATGTGAATTTTTTGGTAATATACCTATTGCCTCATAAAGAATGGAGTTTGAGGATCATAAGCTGTTCTTCAAGTGTGATGTTGCCTCGTCTAACATCAGGCCGCAAGTAGTTAAGCCATCTTAATCTACAACTCTTACCAGTTCTCTTAAGTCCTGCATAGTTGAATATATATATGTAAGTATGTGTGTATATATGATATGCAAGTATGCAACTGTGTGTGTGTATATTAGAGATTGATACCTGAGGAACGAGCGATGTGGTTCCAGCGAGCATCACCGTGGATGGAAACGAAGTTGACGAGAATAGCATCTTCTTCTTCAGTCCATGGACCTTTCCGTACATCAGAATCTTCTTCATGAGCTGGAGAGTTTGAGTTTCGCTCGTAATCTTCCATTTCTAGTTATTTTCACGAGGGAAAAGGAAAAAGAGAACCAGCGGGGTTAGCCTAGTGGTACTTGAGGGAGCTTCGGCCCCGATACGGTCCCGGGTTCGATTCCCATTGGCCACACGGATATGAGCTATGCTTTGGGTTCATTTGAATGCCTAGGAGAGGGTCTATCCGTAGGCTGTACCTCCACCCGGGGGTTAGGTGTGTGTCTTTAATAAACCCGGATTTAACCCTTTTAGTTAAAAAAAAAAAGGAAAAAGAGAAAGAAAGAGATGAGACCGTGTGAAAGGTTTTGTGGATTTGATTTGAAGTGATTAAGCTGCCGTGTTATTTAATATATATATAAGGCCAGAGCAAAGAATTTTAAAAGTAGTATTTTATTAAGGTTAGTTGAAAAATAAGTAGAATGAAGAGTGACTACAAGTCTACAACACGGCATAAGTGTGATGCTCAATTATTTTTTATTTTTATTCTTGTTTCTAAAGTGGAATTTTGCAACTATATTGTAAACTATTCTTAGACTAATTAAGTCTTTGCTTGGTCAACTTTTGTGTAATTAAAAATACTTAGGTTTGACCCTTTGACTCGTTCAGATGAATAGTAACACGCACTCTTCACTTTCTCTGATAAGAATTTTAATTTATAGTTTCTAGATTTTTACACACAGTAGCGCAGCAGACGTAAGATGTTGTGTATATATGTATTATCCAGTCTAAGAGATCTGTGACTACTATGGCCTAAATGAATTATCAATCGTATATTTTTTGTGATTACAGTTTCATTTTCTTCATTTGTTATATCTGTGATATCATATATGAAGGACACAAATTTAGTTAAGAATGATGGCTTCACAGTTTATAGTTTGAGCGATGAATCTATTTAGCTCAGACCTGCAGGACACATATATCTTACTATATACAAATATTTTACATTATCTTAACGATTTTTTTAACACTGTTTTATTGAAACTGATTTGGAGCATATTACATCATAGAAGAACATAATCGTCTTAAGGATAGGATTAACTTTTGTGGAATATTATTGACTAACTTTGATCTCAATTAATTTTGCCAATCTCTTTTTTTTGTATTTCTTTGATTTTCTATTCTATTGGCATTTTCAAACTATTTTGTAATTTTTATATGGTCGATATTATTCCAGAAAACTATGAGGTAGTTAGAGCATGTCCATCAATTAGAACCATAAGGGGTTCTAATCAATAAATAAGTAATAATTATAGTGATTAGATAGGTTTAGAACTTTTGATAATCTAATTTAATTTTTCTTCCTCCAATGGTAGAACTTTTATGAGGTTCTTAAATTTTTTTTTAAAATAGAATGATTTTATTTCATAACATGAAAGTACACAATTTTTTTTTTTTTAAAAAAAGACATTACAACATATTGAAAATACAAATTCTATTCATAAACTTGAAAAACCCGATTAGTCGAAATCTTCATTTGTTCCAAATTTTTGCCAGATGTTCTCAACCAAATCAGCTTTCAATTGTTGATGTATTTTGGGATCACGGACTCGATTCTGAATGCTCATCATATTCCCAAGATTTGAAGGCATTTTGATGTAAAATCAAAATCCACTTGTGAACTTCGGTTTGAATCCGGTTATTGGAAAACTGATACATCAAACTGAGTGTATCCATCTCGTCCGTCTTCTACTATCATATTATGCGGAATGATACATGCTCTCATTATCTTTCCAATTTTTATTTTATCCCACAAAAGGGTTGGATTTTTTACTATGGAAAATCGAGCTTGTAAGACCCCGAAAGCACGCTCGACATCTTTACGTATAGCTTCTTGTTGTTTAGCGAATAAGGATGCTTTCGGACCTTCTGGAAGTGGAATAGATTGGACAAAAGTAGCTCATTTTGGATAAATACCATATGTGAGATAGTAAGCCAAATGGTACTCATGTCCATTGACAATGTAATTCACTTTTGGAGCTCGACCTTGAAATATATCATCAAAAACTGGTGATCGATCAAGAACATTGATATCGTTTAATGTACCTGGAGGTCCGAAAAACGCATGCCATATCCAGAGATCTTGTGAAGTTACAGCCTCTAAAACAATTGTTGGCTTTCCTGATCCACGTGTATATTGACCTTTCCATGCGGTCGGACAATTCTTCCACTCCCAATGCATGCAGTCGATGCTTCCTATCATCCCGAGAAATCCGCGTATCTCTCCAATATCGAGTAGTCGTTGAAGATCTTCTGGTGTGGGTCTTCTTAGATATTCATCTCCAAATAAATCTATGATTCCTTGAGCAAAATGTTCCAAGCATAAAAGTGCGGTGGTTTCACCAAGTCGGAGGTATTCGTCGACCACATCAGCTGGACAACCATATGCCATCATACGAATTGCTGCCGTTGCCTTTTGTAACGAAGAGTGACCTAACCTTCCAGTAGCATCTCTTCTTTGTTGAAAGTATGGTATTTCAGCGGAGAGTCGATCAACAATACGCATAAACAAGGGCTTGTTCATGCGAAAACGGCGTCGAAACATGTGAGACGGATATGTTGCATCTTCACTAAAATAATCGTTCCATAACTGCATGTGTCCTTGTTCTCGTTCTCTTTCAATGTATGCTCGTTTCTTTTTTGACCTTGATGCTTCTTGATGCTCACCATAATGAATGAGAAGTTTTTCGAATTGTTGATCGCAAATTTGATCAAATCTTTCATTCATTTCTTCAAAAGGATTGGAAGAAGAAGATGTCATTTAAGAAAGAAATGTGAAGAATAAATTTTAAAGAGATGTGAAAAAAAATAAGGAGAAGAAACAATCGAGCCTTGTTGTTGTTTTGTTTGCTCGGTACAAGTTATAAAGAAAACAAGAAGGAGATGAAACAATTTGGTCGACTCTCTCTCTCGTGTTGTTGTGTTGATTTATAAAGAAAACATATCATACAAGTAGTCTACTAACTCATTACATGGCCCATATACTCACGAGATACAACAAGACATCACTTTGATCAATTTATCTTTAGTAGTAGATGCTCCACACCATTTCTGCTCATGGCGAAGCTCCAACCATGCATGCTCAAGTGTGAACTTCACCTTATAATCATTGAAGAAAATCACATGAGCCATTTTCATGACATCACTATCATTCTGGCCGCTTGATTTCTCTTTTGTTGCAGCCTCATAACACCCAACAAACTTACAGACGCCTTCATTAATCTTGCCCCACCTTTGTTTGCAGTGAGTTGGCTCTCTCTTTTGCATTCCAGCAAGTTTTGGACTTGCTGCAACGTAAGCTGCAATTCGTTTCCAAAACGCAATTGCTTTTTGCTCATTACTCACAACCGGATCTTTTGAAGTGTTCAACCAAGCACTGATGAGCACCATGTCCTCTGTTGGTGTCCACTTCCGCCTCTCTTTGCGGTCTTCCACGATGTGAGCTTCCAAGGTTGCATCTTCAGCCCATTGTGTACCATCAAAAGAGACATTCGCGGGAGAGAGTTGTAAACTAGGCTGAGTGTTTTGTTGTTGATTGTTTAAGAGGTCTAGAAAGCTAGAAGATTGAGAATATGAATCCATAGAAGTGTTTATGGATTCGCAGGAAATAGAAAAGGGGTAGAAAATAGGAAAGAAGCAGGAATTGAGTTGTTTAAACGTGTGAGAAGTTTAAGCCTATTGTTCAGATTTTAAAGCAACTTTAACATTTTAGTTGTTGAAGTAACTTAATTTATGTGTAAATGGCAATGAATGTTTTTACCTAATACTAAAACAATCACGACAACTAAATGCAAATCACATCATCACAACTAACAGATACCATTATACTTAACTCCATTTAATTCCCAACCTAATCAATATCTAACAAAGCATTAAAAGAGAAGTCTATTTACCTTTTGCAAACTGCAGTGAAAGAGGGATGCCTTGTTGATGCTGAGTCCGTAATGAATGAAAAGAATCCGCGGATCACCAACCCCTTAAACAACCAACAAAGAAAGTTAAAGACAAATGGAATAAACCGTTGACTCTAAAGAAAGTTACAGACAAATTACCTTCTATTGTGGCTCTGACTAGTATCACAAGTGATGAGAGGATAGAAACGTCTCCACGAGAACACCTTCTCGCTATCAATTGCTGAAACCACAACACAAAAAATTAGTTAAAGGAGAAGAACAAATGCCTTGAAAAAAATAAAAGAATCTTTTGCTTCTTGTGAGCATTAATGAAGTCTCAAAGTATGAATTTATCTGCTAGTGCAGTACTGATATACAATCAAACTGGTGCCCACTGATCTAGAGAAGTGAATGTAACATACTTAGAAAACTGCAATAGGAGTAAAGGGTAATAAATTCAAGTAATCCTCAAAACCAAAGTTATCAATGGCTCCTGTGTAGACTTCTAAACCTATGATCGTCTTCTTCATCTCCTCGTTCGATCTCTTTCCTTGAAAAAAATGATTGATATTATTAATAAGAGCTTATGTAATTGAGAAATCTAGTAACAACGAATCAAAGCAACACATAAGAGAAGAAGTAATCAACTAATCAAGCTTACTTAACCACCACTGGTCAAGAACAAATCTTTCAAAAATCGTTGATGCATGCAACATCAATACAAGTCTAAACACTGATAAACAACATTCCTTTGATAGATCCATTCCATACACAACAAACTCAGCTTCTAAGCAATACCATAAACAAAATCAAAAAAGAAAAAAAGGTGAGAGCTTTCTTCACTTACGGGTCGAAGAAAAAAAAAGATAAGATCATCAGCTTCGTCTTTCAATCCATCTTCGACTTCTTCCATTTCTCTATCTTTTATTCTTCTTTTGAGGCTCTTCGACGAAAAACATAATCGATGATGTTGAATCCAGAGAGAGAAGATGAGTGATCGAGATTGGATCAAAATCGCCCGACGGATTGTAACACCGACGAGGAGGAGACGACATAAATAATTTTTTGGATCAAAATCGCCAGAGATAGAAGATTGCATGATCGATTGGAGGAGGAGGAGAAATAATGATTTTCGGATTTCTTCCCCCACGAAGAGAGAGAGGACATAAATGCTCGGTCCAATACCAGGCTGACACGTACCAGGTTCTTACTGATTCTTAAAGTCTCATTTCTATCACCGGTTCTCTTGTTTATTAGCATTTTTTATTTATTTATTTGGTCCAAAAGCAAGAGAACCCCCTTTAAGAGACATGGATGGAGGTGGTCTTAGTATCAGTCACCAGTAAAAAGTATATGGCTTTTTAACCGGAATATTGTGGATGGACACTCACAGGTAGTACCGTAGTAGTAGTACTCCCTTGTGCATGAAAAAATGACGGAAAACATTAAATATTTTACAATTCTATCTCAAAAGAGTTTGATGTGTTTAATTATGCGAAGGATACAATTGAGGGGGTTTTAAGTTTTTTTCTACGTTAATAATTCCATGTTTATATATGGAAAAATGTGAAACTGACTAACTGAGAATGGTATATAGTATTTTCCTTTGTACTACTTTATTCGAAATATAAATAAACACAAAGTTGTTTTTTCAATAAATAGATACACAAGTTTTCTATAAAGAAATTTAATTGTTTTCTTGAAACTAGATAACATTCAGTAACTACTCGGTAAAACATAACGTTGTACTTAAAACTAATTTGCAACGGAATTAACTGAGTATGCTTTTGTAAAAAAAAAAATTTCAAAAGTTTAATGTAGCTAAATAACATATGACTATTTACATTTCAAGCAAAGTCAAATGAGAAATGGAGTTAGGCGAGTTCGGGACTTTGCTTTTGAATTTGTAGCACATTTTGTTTTATGATTGAAGGGTGGTCATAGAGACGTCTTCCTCTATCTATCACCATGACTTCTACGCCTATATTTACACAAACGGTAAGACTTTTATGAGTTATTTTCAACAAAACTTTATTGCACGTTGGAGTTAATAATAAAACAAGATTAGTACGAGAAAAGTGTAATACTTGGATATTTTGGTTGAAACTCGCCTTAAGAATTATATAATACTTGCAATATTTGCCATAAGAAGAAAACAAATCTTTGAAAAAAAAAACAATGCAATTATCTCTTCTTTTCTTCTGTGAGAGGGAGAAATTGCCACAGGTCCAGATGATGTACTCACTGATTCCGTTGTAAAAAACGTTACACGGTGTTTTCTTTATGTATCTTGAAATAAAAATATTACATTATATAAAACCCCTATACTATATATTGTACGCTGTTAATGAGATATTGTTTTTAAGTCAAGTTCCATGAATGATATATATTTTTTTGTAACTTATGATATAATTTTTTGACAAAGGGAAGTTCTATGATACTTATAAAACATGTAGCGAAAAAAAGTAGTTTAAACAATTCTTATCACAAAACATATAAAATATATCAAAAGGATATACCGACTACTGAGAGAAGAAAATGTAACATATCAACTAATGATAAAAAATTCGAACCAATAAACCATACGAAGACAAAAGCATCAGCCTATACATTTTGATGCATCCATGTCATAGCGATCCACTCTATCAAAGGAGGGTTAAAAAAATATTAAAATTATAAACTAAAGTAAAAGGAGTTTAAGTAATGCAAGTAAACACAGTATTGTATTACACAAAGACGTATAAACAGTAGCATCCATAGTTCTTGGGAAAGCTACACTCTCGATTAAGTGTATGTACCTGAGAAGCGAATCAAATTTCGATGTCTTTATGAGACACTTGTCTGCTGTAACGTTCAGCTTAGGACCAAAACACACACAAGCGAGGACGTGTCAACTTTATTCGAATATAGGTTAGATTTGGGTTGTATAAGTATCTTCGACTTTTAGTGAAGAAAAAACATGTTTTTTTCTAACACCCGATCCAGTAAATTGTTACATCGACTAAAACTTTGATTATATGACAGCCCACAGAAACTGATGAACTACAAAAATTATATATATATATATATATATAACGTTTTTATATTGACATTAATAAGACCGGTCGATTTTATATTGGTTTATTTGCTGAAAGAATATTTCTGTTTATTTCAACAACAAAATAACACATCCCGGAAAACTAAACTTGCATCAGTTTGATTATGACCAAACAAAAAAAAAGCAGAAGTCAAACAAAAGTCCAGTTTTGATGCCGAAACGTTTAGAGTTTAGCAAACCAATCAAAAAATTTGACAGGTTATTTGCTGAAACTACGACACGTTTAAAGAACTTGAACAACAACAAAAATATGACCAAAATATAAATGATTTTTTTGAAAATAAATATAAATGAAATTTTTTGCATCTTTATGTTGTAATTGACTCACCGTTCAAGTTTGATTAGCGTGTTAAGAATCGTTAACATGAACAAGAAACAAGTTGCCAGACTTAGAAACAAGCTGTCAAACTTGAAAAACAAGCTGTGAGACTTGAGAAGTTAGTTAGAGACTTATAAGGTTTTATAATGTTTTATAAGGTATCCTGTTGAAGAGAAAAAAAGAGAAAAAAAGACTCTTGAAGATATTTTTTTAAACAATGAATATTGTATTATATTGTGTATGAGGCAACTTGTCTTTAAATGCTTGTACTCAGATCCACAATTAAATCAATGAAAATATTTTCCTCATTCTCTCTCTCTCTTTCTCTCTCTCAAATTCAAACATTACTCTCTCTCGTGTTCATCTTGTTCTTCATTTTCTCTCATGGTATCAGAGCTTTAAGCTCCTATACCTCTTACTCGCTTCCGCAAACACTCTTACTTTACTTCTCTCTTCCTCTCCAACCATCTAATTTCTCTGTTCTTGCAAGAATCTGTCTTTGTCCACTGGATAATAGATCTACTTTTGCTAGTGCTCATTTCTGTGGATCTGGTTCCACAGTTACTTAACTCAAACCAAACTCAAAAAGAAGTGATGGAGCAATACAAGCCTGTTATGATTCCGGTTACTCTAAAAGGAGGTAACTACATTACCTGGTCTAGATTGGCCAAAACTGCTCTTGGAGGACGAGGTCTATGGGAGCACATCACCACGAGTGAGGCACCAAGAAAGATCACCCAAGGAGCTGACGGCAAGGAGATTGTAGTGGTGGATGAAGGCAAATGGGGTCAGGAAGATCTCATGGTGCTGTCTTCCTTGCAAGGCTCGCTTGATACTCCAATAATGGAGGATTACTCTCATTGTGAGACCGCAAAGCAATTGTGGGAAACTCTTCACAACATTTATGGCAACACTTCAAACTTGACCAGGATCTTTGAGGTGAAGAGAGCCATAAATAACTTGCAACAAGAGGAAATGGACTTCACCAAGCATCTTGGGAAGTATAGCCAGTTGTGGTCTAAGCTTGACATGCTCCGGCCAAGCACAAACGACCCCAACATCATTGAAGAAAGGCGTGAGCAAGACAAAGTATTTGGACTGCTTCTCACACTCAACCCGAGCTTCAATGATGTCCTTAAGCACATATTGAGAGCTAAGGAGCTCCCAAGCTATGATGATGTGTGTGCTCAACTCCAAAAGGAACTCGGCTCAGATGGTTTGCTTGGTGGAAAAAGAGAGCTATCTATGGCCAACAAGGTGGAGAAGGTGGAGAATGCTGCAGCCAACAAAGCCCACTTCAAGCCAAGAGGTGGTGGAGGAGATAAACAAGTAACTTGTGAACATTATAAGAAGATTGGTCACTCCAAAACCAACTGCTGGATTCTCCATCCTCACCTCAGGCCAGCTTCATCTAACAAATACGATCAAGGTCGAGCTCATGAAGCTAGAGCTCAAGAAGGTTCTTAGCCAAACTATCCTACTATGCACATGGTAGAAGATGAGAGAGACATGACAACAACTACTCGTGTGGTTGGATCAGGGTCTCAAGCCACTTCTCAGTCATCCAATGAGGATACTTTCATCCGCAAGTCTGACCTTGAGGCTCTTATAAAGGCCCTCAATGCCAACTCTGGTAACCTTAGTAGTTATGCTTTAAACTCTATTATAAATGCATTTGAAACCACTAGACCCTTGATAATTGACTCATGAGCTTTACATCATATGATTAGGGATGTAAATCTCATTAGCAATGTCAAACCGGCTCTAGGGAGTGTTCTAATTGCAAATGGAGATAGTATACCTATTACTGGAGTAGGAAACCTGAAACTGTTTGATAAAGACTCTGAAGCACTTTATATGCCTAGTTTCACATCAAATTTGTTATCTGTGAAAAGAGCTAGTAATGATCTTAATTGTAATGTGATTTTTAGTCCTAATGAGGTGTGCTTTCAGGATATTGAGACCAGTAAGATGTTGGGAAAAGGTGTAAGCAATGGAGAGCTCTATGTGCTTAAAGACACCAAGCTTAGATTGGATTTACCTTATGCTTTTAAATCTACTTTTGTTTTAGCAAGTGATGAGTTATGGCATGCTAGATTAGGCCACCCTCATTCTAGAGCACTTGGATTGATGTTACCTAATCTATCGTTTAAGAATGAAAAATGTGAGGTTTGTATTCTTGGCAAACTTTGCAAATCTGTTTTTCCTAAATCTATCACTATCTATGAGAATTGCTTTGATTTAATTCATTCTGATGTTTGGACTGCTCCATGTGGATCTAGAGAAAACCATAAATACTTTGTCACATTCATAGATGAAAAATCAAAGTATATATGGCTCACATTGATTTCAAGTAAAGATAGGGTCTTAGAAGCCTTTATAAACTTTCAGAACTATGTCACTAACCATTTCAACTCTAAGATTAAATTTTTTAGGTCTGACAATGGTGGAGAGTACACAAGCTATGCCTTTAAAACTCATCTAGCCAAGCAAGGAATAATCCATCAAACAAGTTGTCCATACACACCACAACAAAATGGTGTGGCTGAAAGAAAGAATCGCCATCTCATGGAAGTTGCAAGGAGTATGATGTTCCACACCAATGTTCCAAAGAGATTTTGGGGAGATGCTGTAGTTTCCGCATGCTATCTTATCAACAGAATCCCAACCAGAGTCCTCAATGATATCTCACCATTTCAGGTATTGAACAAAACGACACCTCCGATAGATCATTTGCGTGTGTTTGGGTGTGTGTGTTATGTGTTGATACCAGGTCAACAAAGGAACAAGCTTGAACCTAAGAGTATCAAGGCTATGTTCATTGGATACTCACACACGCAGAAGGGATACAAGTGTTATCTACCAAATTCAAGAAGGGTGATGGTGTCAAGGGATGTAAATTTTGTGGAATCAAAGGGGTATTATGATGAGAAGGACTGGGAAAACCTTAGAGATATCTCACATGGTCCATCAGATAGGGCTAACAACCTGAGAACCATTATGGAGAACTTAGGAATCACTTAGCCTATGAGTAGTGAGGTCCTTAGAACCTTTCCATCCCCACTAGATGATGTTCACAATGAAGCAGTAGCACCAAATTCTGAGCAAGTCCAGCTTGATCCTGAGGGGGGCAGAGAAAATGACTCAGGGACATCCCATGATCAAGATGGACAAACAAAAAGGATACAGATCAGACTAGTGAGGAACAACATCAAAAAGATCAGGCTAGTGAGGAACAACCCCAAGAAAAGCATGGGGAGCCAGTGGTACAAGACCCAGTGGCAGAAGACCAACAAATACAGACTTTAAGAAGAAGCACAAGAGTGAGAACACCATCTCATTGGATCGACACGAGGGTGTACTTTAACAGCAATGCGGTCGCACATCCCATACAAGCAACCTGCTCAATGGCAACCTTTCCTCCACAACACCAAGTTTTCTTAACCAATATCGACCAAAACTTCATCCCAAATACCTATGAAGAAGCAATGGAAGATGATGAATGGAGAGAATCAGTGGGAGATGAGATGGGTGCTATGGAAAGGAATGATACATGGTTTGAATCGGAGCTACCTAAAGGCAAGAAAGCTGTGACCAGCATGCTACTCTTCACCATCAAATACCTTGCTAATGGAAAACCAGAAAGGAAGAAGACAAGGTTGGTTGCAAGAGGGTACACTCAGGTCTATGGAGAAGACTACCTAGACACCTTTGCACCAGTGGCCAAACTGCATACTATAAGGATCCTACTCTCTCTGGCCGTGAACTTGGAATGAGACTTATGGCAGATGGATGTCAAGAATGCTTTTCTACAAGGAGAGCTGGAGGATGAGGTGTACATGAAACCACCTCCTGGTATGGAAGACATGGTTAAGGCAGGAAATGTTCTAAGGTTGAAGAAGGCAATCTATGAATTAAAACAGTCACCAAGAGCCTGGTATCACAAGTTGAGTACAACTCTCAATGGAAGAGGGTTTGTAAAGTCAGAAGCTAATCATACTCTATTCACTCTCACAAGCAAGCAAGGAATTGTGGTGATATTGATCTATGTGGATGATATCATCATCACAGGAAGCAACAAGAAAGGTATCATCTCTACAAAAGCTTTCCTTAAATCTAGCTTTGATGTTAAAGATTTAGGTGAGCTAAAGTACTTTCTAGGGATAGAAATATGCCGCTCTAAAGAGGGGATTTTCTTATCTCAAAGAAAGTACACATTTGATCTTTTAAATGAGGCAGGAAAGCTTGGAGGAAGAATAGCTAATACACCACTTGAAGAAGGGTACAAAGTCTTGCGTGAGGGGGAGTTTGATGATACTCCATTTGGCGATTTCAAGCTCTATAGAAGGATGGTTGGGAAGCTAATCTATCTCACCATCACAAGACCAGACATCTGTTTTGCTGTGAATCAAGCTAGTCAACATATGCAAGCACCAAATGTTCATCATTGGAATATGGTGGAAAGGATCATGAGATATCTAAGAGAGGCTCCTGGTAAAGGTGTTTGGATGGGTTGCAATAAGAGTACAGAGATAGTGGGATATTGTGATGCAAATTGGGCTGGTGATAGAGTAGACAGAAGGTCAACAACATGCTATTGTACTTTCATCGGAGGCAACTTAATCACATGGAAGAGCAAGAAGCAAAAGGTGGTATCATGTTCAAGTGCAGAGGCAGAGTATAGGGCAATGAGGAAGCTAACTAGTGAATTCATTTGGATCAGGAACCTGCTAAGAGACTTGGGTATAGAAACAACAACACCAATCACAATGCATTGTGATAACCATGCAGCTATCCACAGAGCATCAAACTCAGTATTCCATGAAAAGACTAAACACATTGAAGTTGACTGTCATAAGGTGAGACAAGCTGTGGAGCAGAAGATCATTTTACCCTGCTATACTAGAAGTGAAGATCAGTTAGCTGATATCTTCACCAAGGCAGCAAGCACTAAAGTCTGTGAGTTCATTCATCCAAAATTGGGACTCATAGACCTCTCATGCCACTGATATCTCCTTCATGAAGTGTTCTACTCTTTTTCCTTGACTTGGGTTTTCTCCCAAAGGGTTTTACCTAGTTGAGGTTTTAATGAGGGAATACTTCATGGCTTCCAAGCTTGACTTGTTCCATATGGTCAAGCTTGAGGGGGAGTGTTGACACGAAGCAGAAACAAGCTGCCAGACTTGAGAAACAAGCTGCCAGACTTGAGAAACAAGCTGCCAGACTTGAGAAACAAGCTGCCAGACTTGAGAAACAAGCTGCCAGACTTGAGAAATAAGCTGCCAGACTTGAGAAGAAGAAGAGAAAAGAAGACTCTAGAAGATATTTTTTTAAACAATGAATATTGTATTATATTGTGTATGAGACAACTTGCCTTTAAATGCTTGTATTCAGATCTACAATTAAATCAAGGAAAATATTTTTCTCATTCTCTCTCTCTCTCTCAAATTCAAACATTACTCTATTTCTTGTTCATCATATTCTTCATTTTCTCTCAAGAATAACAAAAAGGTTTAATTATGTTCGACAAACTCATATATAAAACAATAGAAAACACAGGGAAAAGAGCTAATTAGTTAACAAAAATATAAAACGAAATTAGAAAAAGGATTAACGATCAACATAAAAAGATCTTTACAATATATCAAAATCATCATCATCAGAAGAAGAAGAAGAAGAAGAAGAAGAAGAAGAAGAAGAAGAAGAAGAAGAAGAAGAAGAAGAAGAAGAAGAAGAAGAAGAAGAAGAAGTTTACAAAAAAAAAAAAAAAATCATCAGAAGAACCAAGAGTAGAACCCACAATCTTTTTAACTTACACGCTAGAAATCTGTCATATTCATATGCAAAGCGTCTTTCCTTTTGTGTCCAATTTGATGCGACATAACACAAAAACCTTCAACAAAAAAATCTCTATTAGACACACCAATCCCAAAATCGAATAAAACAATAAACGTATAGGGGCTATAGGTAAGACTATAAAAGGGAAGAGGGAATGTTTTTCATGTTTTTGTATCTCTGACTGATGGATCCGTTTTCAGAACAATTCTAATCTATTTGTATTGGTTCTTAAAAATAAATCAACTCTAAATAGTGTTTAAGTTTTACTATAATCATTTATTAAGAGTAAAATGAACTGATGAACCAAATATATGAAATAATAAAAATGGTTATTTTATTTTTAGAATGGTTTGATTTTTTATTCAGTTTTAGAGCTAAAATCAAATAGATTTGAAAAAGATTTTACTCAAAGAAATTGAGTTGAAAATATAATGGGATTAGAGATGCTTTGAAATGATAGACTTATTCAATATATATATTTCATTAATTCTATATATCTATAAGCTGTAGATTGTTTATTAAGTTTTTAAAATTTATCGTGCATGGCGTAGGAGCAATGACGTAAAGATGATGACGCAGAGGAGAATCCTCTGATAAGGATTCGAACTTTAAACTTTAATTTTAAGCATGTGGTTCAAAACTCGGAAGGCAGGACCATATAAAGTTCATATTGTCTCGCCATGCACTGCTCCTATAAGGCTACACACGTATGTACATGTCTGGTCTAATACTTTGGAGATCCATTTTTATTTTATTTTGATTCAATGTATCGCATAGTCTTTGCTTAAGGCCTGTGATATTCCCTCTACAGGGATATCTTGTTATCGAAAACTTCAAATTCAAAAGATCTTAACATTAACATATAAATAGTAATGATTATACTGTAAACAATCCAGCAGGCTCAGCCAATTGAGCATCCTGACTTGAATAAAAATATATTCAGTTCTAAGATCTTGTTACACTATATACATATAACTTTACAAACGGTGAATGTGTGTCATCTGATCTTATGGAAAGACTCTTGGTCTAAGAGGAGGTTTACTTAAGCCTAAAGTTGATCATGTGGAAGTCACGTGTGTGGGCTTCTTTGGTTACATTCAAGTGAGGTCATAAGGGTCATTATCTTCGGCTGGATATTCTAGGTTTTGAGATCATCGTCCATCGTGACGATCGTAAGAGCATGATTAACCACAAATCCAATTAGAGTTGCTTAATGATTATTTTAGTATATAATTGTTGATAAGCACTTTAGATAAGAAACACCCAAATTTTGTGCTTCAATGCTAGTTGCTTATCTAAAGGTTCTTAAAAAAATTACTTTGGGTTAAAATTGCACAATTGAAAGATTAGGGGTCAATTAGAAAGGCCTGTTCTGCAAATCTTATAGTTTTGGGGTCAAAAAATAATTATCCAAAGACAAAGGATCGGACTTGAAAATAAGCCAAGAATGGCCATTGGAGCTCACGAGCTTTCTCTCCCGGATCTGGAGCACAATGGTGGAGGATCCGGCGACGGAAAAGCTTCATTCCATGGCGGAGGAGAGCTGAGACGGGTTACCTGGATCGAAGGATAGGAGACGAGCTGCAGAGGGCCTACGATGACGTCTCTGTAGCAGCGGAACATGTCGGAGATGGAGTTCTTGACCTTGGGCTGGATCTTGTACCGATCGAACCAGGCGGATCGAGCCAACTCGACGAAGACGAGAGGGAGAGGATCGAGCCAATTCGACCAAGATCCAACACCTGTCCCACAAGCACCCGGTTCTTCTACCTCCTCTTTAAGCACCGCTTTTCACATTTATCCCATTTTTCTTTTTTTTTTTAAATCTTTATTAAGCTAAGCATTCCCCCTAAGCACCCTGGTTGAAGATGGTCTAACAGAATGTGAGGAGAGGTCAAGATGAGATGAGAGAGCGAGAGCAATAGATGAGAGTGAGCTAGAGAGAAATGTGATTCTCGGTTTATCTAAGCTCAGAGCTTGTTCTTCTTCCTCTATTATACTTGTTGTAACTAGGATTAGATGTAATCGGAAAAGAGGAAGAAGAGGAGAGAAACGTCCGGTGAAGTACACTGTAATCACAACGTTTATAGTGGATTGGCTGAGAGACCGTTTCTCTCTCCGGTGATGTATAGCGGCTTCTCCACATCGGAGAAGTGCGGTGAACACCGGGTAAACAAAGTCTCATGTGTTCTTTATTTCTTTCTTGCTTGATTCCTCGATTGATTAGATCCAGTTAGGCTTGAGGTGATTATTGAACTGAGCCAAGATTATAGGATGAATCCTCAACAAGTGGTATCAAAGCCTCGGTTTAGGGCGATTCAGGGATTCATCGGAAACGGATCAAGATCGGTTCTGAAGGAGAATCAGAGAAGGGTCGGAGGAGTTGAAGTTTTGATCGCACTGTTGTTCGAGACTGAAGAATCTGCAGATGTTGCAAGATATGCAATGTCCAGTGTAAAGAAAGAAGAAGACGACGTCTGTTTGTGGAAGACGACGACGTCCGAGACGGAGGAAAGAAAAGGAAGATGCAATCAGAGCGGATGGTTTCTGATTTTGTGAAATCATATGGTTCAGTAAGTTAAGCTCTCTCATCTCTAGAGTTATAAGATCGTGTGAGTTCTGGATCAAAGAGACTTGTAAGATATGGTGTGGTGTTCACCTATGATGCAGGGGACGGCATATCATTGACGTCTCGCATACCAGCGGCGTTTCAGGGACGGGGACGGCGCGGGGACGGTGTGGGAACGTTTCCGAAACGTTTCAGAGAGGCTGGGGACGACAAAGGTTTCTGGGGACGGCATGGTTAGGTTTTGGAAACGTTTCCGAAACGTTTAGGATGTATAGTCGGCATAATTTTGTAAAAGTTTGATTATTTACTTTTTCATACTCTTTTTATTTGGATAACAATTGAAAAAAAAAGAAACACGTCTTGTATAAAACAATTAGGGTTATAAACTTTTAATCCATCTTCTCTTACTCTTAATCAAGCTCTTATTCTTCTTCTTTCTCACATCTAAGAAAAACACAGTAAGCATATCACAAACTCTGGTTTTGGTTTTTCAATGCTCACGTAAAAGAAAGTCTTAGACAAGATTAATATTAGATAGTATTTGGTTTGTTTCATGTACGTATGTGTTTTGGTTTGTACGTAAAAGAAGAGTATTAGACTTCTTTATGTTTATGTTTTTCTTACGTGTGTTGTTTATATAATACAAGCTTCTCACAATTTTTTTTTCTTTAAGATATTATAGTGATTTTTTATTTTATTTAAGATATTATTATGGTGTTTTATTTTATATGAGA